>NW_027116821.1:2987500-3587500 GCF_024137725.1 Prorops nasuta | reverse complement strand
AATCAAAGAAATTTGACTGAGCAGATTTACAATTTGATCTAATATAACTTGAAAGGCAAGTAGCCAATGCGCGTAATAAACGTTTATGGCAGTATGCGTAATCATATTTTGTATAAAGGTTATAAGTACTTAAGAAGACATGTCCAAAGGTACTTGCGAAGTCTCCATTAGTACTAAACATGGGTTTTACTGCCAATATAAAAAAAAACAATGTAAAGTAAAACAAATGTTGTAAAATATTAATAATTAATAATGAAATAAGCATATTCTCATTGTTTATCTTTATTACTTCAAGCAGCAACAATTTTTATTTTAATATTTTTTTAAATTACATACTAAGATAACAATTATAAAGTCTTATATAATTTGATATATAAAAATGATTACTTTTTATATGTTTAATTGAATGTTTGTAGATTTTAATTACAGCACAGCTGTAGGACTTTTACGAAGAATTCTTGCATAAATTATCCATATAACACAGAAAATTGTACCGTCTATATGAAAATGTAGAGCAACTCACAGCCTCTTGTAGCATCGAATAGAACTATATGACTAAAAACTAGATGGAAAAGAAATAATCGCATTAATTTTGAACTAACGGCAATACAATGTTCGTGCTTTCTTCCATTTGTTGCAGAAAATTGAGAAATGGAAAAATAGACTCGAGGAAGAATTAGGCATCGATTCCGTCGGACGATGTATCCGACATATGTTCCATATGATTCTGATGCCTCGATTTGATGTGCCTCTCCAAATCCCTTCGCCTTACCAAAACTTTCCCGCAAAGTTCACACCTATAAGGCGTATCACCATCGGCATGCAAACGAACATGCTTATTTAAATTGCTTGGATCTCCGAACGGCCTAAGGCAGAATTTGCATTTTAAGGGTTTGTACCCCGTATGCGTCCTTGAAAAAAGAATCATTGAAGATGACGCGAATATTATCAATGCTGTTTAACTAGAATAATTCTCTTTACATACCTTATGTGAATTTTTAGTCCATATTTTCTGGAGTAAACCTTTCCACAATAAAGGCACAGGTGACCTCCTTTGGATTTGCCAAGGTTACTGACGATGCTCTCCATCTGAGCCGCGTGCACATCCGTTCTTGTCGGGGCTGGAGGGGGTGGTGGTGGTGGTGGTGGTTGTACATGATAGAGGGCGGTCTCTCTCAAAGCGATATCTTCTCTCATCGCGACAGTACTACATTGAAAAGGATGCGCTTGATTCATATAAGGCTTGAAGGCTGAGTGCCTCTGGCTCAAGGTTTTCCTTATAGGCGATAAAGGGGTAGGCGATTTGGGTGAAACGTGCGTGGAGGATGATTTTGGGGAGGGATTGTTGGAGGAGGATGGTGATTCTTGATTGGAGGACGCGGGTGAATTATTCGTTACCGAGGCACTCGAATCCATCGTTTCAACCAAAACAGGTGATATCCTGTTTAGCGAATGATTCAATTCGAATTTGAATGGTGGCCGGGAGGGGAAGAAACTTAGGGATATGCCAGTTTTCAGCGGTGAAAGAAATTCTTTTGCCAAAACGGTCCACAGGTGATTGCTGTCTAGTCTATTGCACTTGAGTGCTAAATGGATCTTTAAAGGATTAGGATTTTCGAAAAGATTATTGCACACGTGACAGATGTAGCGATTTTGACCTACAAATGGAGGGTTTCGATTAGACTTTTGTTTCTTTTCATTATATATATATGTATATATATATATATATATATATATATATATAGATATCTTGTTACAAAACGAATAAGCTATACGTGCCACGGTATTTCTATCGTTTCTTACCTTGAATGTTGGAAGGTGTCAGGAAGGGCATGTTTAGCATCGCAAGGATATTCTCGGTGAACCACATAAGCAATGGCTCCCCTGGTGCGATGCTTCGTATAGTTTTAAGGATCACTCCTTTATCCGTTGTCATGAGCAGTACATTACAGCTGTGACAATCCTTGGCCAAAGTTACGATTTTCAGCCAATAATGCGTGCTCACCAAACCATCGACGCAGTATAGCTTGCCTCCGGCTTCGGCCACTTCGACCTTTGTCAAAAAGTATCGATCAATTATCGGTAGAAAAGAAGTAAACAATAAACAAACAAAAAAACAGAAAAGACACAAGAATATGAAAGATGTTTCGTATACTTACATACTGAATGATGGAGGTGTTTTTTTGCGATAGTTTATTGACATCGATGATCTCGGTAGAAGCGTCCCTTCGGAGGACTCCCGCTGCCCGGACGGAAGGTCGACCGAGTCTTCTTTGGGACAAGGTCGTTCTCTCGAGGGCCTGGATACTCATGGCGAGTGAGCTATCCGCTAAGATTGGGTACATAACTGAACACGCAGCCTCCATTCGCTACTGCGCGCCGAGGTGTGTATGTGTGTGTGTGTATAGGCGTGTGTGTATTTGATCTTGCAAGGTAAACTCGGTACAAGGATCCAAACGCGCCTAAGTACACCTCGCCAGGTGCAAAGAGCGCGAGATCTCGAGTCGCGCGCGAAACGAGATGAAGAAAAATCCAGGCTTTTTCGCCGTCACTGCACAAATTGGAAGCTCTTTGCCCAAGCACACTTGGCAATGTTGGCGCTGAAGCGCGTGGTTCGACCTGTAACGCCACCGATACTCGATCTTGAAGCGGAGCTCCGATCTTCCGAACTGTACGATTCGTATACTCTACGTTGCTTAAATAGATTCGAGGGCGGTCTCCTCTCCGGCGAATAGACTGTTGCCCCCTTCCCCTTAAACGCCGCCATCCCATTGCTTTTCCGACTCCACAGTATACGCGTAATTGTATTTAAAGAGCTATCTAGGGGATAGTCCAACTTTTGCTTTGTGATTTTACTATTGTGGCTCCGGTGGCAGGATCGCTTCTGCCCAATCTCATTGGCGAGGGTTGTTTGGGGGCGGTCGCGCGCGCCTACCGTAAGGTGCATCTAATTTTGTGGTGGGGATTCGAGATTCTCTCTTATCGCGCACTCATCCCCCCATCCAACCCTCGCTTTTATTATTAACAACGATTAACGCAACAATTATTCTCTCGCGTTCTGTCGCAACGATCAAATTCAACAATTTTCCTTTCGTTCATTGATTTCCTCGAGAGTCGTCGCTGTTCGAAATATTTTTCGTTAATTTCAACGATAATTCCATTCAACTTTGCAAACTATGACTATTGTTGTAAAGTTACATTGGAATGCAGCAAAAAATTTAAATAGCTATTATGAAAAAAATTGTTGCGAAATTGAACATTTCAATTGTCGTGGTTTACCAAGTTATTCACGATTGTCGCTGTAAATTTAACATAAACAAAAGAATCATTTCGCCTCGATATTCATTCATTTCCTCTAACTTGAGCCGTTCTTCGGCAAGGGTTTCGCTTTGAATTAACTCGGAGCGTGCATGTCCCTTTGTTAAGTTACCGGTTTTCCACTAACAAATAGAATAGTACCGGTTCTAATTCGGTATATATATACGAATATAAATAAGATGGTAAATCTCGTGTGTTGGAAGAACCAGGAAAATGTGTCATTGGTGGCGACAGGGCGTCTGTCTGGCTATTCGCATCAACTTAATGACATTTTACCTCAAATATTGCTAATCTATTTGACCTGCCAAGAGTTAAAGTCTCGGAATCTACGAAGCAGGTATAAAGTAGGTGCCACGTCGAACTGTTGAGAAATCACATTCTCCGAGGATCTTTGCGAGAGCAAAAAGTATAATACTGCGTGCGCGTAATATATTTTGTAGCTGTACACACGTATATAGTCGTACGGGTGCTCGCAAGGTCTTCCGCGCGAGGATGGAGAATTTTGCTGGGCGTCCCGCGTCACCAACTTACCGGGACGAGATGCTGAAGATTCGATAGGGCTGTAGGGCTGTAGGGCTATAAAAGCTTCATGTGAAAGGACATTGTTTGGCTCAGCTGCAATCCAATGGGCGTCTCGTTGAGTACGGGGGGTGGGGGGATCCTGTCGAAAGGTGCATCTGAATCAACGCTTGATTAGGAAATTAAGTGGTTCATTCTTCTCGCACGCGTGCGCGCGATTACAGGAGCGCGATGTCATCTGAATTTTCCTAATCGCCCACCGATCTATCCACTCTTCGGCCCCACTCGACATAACTGTAATAATGAGTATCCGAAACTTTTTATGAACTCTCTGCTCCCGCGAGTCAAGGATCAGTCGCGCGAGAATATATAAGCACGAAATAAAAAACGACCAATGCCTTTGACGACTTCAATATTCGTGATCCGGCCCGATCGATCTTCAGCCTCGCCGTAGGACATTATGTTTATACCTCGCTAATATTTAGCGAAAGACTGTGCGTAATGACGCAGTACTTATACCGATGGAAAGTTTGGTGTTTAAAACTACAGCCCGCAGGTATCTGAACTAATTGCTAGTACCTACCGTTATTGCTGCAAGTTTTTCATTTGCTATATTACCCGCGATCTTTATCAATTTCTGGTTAGGCGGATTACTTATATTAGTGCTGTTTGGATTTATCTTTCAAAAGTATCTGAAGAACTTTCCCTCAAATCGTAAACTCGTTAACGAAAATGTTATTGCATTAAATATAATAGCGAGTGAGTCAAAGCAATTTGTTGGTATCCTCTTTGTTTAAATGAATAATATTGAAAGAGGGGGGGGGGAGGGATGGAGTTGAAAAGATTGTAATTATTGCCACCCCCTGGAAGCGGACCAGAAGAGAGGCAGGCTATGGTTTCTTATTGGTGGTGAAAATCTTGCATGCCTGACATGATTCATCCCTGGTATATGGTGTTGGACCAGGGAGTGACACGAGTGTTCACAAGCCGTATACCATCCCTAGGACCAACCCCTATCTCTGGTCCCTCAAAACTCTGCTATGAGTGCCCACTGTCTCGCCTGTCTGCGTTTTCTGCCCCCTCCCCACCCTCCCAACCCAACCCAACCCAACCCAATCTCTGTAGCAGGGCCAAGCGACAAGTGCTATGCGGCCTACGACCCCTCACGGTTCACCGGCAGTAAACGGAAGACGCGAGACGGCTGGAAGAGAGAGAGAGAGAGAACTCGAAAGAATTTAATGCGAACCATCAACAACATCAACAATCGAGCATTACCCTCTTGTTTGTTTAAATGAAAAATATCATTAGCCGCGATGACTCTCCAAGTTATTATTATCCGACAGTAGCATGCAACAATATTCTTCATAAAAAATATCGCTCGTTGAATAAAATGTACAAAAGTTTTATCGTATTTTCATAATGTTTTATAGAATATTTTATAAGAATGATTAATTCAGGGGTTCCACCGCGGCACTTGTATCATATACCGGTAAGTTTCCTCCTGGCGAATATTTTGAAACGAGAAGGGTGGTTATTTTGGCGTGTGTGTGGTTGGTTCTCTTTCTAAAATCAGGGTGCATTGAAAGAACCGCGAGGCTACACGAGCAAACGAGCAAGTGTTCCGCCGTGGCCAATGGGTTCTTGCACGCATGTGTGCGCTTCCCAATGCGATATTAATATCGCGATTATCATCTACGAATTATCGCTGGCATGGTCCCCTGTTCTCCGCATGAAATAAGCTTACTGCCTGTGCCCTGTCTCTCCCTCCCTCCCCATTTCTCCTCTTCTTTGCCCAAATCACTATGACTAGCGCGCCCACTACTTTTGTGCAATTGTGCAGCCTGCGCCAAACCACAAATCATTCGGGCCCGGCCAAAACTCTTATCGCTTCATCCGTATTCCAAGCTTGCATGGAAAATAAAATGAGAAACAGCAACATTCGTTTTATTCCATAGAAACTCCATTTGTTTTCACTGTAAACTATATACGTGATTATTCGTTAATGGAGGAGGTTGAGCGAGATTGGGGTAGGAAGAGGAAGACTTGTGTGGATGTAGCAGCATAGTTACATGCTTTTGTCATTAGCTAGAGGGTGGTTTGCGATTATTAAAATACAGGCAGGCAGGCGGGAAGCTGGAAAGCTGATGCAGTTTTGGGTGGTAGCTGCGAGCATTGATTGAGAGTCCGGTGACTCGCACGCATGGAACAAATCTTATTGTCTGAGTTCCCTCCTCGAGGATGCGTATAGCGCAATACTATATATATATAGTGGATGCTGGGGATGCTGCGGGGAGAAGGCTGAGTTATGGTTACTCGTGTAGTGGGGAGGTGGTCGTAAAGGTGATTCGTCTCGGTTCTGCAAGTGTCAAAAGTTTGGCCTTAATGCTACTGTCCGATACGAAACACCGCCTTATGTATTATTAATATTGCCTATATGTATATATATACCATTCGTGTCATTTCATTATTTTTATAAATCAGACTTTCGTCCCATCGACTTTTCAGAATTGTCAAAAAGAGGATAAGCAAAAGCTTCGTAGCTTTTGTTGCATAAAAAGTAATTTATAAGTTGGAGAACAAAAAGATTGGTATAAAATTGAAGGAAGTAATCTTCTTTCAATGTTTGTGTGATAAAGATGTAGAAAAATGCGATAATCCGATGAGTTACATCTTGATTTGGAAGTGTCGGTGTTTGGTTCCTGTGGTCGCGTGCGCGGCTGGAGCAGCATATTGCTGGCACCCGCGCGACCGAAACGAGTGGCATGTAACACGACACGTGACCACTGAATCCCCAACCTTTACCATCCTCAATCCCACATCCATAGCTGTGTTTAACCATTAGTAGCTGTTTGCTTGATTTTAAGAGTCAATTCAATCATCGAGCATCCATATATATATATATATATGTATGCAATACGCCACATGTTCCATCGTTCAAATGATCCAAATCATAGTTTGACAAGACTTTGGCCTTAAAAATGTTTATTATTCATCTCGGACTATGCAAAAATCTCCTGACCAATAAAAACTTAATAAAATAAGAGATGAATTTCAATGTTTAATCGAATATTGGTATTCCTATTTTTCCTGAAAAAAAAAAAAAGTGGTTAGAAATTTTTGGTAATGGCGAGATACTTGTCCATGGTGAAAGGGAAATCGCACGTGGTGCAGGTGACACGGGTCACATGACGAAATAATATTGGGGGCCCCCCACCTCCTTCCCCCCATTGATAGGTTAAAGGGCAGTGGATGGCTCGGTAGGCCACCCTTAAGCACGACTCACTTGGTACACAAGTTTCGCGCGGATCATGTGCGGTACGAGGACGAGCCCCCTGCTTAATTTAATCCAATACAATATGTGACCCCTTCCAATTGCAAAGGGCTATCTTAAAGAGGGGTGTGGGGTGGGTGGCTTTTTAAAACTCTGCTGACCTCAATTCACCGTAAAACCTCATCCTATTATGATTGATCTAATCCTGATTGGGTCGGACAGGTTTTTTTCATCCGCGTTGCTACCACCACTGATCTTTGTGTTTCGATTTAAATAAAAAAACCTCCGAGTTTGTCAAAGACGAAAAATTATTGCGTAACGTGTGACAATAAGACGTTTCATTAAGTAAAAGGTGGGAAATCGGGTTGTGTCGAGCAAAATCAAGTAAGTGTATACAGTACTTGGTAACCCGTAATTGCTGATTTCGTCATGACGTTTGAAACTGTGAGTAGCTAGACTTATTGGCGGCATGTTTGCCCGCCCGTTCGCCCGCCTTATTGGCCCTAAGTCGTAGATTTTCAAAGTAAATCCATTGCTGCCTGAAGATCCTACACCTGTATTCCGGCCAAAGCAGGTACGCACAGGTATAAGGCAATCTAATGAAACCTCATTCCACGCGTTGCTCACAGGTCAAAGGTGTGGCAAAGATAATTCAATATATAATTCTTCATTTCTAAATACACGAATGAAATAATGACAAGTGCTGCACCTTACATTAGCGATTGAAAAATTGCTCACTCTTTCCTATCGTTTATTCATCAATTATGCTTTCTTTGATTTTCGACGACAGTTGATAAGTATATTTGCTTAATGTTGTATTATAAAAGTACTTTTTACGCACGTATGTAATGGGTCGTGTATTTTGATCTTTACGTTTCATTTGCTTCCCGGAAAGATTAACAGGATCTCCAAAGGTTTTGAGAAAACTGTTTTAATGAGCATTGAACGTTAGGGTTTAGTCAAAATGTAATTAACGCGCAAGCGAAAGTTGGAAGGCTGTGAAGGTATATCGTTCCGGTTTCGGGTAGGATCACTATTCTCTTCGAAATTTTTATTATATTTCCTTACCGTACCTTAAAAGCTGACACTTTGCAGGCCTTGATGAAAGATAAGAGCCATTTATAAGATAAAATGGGAGGTACAAACTATGGTACCGCAATTTAGTAAACGGTTATTTCCTCAGATGGTTAATATCAAAATTAACATAAATAATATTAATTGAAATAAACAGTTCTCTATAAATTAAGTACTTCTAGCTTAGTACTTCATCTCATATGGAATATCTCATTTTTATTCATCATCGTAAAGCATGATTATTGCACTGCGTGGGCTTTGGATCTTGAAAGGAATCGATCGAAGTTGAAAAATCTTCTGCTGGTTCATTTCTGGAGTGACGTCGAATCTGAAATGAAAAATATGTAAGTATTGGTCGTGAGATATGTAATTTGTGTTCTATTGCATATAATTTCGGGATAGATCGGGAGGATCGATAATTAACTTTTGATGAATCCTATTCTCCGGTGATGGTCGATGGAGCGGTGAATGTTTGCTGTAGGGATCGCGCGCGCGTACGATGGTGACCTGTCATGGGGTAGAACGAAAGGAGATGGATTTGTCGCGCAGCTGTGTACACCGCTTAAATGGAAAGAAACGAGAGAGGAGGTCGGTCTACTACTGGTCGATGTATCCTTAAATACAAAAGCTAACTATTCTGCCGCACTTTTTTTAGTCAAAATGAACAATCAATGAGGATTAAACTAATGCTCAAATTATTTCGTTTGTACACCAAGTGTCGATAATCTATAATACCGAATATAAATGAGGGGGAAGAATAAATTTTACCGATTATCTTACTTTAGCTAAACATTTGAATCAGGATCTTGCAAAATGGGTGGTGTGTAATTCAGAAAGTTGCAGTCTGTAATGCCACCTCCTTCTTCATCCAGGTCCTGCTCATTTAACTCCCTCGAAGCATCGTATTCTTCCCCCAGTCTTCTGTACGTCTCGGCTCGATTCTCCAAGATTTCTCGCATAATTTCTGAATTGTGGAAGAAAATGTTATTAGTGCGTTATACATATATACAAAAGGTCGATTATAAAGATAAAATGGTAGAAGTAATTTCACACTGGTGATTAAATCAAGCAACAAGCACTGGTGTCTCTTTCCCAAAGCTTGTATTGATGAAGGAATTATTGCAGAAAAGTAGGAGAGAAACACATTTATTTATACTTTTCATCGATGTAGCAATTGAACGACAGATTCGTTTGGTTCATCCTGCAGAGTCGTTAATCCGAATAATTTATGATGGCTATGGGGTCTTGCGGTGGTCTGGGTGGCTCCAAAAATCATCGAGTGTCGCGACAAACTGGCACCCAATAGTTGCCGCCGCCACTGGCCGTACCTGAAGCTTATGAGTCTTACCCTGGCTTAAATCGTCATGATTTTCCTAAAGTTGCTTGTTACTGATCTCTGTGTGCCTCCTATTATTATTTTCTTAGCCAAATGACCAACACTTGCCCTTTGACAAAGCTGTCATTAGCACGAAGGTAGCAGGAAAACGGAAGGAAACTTCCTTTTCTCCTATCATTGATATCACCATAAATGAAATCCGTGACCTCACCTTTTAAGCCCCTGGGTTTAGACTTTTATAAGTCTATAGATCTAATAAATCTACCTTTGCAATAAACCAGTGCTTTTTCTTGACTGAATACTAGTATTACCAGTTACCCAATTTTAGTCAATGTCTTAAGAGCATACCCGTCAATAATTTCTTGTTTTCGCTTATGCTACCCATTTCCTTCTTTACTTCCTGCATTAGCCATGGCATGAAACCTCCTTCGACATCTGTGTTTACAACGAGATTGTAAGGAAAGATTAATAAATTGTGCTTAAATTTCATTTCAATATAGTATAGTGAACGAAGAACCTACCATCTTTGATTTCGTCCAGTAACAATCCTGACATTTGAAGACCTTCTATTACGGATGGTAAGAGCTCCGCTATGTATCCAGTTAATAAACTAGCAGCTGCCATACGTTCCTCGGTTTCTCTTTGGAGCTTCATTGCTTCTTCGTGTTCCCTTTTGCTCCTCTCCTATTTATTTTAATTATATATTTATTATTTAATAATAGATTTAATGCTAACGACATTGATTGAAGAAGCAAACCTTTTCTTCCCGTATCTTCCTATCCTGTTCTATCAATCTTTGCAGCTCAGCTTTTTCCGCATCTCGAATTTCATAAAATCTTCTTTGCTGTTCTCTCAAGGCTGCTATTTCTTCTTCTTCCAATACTTCGGTAAGAGCTTGTTCGATCGTTTTTCCCACCAATATTTCTAGTATGGGTTGTACCTCTCTATCGTAATCGAAAAGCTGAAACGCAAATCCATCATGTTTTCCTTCGTTCTACATAACACGAAATAGGAAAGAGAATAATATTTACGTCTCCCGGCTCGATCTGTGTGCAGACATTTTCGCCAACTTTGGCAGGAATGAAAACTGGCGTAGGAGGACTCTCGAGGTAATAATCCGTTTGAGTGGAGGCTTCGTATTCCAGTGGTTTGTCAAAAAGCTGTCAAAAAAAAAAAAAAAAAAAAAAAAAAAAAAAAAAAAAAAAAATGAAATTAGAGAAAGAATCTATATAGGCGGATTTTAATATATGGATAAGAAGGCAGCTCTGCCACGATGTAGTATATTACCTCTTCAAGATAAGGCTCGGTTTGTACCGGCTCGTGTTTCCTCCCAAAGACTGGTGGCGGAGATCCTGGTCTCGTTAGAATACGGCTACAAGTTAAAGCTTGGATTCGCTTTTTAGCCACGAATCTTCTTCTAGCTTCCGCATGTCTAGCCGCTGTCGATTGATCTCCTGCACCAATCTACGATTCGTACAAATTTTACATTATCATTGTCAACAAACACTTGTTGACGATCGATACGATCAGTTTATTTGCATTTTCCGTAATAGCACAGGTTTGCCATTTATTTATTGTAAAAGTTTGCACCGTAAACAAAATAAGAAAAGTGTAAAAGCAACAGTTAAATCGAACGATAAAAACTTTTCAACTTACAACCGCAGGTGCAGATGTTAGAATACATCCACAAATAACTCGTCGATCGAGCATCATGTTGTCAGTCGAAACAGCCTGCTCGCTGAAAAACAAAATAAGACGGAATTATTTCTTCAAAGGTATATTTCCATTAATTTATAAAAACCTGGTAGAACCTACGCTGTCGCTCCGCTTAGGCTAATAGATCAATAGATCGAAATCAATTGAACTCGAAACGAAGTATCTTGCTTTGATCGTACAGGTTATTCAATATCATTATTTCATACAATTTTTGTTATCGAGACAAACCAGGATTTAAAAATTTCCGAGAATCGTGGATGTATAGCGCTTTTGATTGATCAGGTCTTAGAGGAGCACGTGGCAAAACGGGTTATAGTGAAATACAAAGGAACCATGTAAATATAACCGCAAGACTGATCGAACTGAACGAACGATAGTACCCGAAAGAGGCGCTATACGTTTTCTTTTATTTCCAAGTATGCATTATGCAGATACCTTCAGCTAAAGGTGCCTATGACCCTGCAACACGCAACTTTTTACCGGTAAATGTTGCCGAGAATAATTTACAGTTTTGTGAAACCTTTCTCTTACATCTATATGTTTTTTTTCTCTTTAAATTAAATTTTGTGAGACAGTTTGTAAAACATAATATGAATAGCGATAATTATTATAGTTTTATTACACTGTTTACATTGAAAATTTAATTTTTTTTTTTTTTTTTTTTTTAGCAAAAATGCCAATTTCAGTCGAGTGTTGTTTAACGGAATATTGAGTTGGGATTTTATTTTACACCGACACGAGAGCTGTAGAGAACTATTAACTATTGAAAACACGCTTTTCTACGTTCATTAGTTGTCTTGGTACTACGTGTATAACATTTTATGGGTAAAAAGTAAACGAAATACAGAATGGAATGAGAAATGAGTTTAATATCGATTTGCAACGTGGTAATCGAAAAGCCGAAAGAACGCGACAGTGATCTGAAAAGTTTGCGAATATTACACATATAAGGCTAAAAAGGAATATTTGGAAAACGAGCGAAATAATCGACCGGATCTAACTATTTGGCTATAATTAACAGGTGAATTTATGATATGGGTACTAGTTTTTACCAGCGTAGTTTTGGCTCCATTAACGTCGTGCTGTCGATTGGTTCCAGCTTTTTTGGTAGCACTCTATGTGTCCGTGGATACGAGCTAGAAAAAAAGAATTAATTTCCGCTCTGTATTTCTTCCATGATGGCTAGATTTCGATATGATTGTGTACGAAAGATTAAGGGCGGAGTTTAGTATATTTCGATGGGAGATGGGGAACAGATCCAGCTAAAGTATGTACTTGCGTTAGGACGATGAAGCGCTGCAGATTGTAGGAAATGGGTAATCGGCATTGATAGTGTACAGATATCTATAATAAATACTGCAGGAAAACGACGAGCTTACGTGGAGAAGGTAGTTTTTGATCTTGCATTGTGATCTTGTACGGCGGAGGCCGCCAAGGATGTGGCATTGGTCGTTCCGAGGGAGAAGTCGATGGTGGCCTTGAGCGCGACCTGGCATCGTGCATTATGGATACTGTGACGAACTTCCGGTCTTTTTCCACCGAGGGAGACCAGTGGTTTGAAGCGGGACCTTAAAACACAGGAGTCAGTGTCGTCAGTGTCGGCGCTTGGTACCGTTATACCCAAGAGGGCAGCCACTTCCGGTGGTGGCATTAGAAATTCGCCAGTCTTCACGGTCGTAATGAACGGCTTCCTCTCCGAAAGCACGCTACTCTTCTTTATCACCTTACGACCTTGGCTGATCTCCTCCTGTTCTTGAATCCTCCTCAACTTCGCGTTTAGTACCTCGTTGAAGTTTTCAGTCGACAATGACATACTCGACTTGCTGTGGTACGATTTATCGTTCTCCTTCAAATTTTCATGGCTCCTGCTGTACGCTTTCTTCTCCAGTGGATTTATCTGGTTGGACTGCAAGCTGGCGACGAGCAGATGGTCGTTGGATTTGCTTATTCGCCTCCGACTGTAAAAATTGTTCTTAGCGTTCTCCGTTTTGATCGTCGAGTCTTCTAGGTCGTCATCCCCGTCGATGTGAAGCAGGGGTAAACTGCAGTCCAGGCCATCCCTTTGGATGATCGTGAAGGCTGGTGGATCCTTCTCGTCGAACTTGAAGGCCCCGCTCTCCGTGCAAGGGGCTAGACTCGAAATTCCCGCTGGCATCCCGCTAATTTCTATCGAGATTCGCACTTCTCACCAGTTCATTGTCGATCAAATCAGCCTCTCTCGCGCGAGGTGTTTAACATCGAAACTCTCTTCAAGTAAGAAGAAAACACACAAATTTCAATACTCGAGTTTAATACGCTTCTTTCTTGAATATTTCTGGAATCAACGTTTTACACGCTCTATACACGTAGGATAAAAATATATTTAGCTCGTAGAATTTGGTGCAAGTGGGAAGAAAGGAATAAGGAGCGTTGGAAGAAAGAGAAAGAGACGCGGCAGTAAGGTTCGCAAGTCGCAACCGGCCGATGCAAGTTCAAAAAGTGGCCAATGTCCTGGAATCGAGCGATACACGCGGTAGACACGGAGGATATATTTTTACCGGCTAGCCACTCAATACCGCTGACCAGTGAGCGTTTGCGTTGCGCATGCCTCGGCCCTTGGTCATCGGGCAATCCTAACGCGAGCCATGCGGAGTAACGTATATAGAGTTCCCCGTATGCATGCATCGCCTTATACCTGGCCTACAACAAGGGTCATAGAACTATCCCCCGGCATATACGTCCTATATAGCTCGATCCCACCTACTTGCGAAACTTTCAACCATGCATTGCATCCCTGTACACGATTCAAGGTGAATTAAAAATCTCAAGATCGCTCGAAATAAATTTCTATTTAGACACACTTGCGCGACACCTTATTATATATTCTCACGCGTCACTCCACCAACCTATTGCGAGGAACAAAGCTCGAGTCGCGAGTCCTTATAACGAATTTCCCTAGCGATGAGATGAGAAATTATATATAGATTTGCTAGAATACTTACTATGTATATGGTTAATCTCGGTCATTGTTTCGATCATTATTCAGAATCTCGTAATAACATGGTTTTGCTCTCGAAACGATAAAAAGTGGAACAGCACGCACCTGTTTACCTTAGGCCCGCTTTTTACCTTCGCACGAGTGTCGCTTGGGAGTCGCAAGCTTTCTAAGAAATGCAGGGCTGGTGGTTCATGACTCGGCAGAATATTTTCTATCTACATAATGTATCAAAAGCTTTTATCTATTGCTTTTTTCGCATTCTATTGCGTGATTGATAGGGGCCACCTCTTATCGCGCAACTTCCTACCGAACAACAACGTTTCTCATTTTCGAACCTCACACTTTCTTTGTACACAATAAACGATCGATAAAAACATTTTCATCTAGGTCGTTCTCACCGATATGAATTCGATGAAATCTCGTTTTAACTGCAGGCTTCTCATATTTTAATGTTTTGTTAATTATATATACACGTACTTGCAAAATTTATTCGCGTTAAAATCTAAAAATACTCCTCGCTCACTATTCATCTTGCGTATAGAAGCAATATCTGACCTTTCGTGACCGCGCTAATTTTCGTCTTATTCACAAGTAGTGGCCAATATATAGTAGCTTGAAATAGACGATAAAATCTACATACGTTGCTCGGTATATATATATCTCTCTTATTTATCTTTTCTGTGTTTAGTCTCTACAATCCATGTGTACTTACGTACTATCGATATTCCTGTTTTTCCATGAACGTATGGATTTCGATTTATTTCGCGTTTTAATGGTGAAACATGCACCCCCGGCAATCACTTTAAAGTAAAAAACTAAGTAACGCTAGGGACTGGCATTTTTTTAAATTGCTTCCTTTAAAAAAAAATAGCATGTCTCCGGAAATTTATTTGAGCCTAAAACACAAACAACACGAATATTGATAACGATATAGGATAAAGAAACAGTTAATTCTATACAGCACCTAAATTTTCATATTTCTTAACAACAAATCTACTTGGATCGTGCCAAATGACCATTTGTAAATTAAGCGCACGTGTTTAGGAAACTAGCGATAGATTTTGCATCGGACACAAAAGAATAAAATTAACATGAATTATCTGAGCTGATAGTAGTGTACAATGCAGCAAACATGGAATATTAATTTACAATTATCAATTTCTACGAATTCGTGTAATAGCTACTGTGTACAGTAGAATCGATCCGATCCGCGCAAATATCAGCTGTATGTACAATTGGGAAATCTCGACGGCTCTAACAATCATTACATTTTCATTTATAATCTCGATAGTTTTAATAGAACATTTCTATGACCTAGATGCATACGAATCAAACACTTTTTGGCATTTCAAGTTTTGAGGAACAATTATAATCTTAACATATGAAAGCAGAGTCATTTGTCATGCATTAATTTTCATACGAATACCACTAAATATTTTCCAAATACTCTTTCCCACTATAATGACTATGAACCAGTAGATTCTACACTGTTTTTACACACTAGTTAGATAAACATTACGTACTTACGTAAGAGGGAGCCTGTATCTTTTCTGAATGTGTAAAGTCGCCTTTGAACTTTGGATATTATAGTAAAGGGTCTTTGCTCTTTCTCCATTTCCGGCAGGAAAATTGTTCGATTGTCTCCTCGGATTGGACATTTTGTCACAAGTTTTGTCACCCGAACGCTTATTATTCTTCCTCTTAAATTAAATCTCGCGACGTGCTTAAACAAAAAAAAAAAAAAAAAAAAAAAAAAAAAAAAAGAAAGAAAGAAAAAAGGAAAAACTACCCCTAATACTACTTGTTTTTTCTATCACAACTGCTCAGCTTGTTTTGCTGCATTGAAACACTGCTTTTAGTCATACCATTTTCATAGTTGGATTTTTACAAGAATGAGTAATTCTTATTTCATTCAGGTACAACAAAGGGCGAAAAAGTTTATTGCGCTTATCGTTTGACAAAATGATCAAACAATATTTGTCATATGCAATTCGTATGCATAAATTCTCTATCAAGTGTTGCCACAATCACACTAAAATAATGCGATGTTAGGTTGTTGCTATCCCCACCGCTTTACGCGGTAGTGCCGACGTTGCTGCACGAATCTCCCTGCACCTAAAAGACAATGTAAATCAGCGTAGATGTCAGCAGTCTAGTTGGTACAATTTTCAGTACAGTAATTAGAAGATTAGGATTTTAAATAAACTATTAATTATACTCCGTTTACCTAAACTCATTGAAAATCAAAATACGTTATGGTGTAAACTTTATTTTGTTGTACTAATAACTTTAATAAAAATATATAAACATATTAACTTAAAACAAAATGCGGAAACGTCAAAAAACAGTAGAAGAAAATCTTATTAGATCCTCCTGAGAATGCGTGTATATAAGTTCATAGAAAGTTATTAACGTAAAATGAATATTTTATTTTATTTTAATAAATTGATACTGTAATTAGGTTGACATGTAACATATTACATATAATATGCTTGTATATTAAAAACACGCTTATTATTGATTTAATGCAGCGTTTAATTAATAATGTATAAATTACTTGGTTTAATTTTGCGAAAGTGCATATTATATTTGAGCAATAAAAATTTAAATCATCATTACAATGAATGGAACATGTGGTAAAAATATTAAAATAAAAGGGGCTCCTCTTTTAATGATGCCCATCCCTCCTAAGGTGGGGTAAGAAAATACGAAAAATGATAAACGCATGCGTTAAGCTATAGAACTCTTACACACAAGTTACTATGGCAACTAAATCACAAGTAACACTATTGATGCTGATGATGTTTTCATATATTGATATTAGATTAAAAAGTTGAGAGAACGTAAGTGTGTTTTCGATAGTCGAAAGAGTTTTGCACTTCTTTTATTATTACAAACATTAATTGAAAATTGAAAACTCTGTTATATCGTTTAATTAGAAGACATTGGTCGTCGTTAGGAACTTTAATAATCTTGTTACGAGTGTGCATTGTGAGTTTGCGCAAATAACATATAAAGTGTATTTCTTTGCCAATGTTTGTATAGAATTCAGCAAGTTCTGTGTACATATATAAAACCAAAGTAGACCTCCGTAACATTTAGAAGCTCTTAGGTTAAAATGATTTTTTAAAAAATCTTTTATATTTATATTCTTCCTTTTAAAAATAAAATCTTCCTTACTGACCAGCTTTGGATAATGATTTAATACAGTAGAGGAGGACAATAAGCAGGTATCCCGATGGCAGAATCCGTTCTGCCATCTGGAGTGCCCACGGGATAACATAATGTACTAAACGTTGACCGGTATGGTTGATGCTCGTATTTATCGGCCATGTTTGTCGTAAAACGGTAAAGCAGGGCATCTACAAAACCCAGTGGTTCATCGACGTAGGGTGATGCTGTACAAGTTTCCTTAATATTGGCGCTGCAGTTGATCGTCAGGAAGAGAGATCAACGTTATTTATACTCGTAACAATTAAACAGTAGTTCAAAAATTAGGGTCAATATACCACCAAGCCTCGTTATGGTTCAGTCAAGCTAAAACAGTAATATAATTCTATAAGAATTTAGTGCTTGAAATTTTTTCTTGGATTAGTTGTATACAGAGATTCCACCAGTTAAAGCGTATTAGAGTATATATACATAGGTGCAAGACACGTGTATCTTGGTAACTATAAAAGATATTAAATTTTTAGAGAAGACCTTTTCAAAACGTATTACTATAGTTATAGTTGGAAAGATCTTTTTAAAAACATTGATGATTTTAACGGGATCCCTCACGCCTACTTTATCGACAGTTCAAGTCAATAAACAATTCGTTCAATAAAAGTCAAATGCGAAGCAAATTGAACAATCGGGCGTTTGTTGGACAATGTGCCAGTCCTAACGAGTCAAACGAACTTAAAAACACTCAAATTAGTTGAAAAATAACGCTGTACCATTGTGCCGCGTTCTTGAAGAGAGGTTACTTTTGGTTATTTCCACTTCAAGAACGCGGGACAGTGGAACAGCGTTATTCTTCATCCGATTTAAGTTTTTTTAAGCTTGATTGACTCGTTAGAATTGGCACCTTGTCATAAAGAAGCCCGTTTTTGCAATTTGCTTCGCATTTGAATTTTATTAAACTAATTGTTTATTGGCTTGTACTGTCGGTAAAGCACGCGTGAGGGATCCCGTTAATAGTTACGGATATACACAACTCTTTGCATCTATATTTTGGGATGTGTTAACTGGCAGATCCTATATATAAAGCGTATGTAAATATAAAATATTACAGAGCAACCAATTTTATTCTAATGCATGCAACATCCAGCATATGGATAATAAAATTGAATCTTTTGTACATTTCTTAAAGAAATAAATCTTTTGAAACAGAGCTTAATTATAGGGACCTACGTGTTCAATTTTAGTTAAAAAAAAATAAAATTGTTGTATCAAAGTTTGAAATAAAAGCACGAGCAAGTTCCATTTAGCAAAAATTAAGGTACAGAGACCGTTTGATATCAAGGGGTCGATCGAACCTTGGGTCTTTGGAATATGAAATAGACAAGAGCGAATATTTTGACTTGGAAAACATTAATGTTATAGATTAATGCGTGGGTGTGGATGAAGGGAGATGTTACGAGTATACCGAGCACATAAGTCGAGGGTGCAGGGTTAGGGTCGGGGAGATGATTGTCCCTCGTGTTAGTGGCCGAAGGTGGAAAGCATGGTCTACGATGAAGAAGAAATGAGTGGGGCAGGGGGGGGGGTGGACAGAGAAGGAGAGCAATAGGATGTTGAGCGAAGAGAGGAGGAGGAGGAGGAGGAGGAGGAGGAAGAAGAAGAAGAAGAAGAAGAAGAAGAAGAGAGCCAAGATTTTGGCACCCTGCTGGGTCGCCTAATTGCTTGGCCTTCCTTCACCTAAAACGTTCAACACGCCCTTGAACCCTCTCATAGGACCAACTTTGGACCCAAATGCCCATCGAGCCTCTTCTTTCCACTTTTCCTCTCGCTCCTTCTTCTTCTCTTCCTCGCACACTCCTCCTCCTCCTCCCTTTTACTTCTCGATGCCGGACGCTAAATAAGCAGCATCATCTATCACACTGCGCGAAACGATATATTTGTTTTTGCCGAGCCTCTTTAATTATTTAGAGGCAGTTCAGCAGGGAATCCTAGGAGCCCTCTATGAAAATACTAAACTCGGGGCGTGCACGCTCGGTTCTCTCAACCATCTACTTCCGAGGAGTTTTCCTCAAAACTGAACAAGTTATCATTAACTCCGATGATTGAGATTTCATGCTTTGGCATTTTTCCTTTCGACGGTCCGGTCGGGACATTTGCCTAGCGTTTCCCCGTGATTTATTTAGAGCAGAATAATGCGTATAATTAGGGCATTCTTTCAGGACGCTTGGCATATAGGTATACTCCGAATCTGGAGTATCTCGGTCATCGCTAAATACTCCAAGATAAATTATCTCGTGTTTCCAGTAAAGGATATGGTTTTCCCAAAGATTATGCCCTGAAAGAAAACACATCCTCTAGTGTTATGAGACGTTGCTGAATTTTTGTCGGTGTATATTATATACACACCGTGCATGCAGTATATACATATATAGGAGAAGTATCGCCTTGTGACGCAAAAGCGGCGGTAATAGCGAAGAATCGTTGGAGTTCCAAGAAATTTGTGTACTTTGGCATTGCTGAGTATAATTATCTCTGCGGAATGTTCGCGACGGAATTTGTGATGAAATTCGATCCCGGTATTGGAATCACCAGATAATGACTAGGAAGTCTTGGAGGCGTGGTAATGAGGGCTGGCCCACAGTTCCTTGCTCGAGTCGAGTCTTCTTCGCGATGCCCCCCCTCCCCTCCCTCCCACCATTCTATCGTTTTCCTCTCTCTCATCTTTCTTCATCCACAAAAAGCCCCCCTCGCTCTTTGCCTTCCTCTCCCACATTGTCTCTTCTTACCTATTTTGCGTTTCCTCATTTTCAACCCCCCTCCACAGGTTTCTTCTTCTTCTTCGGGACCAACGTGTCTGCTACAGGAATGGGCCCACCACTTTTCTAGCTGGTAGAGTATACGGTGATAAATTACGGTTGAGATATCGGCACCTCCTCCTGTCTATTCGCCTGGATACGTGCTCCGGTCCGTTTAAAGACACCCTGCCCCCCTCTCGCTTAATCTCTATTCTCCTTCTTCTTCTTCTTCTTCTTCCTCCTCCTCCTCCTCCTCCTCTTCATCTTCTTAACCCACTTTGTCTTCTTTGGCATTCTCATCTCTCGGAGACTTGTTCGAGATAAGACATCAATCTTACAGATTCTTCGCGAGTAAATTAAATCTACGTACTTCTCGCAATCTTAGCTTAGAATCTCGTATATTTCGATTTTAAGTTTCTTACCTTGTCCTCGCACGTAACTAAACATCTGCGAAATTGAATGTCGCGTTTCTCCAGCGAATGGCTGAATCTGAAAAGTGTAAAAAGATTGTGCGTTAAAGCGAGAAATGAAGTTTGTCCTTGAGCTTTTCTTTTCCAAGCAAAACTTTTACTTTGACTTTCGGTGCCACCTTATTGTTTCGTTCGTGGTTTTCGAGAGAGTAAACTGGTTTTGTGGACGTATTACCAGAAATTAGGCGAGATGCGGGTGTGTTTCCCTAATTCGTGTCGGTTAATTTATACCCCGTTTACGCATAAGAATACAGCAGAGTGACACTTTTCTCTCGTGAAAGCGAGACCCTTGCTTATATTGCACCGGTTGTTCGGTCGGGTCGGATTGTTCAGCCGACCGAAAGAAATGTAAACGCACGTTAACAACGAGGTGTACATTGCCAAGACAAGAAGCCTCCTAACAGATACAGCAGCAACCCTCGTTAGTATTCCTCGCCACCCGAAACTCACTTTACACCGACTCCACGAATTGCTTTCCATCTCGGACCTTATTGTTTTTCAAATAGTGGCGCTAAATGTAAAATATTCCACCTTCGAGTATGCAAAATTCATTATTATAGCTTTAAAAATATTTTCCCGTTCTCTGCAGGCTGAAGATTCGTTATAGTCTGGTTGAAAGAGTAGCTCGATCTCCTCGGGTTAAATCTAAAACATGGGACAAGTTGTTTGCTTGTATACACAGACGTGGTTCGATCTATCTCGAGAAAGAAGAAAAAAGTGAAAAAGTGGCTACGAGGTAAAATAGGATGTCTAAATTTTTGCACGTGACAGGTTACTTAGCTTTACAAAGATAGATATTAGATTGACCTGTCCATGGGAGATTCTTAAAATGTACATCACGTTTTATCGCGTTATAATTTACAGTTTGTTGCGAGCGATATATGTCAAAGCTTGTTTTCCGACGTTTATCGCCCGTGACGTTGGTTAACAAGAAGTTGTACAAGTTCGTTTTACGCTTGACCATTGTCTTTCTAGCAACGGGATGTCGCATTCTTCGAAATATGGAACGGGGGCGCGCGCGACTCCTTTTCGAATTTGGAACAAGGCTGATCTGGTACTGGCTCAATGTTAACTGATGAGCGAGATGGACGATGGACGATAGACGATGGGTCCATGTTAGGACAATGCTGTGGCAAGAGAGCAAAGGAGAAAAACAATAGGGACCATTAGCATCTACCTGGCTACTTTTGCGTGGCCCCGTGCATCCACCGGCTTCTTCCCTCTACCTTTCTTCCTCCTTTATCGCTCTTTTTTTCCGCCTATCTTTTCCCTTTTGCTCCTCTCGTCGCCACAAACAAAACGCAGACTCTTCGCAGCACACCACGCTCAGGGTTTGTCTTAGCTTCTCTCCTTTCCTCGAGTTACATAGACTCCTCGGCAAGATTCCCATTTCGAGGTGTCCGAAGGCAGATGAAATATCGTCTCCCTTGGCGAAATGTGCATCGCGCGAAAGGTTAGCGACGATGTATACCGGCTTGGAAGATTCCACTGCGTCTACGAGACCTATCGCTGTTGCAGTTCTCCTTGCGAATCTCTCGTTTGCGTCCTTTTCCCTCTCCTTGCAAGCCGCTTCCGGAGAGTCGGCTGGTAAAATTTATCTGCCTCTACCGAGAGAATTAATTATTTCCAATTAAAGTGTGCTAATATAAATAATATCCCATTGTGATGCGAATTTTTGTTGCCGAAATGTTTCTTTCGGACCGAGTAGCGTCGCATCGGTCGATTTTGTTGCAGCATAGTGAAAGGCGGGACCAAGTACGGGAGGAGCGTCAAGGAAATATCGTTCGACCACGTTGGAGGAATCTCTGGAAAAATCACGGGCACTTTTGGAAAATTTCACTCTTTTCCAAAGACACGTCATACATCCGCGTGTTCCGGAACGCGTGGAAAAGTTTGCGCACTCTTCGGGTGTCCGTCACGCGCGTATCGATCATGCACTACACCGTAAAGTGGCCATAAATCGAGTGGGAGTAGGTTGCAAGGGACGAGATTCTATAATAGAAGGAGCATGGAGTATTCTCCTCGGACAGGTGACCCCGTGGAATTCGAGAATGGTTCGATCCCGTTGGCTTCATTTTGCGCGCGGATCTCCTTCTCGTTCTCGTTCTTCCTGCTTCTCCTCGATTTCTCACGGCCTCCGTGATCAGTTTGACCCGTGAGAAGAAAGGTTCGTCAGCGAATTACACCGAGTGGAGAGACCTCCGGTGGGCTATAATCCACTTTTACGATCGTCTCTCCACTCGAATCTTGGCGCCAATTATTTTTACAATCCGCCACTCGCGGTTATCGGTCTAATAAGAAACTTGTCCCTTTTCGATATGTCTCATTACATTTTCAAGCAGAGTACGCGGCTGCATGGATCATCGACGGGTCGAGGTGGTGCTTTTGCCACCGCGATATAATTGGTTTTTCTCACCGCTGGGGGTCATTGGCGGCGCTCTAGAGCTTTTCCATTGGAAAAAACTCGTCGTAACGTGACGTTGCTTTATTCGTGAAAGAAACGAAGGATCGACTGTCGTGTCGGCGCGGCGTGCCACGAGCATCTTACCACATCCGAAAGTGCAGGTAAAACAGGTAGACGCTTTCAAGGAAGCCGGCAATTAAAATTAATTGATTTGTTTACGGCCCGGCCGTAGAGAGAGAGAGAGAGAGAGAGAGAGAGAGAGAGAGAGAGAGAGAGTAAAAATGTGAATCGACAGAATTCTTATCTGATTCTTTTGCCTATTGGGCTTGAATTATAAACGAAAGCAAAATAAGTCGAGCTTATAGACGAGGCCTTGATGGATCGTAGATTTTTTTGGCACGAGGATTCAGCAGGATGTATATATATATATATATATATGGAGTTTGACCGAAGCCTCGTGTTCCGGCGCTGAGCATGGCGTTTGCCGCTGAAGGACCGACGGAGGGTTGTGTGAGCACACCAGAGTGGGCACTGGGTGCAGGTCCATCGAGGTAACAATAAGTAAGTACCCTCGATTGTTGGAAGATAGGAGCTGGAGTAGCGCGTAGATCATGTAGCAGGATCGCGATCCTCGACAGATAGGGTCACTTGCGTTTTGTTCTTTCGGCGATGAGAGCAAGGATCAGATAATTCGAAAGAAAAAGAAAAGGACAAAACATGCTGGCTCGTTCCGCAGCGGTTCCTGGTACCGGAAAGTATACCGGCACGTCAGCACAGCCCGACGTTGTCCACCTCGTAAGTTTTGCCTTACCGCTGTCAGAATCAGGTAAAACATTGCCACTATCCTATAGCTCCCTAGCTCCTCCGCTCGCTCGTGTCGCTGTGAAAAATGGATTTTCGCCAGGAAGATACGTGTCAGCGAGGAAAGGTCCTATCAGAAGCAGAAACGCGAGTTCGGAGAACGGATGGACAAGGATTTTTCCCGCAACACGGGAGGAGAGAGAGAAGCTTTACCGAGTACTATACGTTATACTCGCGCGACCATTCTCGCACTTTGACATCGTATCCGTGCACGCAGACTCTGCACGTAAAATAGGTTACGTAGCCTGTAATCGTAATATATAAGGCAAAAGTGCTAGGAGACACCTTTTATATAGAGACGCGCGCGCGCCGCAGGAGGAAGAAAAAGCGTCTGCTAGAGTATATATACAGATCGAACAAATTGGTTCTTGCGAGAGAGACACGTAGAAGCAAGGATAACCTGCTGTCATAATTTGATAAGGGTACCAGGTTAACGAAGAAGTTTTTATGGGCGGAAATCGTGGAGTTGTCCCTGCGGGTGAAGCATAAACTGGAAGGAGAATTATAACTCGGAATGATCTCGCCTTGGTGAATATATTATTTATGAAAATATATATATATATGTGAAATACTGGAAGATCTGACATATTGAAAATGGGCAGATTAAGATTGGCATAAGGATCAGGAAGTTAATTTGGCATATTTTTCTATATATATATACACACATGGATCGATCTGTCCACATGTTTTAGTCGAAATATTTTTTGCGCAGGGCGTGTCCAGAGGATAGGAAGGAGCTCGAGGTGGTCCATGAATAGATCTCGTACGATGGCATTTTTTCGAGGCGTTAAGTTGATCAGGAGAGATACATAAATGCATCGTCAAACTCGACTGGCAGCAGAGTCTTTTTCGCGCATCCGCTATCAGAGTTTCATGGATTTTTTAAGGTCTATCTTCGTTCGATTTACTCGTTTCTTATCGAGCCACGAGCACGCGTATCCTATAGGGAGGGCCCTGTCGCGCGTCGGATAATACCGAAACACACATACATTATTCAGATATTATTCGCATGTTACGTCGCGAGACATTTGCGTGACCGTACGTCTTATCAGCGCCATCGCGTATCGGATACTTTTACGCGCAAGAAGCTCCTATTCTTCCGTTCTTTTTCCTCCTCAGCTGCCATTGTCCCTTCCGAAGCACGACGCGGAACAGCGCGATATTAAAAGGCGCGTTACGCTGCTGCGACAAAGTATCCAACACTATAGGCACCCGATCGCTTCGAATTTAACTGATGCGTGCCTATATCCACCATATTGGTTCGCTTCCATAAGAACGCACGCTCGATTTATGTGACAAATCAGATTTTCCAGCAAAGAGACCATTCGACCTGTACGAACTTATGCATAGAAAATTCCAAGCATAAACTTTATCCCATGGCATATAATCTTGAAGAAAAGCAAACAGGAGCCGAGGTTGAAATCTCGCGAAAGGCTGCTGCTGTTTTAGAGTTTTTACGGGGTTGGCTGGAGGGAAAGCGAGAGCGCAGCGCGGATATCGGTGCTTTCTGTGCCCCGTGCAGCACGAGAGACGACGGAAATATATCTGCGGTAAAATCTTGTCGACTTTTGTTTCAGAGTCGATCGAGCCTTTTCTCGTGTTCCGGGGGCCTCGTCCGTCCGTCCATTGGTCGATCTATCGAAGCATCCATCTAAAGTTGGTCCTAGGCCGAGGAGTAATAAAGGGCGACGCAGGACCGGAACCCGCAGAAGCGCAGCTGATACACTTGCAGCTTCCTTGCAGAGGCTGCACGTGCACCGGTTCGCGAGAATTCTCGCGTATCGCACGTAGAATCTAGCACGGGTCTCACCGCGGAAAAAGGCCTTCGGAGCATTTCACTCTTGACACTCTCCCTCCTGGAGAGACCTCTCGTCCCTGGCGATCACGTTTCCCAAAACGTGTTTCTAATAAGCTACGAGCAGCAAGATTCTCTACAAACAAAACTCACACTAACCGAAGAATCAACAATGTTTCTATTATCATAATTATAATCCGGTTTGAGGGTGTAAGTCGTTCGGATTTTGGAGGAAATTAGCGCAAAGTTTTTCGAAAAGAATCTATCGGAAAATTCTTGAAGAGAATCGTCCGTTTGGAAAGCGTGTCAGAATCGTAAAGTGTGATCGCGTTATATGGGGTGCATTGGTCCAAAGGCGATAGAGCCGATTGGTCGAGTGCTGGAATTTCACGAGGAGCCGGGGTCTTGGAAGGAACCAATGGAGAACGCAGTGTGCGTTCCGCGTAGGGTGCGAAATTCCGTAAAAGCGTGGGAGTCCACCTGCAGCAGCTAGGCTACACACAGGCACGGTCGAAAAGTGTAGGTCCGACCCAGTACCCCCCCCCCCCTCGCGCGACGCACGTCGAGCCCATAAATTGTCCAGTTTGGCTATATTTAAGCGATAGATCATATTTTAAACAAAAGTCGCCTTGATCCGCGGCCGCAGAACGTATATATATACACGACGGCGTTCGTTGTTGGAGAGACGACGGGACGGGACGGGATGATGCATATATGAAAGCTGGAGGAGTCGGGGGGGGGGGGGGGAGGCACGCCTTCACTTTTATACACACACCGCGGGAAACACGGTGCCAAAGGCCATAAATCCTTCAGGGCGCGACGGCTCTGCCATCCGCGCGGCTGTTTTCTAATATTTTGATTTATGCCGCTTTCACTGGGCTAATTTGGCGGCCTTTATCCTTTATTTGCGCGTTTAGGGGTGAAATTTGTCCCTCGGAGTCGAGCTGGCCGGTCAGACAGAGAGAGAGAGAGAGAGAGAGAGAGAGAGAGAGAGAGGGCTCGACAATGGCGTTAGTGCGCGCCATCGCTGTCGGTGGATCGGTTTCCGTGGTCTTTTGTTGCTTCGCATGGTCGCATGCACCCTCGTCTCATCCTCGCGCGTTAGCTCTTTCCACGTTTTGTGTCCCGGTCGCATCTCAACAACGGCTCCGTGCGCTCCTCCTGCAGCGTGCCTTCCACGGCCACCGCTTGCGAAATCCTCTCTCAATGCTATCTCTCGGCTCATCCCACTCCCTCCAGCTCCTATATATACGTAGATCGCCCCTCGGGGGATGCCTCTGGCATATTTCAACCCCATTCATCCGTACCAAAAGCGAGTATCTTGACGCAAAACCGTATCGAACGCAGGTCACTTCAAAATGGACTCTCTCTCTCTCTCTCTCTCTCTCTCTCTCTCTCTCTCTCTCTCTCTCTCTCCCCCCGGCTCGATACACTCGCACACAGGTGTGAATAAACCTCTGTGTATAGAAATATGACGAATCTCTCTTTAAACCTCGTCACAATATTTACGGCTGAATCGCGGTGCCGAGTCACAAATCATCTTGGCTGGAGTATAGATACTCGAGAATCGCTTTGGTTCCACGGTGGATTTCGTTTCTAGGAAAATGTTGATTCCCGGTCGTTGGTTGCGGGAGAATAGTTGCGTCATGATTGGAAGAAGCAAATAAGGATGAGAGAGAGAGAGAGAGAGAGAGAGAGAGAGAGACGAGTGGAGAGGGATTCGTGCAGCCTCAGGAAGTTGGAAACGTCCCGTGCTGGATTGAATCGTTTCCGGTTGACGCGTGTCTCCTGCACCCTGCTGTAATATTACCGAGCCATTACTCGTACATGACTATCGCAGTGCAATTTCCCCGACCATGCTACCCTCGTCAGCAACGAAATAAGCGACGATCCCCAAGGACGAAGCAACGCGCGCGCGTTCGCACCGGATCAGAACGAATCATTAGAGTGAAAGGACACAATGGGCGGAACGTGGATCCCCAGGAAGTTTAACGTCCGAGAGACTTTGATCCCCTTTGCGTTGCGTTGCATCGCGCTGCGTTAGGCCAAGCCTCTCTCTCCCTCTTAATTCGCTCTCGTGCAGCCCTTACTCCCACACGCACGACTCTTTCGCTGCGTACCCGCGCGATATCTAAATCCGAGCAGTAAGGAACCGGAACGAAAGTGGATCCACCGTGCGCTACCGGCAATGATTTACGATTTGTTGTTCCGGACGAGCCATAAGTACCCCTCCGCTTCCTGCGCTTCGATTGTCCCGATCGAGATACTTTGCGTGGCGCGTCAGCCATTTTTACTGCGCGGATTTATGATTTATTTCCTCCACTTTTGTCCCTGCCCCTTGACTAATAGCCTCTGATCGAGATCCTGTCTTTATTATCCTGGGCTTATCATGCATCCATCCGCACACGCGTTTTTCTCTTCTCCTTCTGCGCAGCTATTAGTTTACGATTTGCTCGTGAAATGAGGAATTCTTTGGTGCACGCGCACTTACGTATAGGCTGGGAAATGCGATAGGTGTGCGCGGAGGAAAGTTCTTTTTGCTCAGGATATGTCAATGCGATTCGAGGACATTCTTCGTTCCATTGCAAGACGATCCTTTTGACGAGGAGCCGCGGCTGGCTGAAATCGCCTCTGGTGATACTTTGTGCGAGAGCCGGCTCGCGAATTGTAAATCGGAATAATAGAGGGACAGCCGCATTCCAACCGCACATCTGCCTCGAATCATTTCCAAATTGTATTCGTATATATATGTATCATCGGAGCGACGAGAGCTTTGTTAGAATTAACGATCGAAACCTATCGGAAAATGTTCTATCGCATTTTTCTCGGAGGAATAATGTGTCAATAAGGTGCTGGTTATAAATTTTGAAACAACGTCGTCCGATATAATTATAATTGGAATAACCGCGACGAGGCCATCTCCATAAATTAATTCGGTCATATATAAAGAATTTTAATAGGAATTCGAGCGGCCCGATAGCTTCCTGCTATATACCAAAAGTTATTTTACTTCTCGCGTGTTCGGGCCTCTAGAATTTCGAAGGACCCTCGCCAAGGATTAATTTCATCTCTGAGATTTTTTTATTCGTCAAACGATGATTCGTCTGCTCGGTTGCAACATTCGCTCTAAGAAAATCCCATTGGGCCCCTCCGGCATTCCGGGCCTCGTCACGAAGAATGGACGTCGTTTATCAGCTGGGCGTGGGTGCTCGGCCATTTGTAATAAATTATTTAATTAGTACGGTATTTAATCAACGCTCTCGGACCATGTATATAAATCGATATAGATTCTCTCAACTGGATAGATCGAGATTGGTCCCCTCGAAGGATACAGGAATCTAATTAAATTACGCGATCGTCATGCTTATTATTCATGAGGAAAACTCTCAAAATTATATCGTTACGACTCCTTGAAGTACGAAAGTAAAGAATATTTTGCAATCTGTAAAGTCGTATATACGACTGCTAAAATACTCGAGTATCAAAGTATTGTTCGTAATATACTGCATTATAGGCTCAAAAGTGCAGTAATTAAATAAAATAAAACAACTGAATTTGCATTGCAATGTTTGCAAAGTTAGTATTGCCAACATATTACAGCGTGAC
The DNA here is from genome assembly GCF_024137725.1 of Prorops nasuta. NCBI lineage: Eukaryota > Metazoa > Arthropoda > Insecta > Hymenoptera > Bethylidae > Prorops > Prorops nasuta. The sequence goes on along the minus strand of NW_027116821.1, from coordinate 3,558,193 downwards.
ATCAATAAATTAACGATTCTGTACCGTGTGAATGATAGATCGACTGTTTTTAAAACTCTAGTGATTGCCGTCTCGCGCGGTTCAGAGCATTTGTATTTCAACAGCTTTCACTCTATTAACTTTTATGCGATTAGTTGCTATTACAGTTATATATATATATATATATATATATATATATTTAAGTAGTTTATTCGTAATAATTATTACGTTAAAATATTTAAAAGTGCTTTTAACGTATTATAAAGGAAGAAATAGATTAATCTTAACGAGCGATTGATAATAATTTATACTTTATGGTTTCGCTTTAACAATCCAGTGAATTGCCTCGATGAACATGTTAATGTCTCTAGAGTCCTTTTTTAATTAATTGTAGATTTGAGAAAATGACAACGATGCGTGCATCGTTCATAAATTGATTTCGCAAATATTATCAGCTGCTATTCCAATAAAGTTGAGTGAGAAGTGCGACACACGAGTGACATGCGAGTATGATGCAGCACTCGCTGCAAGTGTCTGTCGCGTGCATGTTTTTTCATAATATCGCGTAGTGGGCCGGTGGATGCAGGTTGCGCAAGAATGAAGGAGGGAAAAGGGGGGAGGCGCCCCGCGCGCGCGAGCGCGAGTACCGAATACGTCGGTGAGCCGTGAGCGAGAATATCGGGATAATGCATCGGGGTCCGGAGAGGCCTTGTTTATAATGGGTTGAACAAGGGTGCTAGAAGCCAGTGGGGGCCCGAGCCCCCCTAAGGCTCGGGTCTTATGGGGCCTCATAGCCGAACCATCGGTGTTAACCGGCGGGCAGTCTCACTGCGGTCGGTGTTTACTCATGAGCTGCGCGTGGTATTTAGGGATAACAAGAGAGCCACTTCATCATCCACAGAAATGGTGACCCCACGATCTTTCTCTCCCAACTCCTCCTATCACCCCCGCCGCGACCGCGCCGTACGTCTCTTGTGTGCTCTCTTTCACTCTCCCCTAATATAACACTTTCGTGTGTATATACCTACGTCTCTCTCTCTCTCTCCTTTTCTCTGTGTTCCATCTCCATCTCCTCCTCCTTCTCCTCCTCCTCCTCCTCCACTCCTCTGCTTCATCACCCTTTTTAATATTTTATTCCTCGCTTCGCTTCGCTCTTCCCGACCCATGATCGGCCAAAACTATACCTTGTAGTTTGTCTATTCCGCTTGTACGAAACTTAATACAACAGATGCCTGAAATTTTCGATCTTGTCTGATTGTACCCGTGAAATCATCATTGAATTATGAAATATGTTTATTTCCCCTGGTAAATTATTGGTCTAACGGGATATAAAAGGTTTGGAAGTTGTAGGGGGTAGAGTCATAGAGATTAAATTGAAAACTTTTCGGACAGTACTAAATCTGTTTGCTCAATATAGACAAATATAGTATATATACCTACGTGTATATTTCGTAGAATATCAAGCAGGCGCTTGGACCTTTCCTCACACACACATATATATGTACATGTGCCTATAGGCATTTGTCGAAAAAGAGACTGTACTTAGCGCTGAAAGTCACGGAAGGTCAGCGACGATTGGACGATAAACGAACTGCGTGAACTATGCACCGAGTGGCCGCGGTGCCTGATGAATTTCATCATATATTGTCTTTCGATATTCAAGGGTGTCCATTGCGTCGAGCTGTGAGAACCTCGCGAAAGCTAATTTGCATCTTCGAAGCGGTATTTCGGGACTTTCTTGATCCGTGACCCGAAACGTGATTTTGTAATGAGCCGCGCCGCGCGCGCTGTGATCGTTCCAAATCGATTTTGTAGGAATGGGGGGGGGAGGGTGAAATGGCGCAGAGCGGTCGGTCGGACAGTGTCAGCGGTGATCCAACGTGCAAGCCGTTAGCTCGCTTGACATGTGGCGTCGCGGAGGTCATCGCTGACCGGAGGTCCCCGAGGTCCGACGAAAATCGAACCTCCTGGATGGATCCCTTTTATGCTAATGGTGTGTTTATGCGTTGACAGTCGTTCGAGCTTCCGAAGCAGGAAAACTATGCAAATTCGATGTAGACAAAGATTGAATTTCATTTTGGTGGCTGCGAGACCTTGTTCTTCCAAGTCGCTCGCTCGCTCGCTCGCTCGCTCGCTCGCCCGCGCGCGCGCCAAAGATAACCTTTTGACCCCGCGATTGACTACCATCGACCTCCGACGATAACTATAGTCGTCTTTTGATTTCCTTTCCGAAAACAACAATTATATACGTTTCTATGTGAAACCTAAAGTGTACAATTCCCATACATATGTGATACAAACCTATACACACAGGATCAATCCGATTCAAGCCTCTTATTTTTACCAACCGATAAACGTATAAAACAATTGCTTTAATGGTATTAAAAAAACAAAAAACAAAAAAAAAAAAAAAAAAAAAAAAAACCACATTATTTTGAAATTCTTCCAAACGAATGGATAATTAGACTAAAAGTGTAATTTAAGAGACAAAAGTGCGACGTTCGTCAATTTTTCACATTCCTATCGTAAAGAGTCAACCGAGGGATGAGCTAAAATGTAAAAGTTACGATGCGCGTAGCAAGGGGTTGGGTTGGCGCAAAGTGCAAGATGATTGTAGTTATAGATAAGCGCTGCAGCTGCAGCCGGGGCGAGTCTCGGTAGCCACTCGCGGTACCTTTGTTCGGTGGCGTCGACGTAAGCCGAGCATCAATGTTTATTTAAATGATTAAAATCGGTGTAGGTATTTCACGGTTGAAGGGTAGAACGACTTAGGTGGGCATAATTTTTCGATTTAGTCTCTCGACTGCTGTCAATCCAGCGATCGTGAGATCTGCTCTCCCTGGTCTGACAAAACACGTAAATAAATGTACGCTAATGCGAACTAATGTCATCGGCAGCAAAACTAATGACCTCGCTGGAAGTTTTCACAAAGTGCGCGGCTATAAGGAAAGGTGCTCTCGGGAGGGTTAAAGTGATTTTGCCGTCTGTGAAGACAGCCATCGCCGCGTCGCGTCGCGTCGCGTCGCGTCGTCACATGGACTATTAGTTCCCTTCGCATTCTTCTCGAAGATCAGAGTCCAACGATCTGTCATTGAAGATCCTTACGGGTCTAGATATTGCCGAGATATCGACGAGCCACCCCCCTTTCGGAGCATATACATCTATAGATGGACATGCTTCGAGTTTCACCTTTCCACTCGTTTACATGGACGAAACTCCTGTCAACTGGCCACCCTCTCTGATTTCCATCGTTATACCTATCGCCCGAAATTTTTACATTCTTCTACCAGTGTTTTCATTGACGAGTATAGGTATGTCACGCTTCGCCGTACCGTATCGCTTCAGGATCGTGGGAGCTGTCAAACGCCACTTCCTCTTATCGCTCTTTATAGTTTTTCAAAGAATGCAAGTCTATATACCTCTATAGAAACAACTGTCATACATATACACTCTACATGGAGGCTGTTATACACTTGTCCGACACTCAACGTTAATCTCAGCACGAGACTCTCGTGCATTCAATACAATAATTTGTTTATAGTAACAACGCATAGTACAATGGGAAATGTATCGAACGTTGAATAGATTTGAATGAAATTCGACCTTTGACCCTTTTTCGGGTGATCCCCTTCCGCGCACGAAGCAGAGATAAGGCAGGATCGTTTATATACAGAAATGCGAAGGAAATTTTAATTATACATGACGCGCGCGCGTCCGTACGGAATCAGATTGAAGTTGGAGGCGAGGCACGTGAGACGATCGACCAAGTGTATCTCACGGTCTGTCGTGCAGAGATGACCTTGGTCGTCCGGAAAATCTATCGATATATCGGTTACGGGGCAAGCAGCAGGCGGAGTGCGGTCGGTGGGGAAATTTTAGCGGCGGAGAAGCGATTGGAGATATTGCGCGCGAGCTATTTCTCACCGTTTTTATTAATACCCCGATGACCGGGGCCCGTGGCAAATTAGGACGAGGCGCCGCCGTTCACTCGTGAATCTCCGGACCCTTCGTGAAAGGAGATGACTATCGTTTTGTCCTCGAGGACTACCGTAGCTACTGCCCGTGGCTTTTACTATCCTCGGCTCTCTCTCTCTTTCTCTCCTCCGAGGAAACTATACTCATGAATTCGGTATACTAATTTATCGTCCTCGTCCAGCCCGTTCCTATATTTAATGCCCTTATAGACGAACGCGTCCGGTCGAAACGCCGCCTTTCGGCTTCGCCCGTCCATGACTCGATCCCGCTCGACATGTATTAATCGCAGATGTAACTCTGACGTCATCGGGAATTTTCGCCATCATCTTCACCGAGCACAAATCTTTCCTATCGATTTTTTTTTCTCCTTTCAATCTGCAGCAATGATGCTTTTCCGTGGGCCTGTGCAGCTTTCTCTCTCTCTCTCTGGGTTTCAGCGCAGAGGAGCCTTCTTCGCCGAGGAATCTTAAATGGCAGAGTGTGGTGGGCTGAAAAAATCGGCCCCCGTGACGCACTCGTGATTCCCTTTAGGCTGCGGCTGCAACGCATCCGCGATATTCGGCCCGGCATCACACACACGAGGGCTATAATAACCAATTATTTTCGAGTATATAATTAGAAAATTACCGAGTCTGCCCGACACGACGAGGGAGGGAGAGAGAGAGAGAGAGACTCGTTCCTTCTCACTCGAACTATTCATCCTCTTCGTATGTATAAGCGACGTCGGAATTGAGATACAGATACAAGGACGGAAAGTATACATATAGAGACGAGGTGTATATACGCTTGATTCGCATGTGGATGATCCTCCCGTATAACACGTACATACATATATACAGGCGCACTAGCTCTTTCTCTCACCTTTTCTTCCTCTTTTACATTTACTACCTTCCTTCGCCTCGCGCACTCTTCTTTTTTGCTCGGAACGCTCGTATGTGAGGGTGTAGAGGAGGGCCGACCTTATGGCCCTGGGCTACCGGGCTTCGTAACTAAGCTCTGCGTCGTCTTGAAAAAATCCCTGCCTCCATCAGAAAGACTGAATAAGGTACTCGAAAGAAAAAATCGACGTATCGAGCTCTTTGCATCATTTTTTCCCGCACTCCGTATAATAATAATGACAAAATAAGAATATAACCAATTGAAAAAGTTTACGATCGTAGTTTTTTTTCACTTTTCGAAGAAAATTTAATATCCATATAATTGGAGTATAGAATAAGAAAAAGTGTGTTCGGGGCACGTGTATATTACCGTAAATTCCAATTATCGTTCCGCTTAACCATATCCCATTCTCGTTGGGTGACAGGTTGCGTGCGGTATGAAAGTAAATGATTATGGTTGTTCGCAGCACCCCCGATTATCCTAATTTCAACAAATTCGCCTCTAATCGACGCGTGCTCTCGCCGATGGACCAAAAATCTCGGACCTTTGGCGCGCGATGCTCTATTACTAGACGCGTATATCGAGGGGTGTTGTACATGCAGGTTGCATCGGTAATTTCGGCGAGGTATAAAATTATTTCAGCGCTGTTATTCTTCGGAGATGATTCATCGTTTCGATTTAGTTGTATCCATCGGACGGTGGGCCGCCATGAAGTCGATACTGCTAATTTCTACAGCAGCTCCTATATATACGTGCATGCCTATATATATATATGCATCATAGCTAGATTTAACATGGACTTATTGTCCCTTCTATTCGATCGTGTGGTTGGAGCCTTCGTGAGAGCCAAACGGGTTATTACAGTAGAGGCTCCTTTCGTAACGAAGAATCGTAGCACAGTTACGATTACCGAACGGCCAGGTCCCGCCAGGTATGAGACGATAAGGAGGAGGAAGAAGCGGATGCACAAGCAAAATCAGAAGAAAAAGAGGAAGATTCTAGTTACCCAGCAGGTAATCGCCCGAATCTCTCCTCACTTATACGTTACACCATAGTTTTCCAGACCAAAACTCTCCTAACCTTTTCAAGTCTGCAATTTACCTGAAATTTTAGCGTGACTTCTGTCCAGGCTATACTCTCGACTCGACTCGTAATTTTTGGATCATCGACTCTAGCTTTCACCGTACGCTCTCCGTGTACATATAATGTACGTTGTTGGGAAAAAGTTTGGAAGGATACAATTTGTTGGTTCTTCGCGATGATGACACGCGTGTATTTCAGTTGGGATATTTAATTAGTCGTGCGTTGCAGTTTGGAGCTATATATATATATATATATATATATCGAAAAGGGGAAGGGTATGGAGGAAGAATGGCTCCCACTGGCCGTTGCTCGCTCGGGAAGAAAGAGGACCAGCCCCGACGGATCGTGATACCCCCCGGACTAATGCCGATAATTGCATTTTGCAGTTCGTGAATTCCTTCTTCCCTTCCTTATCCGCTCCGCATCTCTCTCTCTCTCTCTCTCTCTCCCTCTAGCTACAATCTTTTGGTTCATCCGCGACGAGACTGTATATATACGGTGTGTTGTATATAGCATCGGCTACCGGGTTCTTTCGCGGCTATCGCTATATGTACCACTGCTCTCCGTTCCTCGTGCTCTACACAGAAGCCCACAATGTTACCGAGAAATCTTTCTTTTTCTCTTTTCAATATGGCAAGACTGTGACGTCGACGACGCCCGCACTGTTCCGACCCGAAAAAGGAAACCCGCTTGTGCCAATAGCGATACTCTTTACTTAGCACGCACGAGATGGCAAGAAATATAAGGCGCGCGGTAAATTCAATTAGCCTTACATCGCTCTCTGCCGAGGAAGAAACTCGCTGGAATAAAGCGGAAATTTAATTATAGCGCCGAAATTCGAGCAACCGGATCGTGGCGAGGACCTCGCGGATAATCGGCATATTTTTGCAGGAAAATCTGCAAGGTCCCTTTATACTCGAGAGTGTTAGGATTTCGTTTATGGCCGTGGTTCGAGAGCTATCGCGGACCACCGTGAAGGGACGCGGACTTCCCACGTCGTTTCGGTGGTTTAGTGTGGATTTAGTGGCGAAACTCCGATTTCCTCGGCGGTATTGAATTCTCGTTGCAGTATAGGTGCCGGCATCTGCGAGCACTTTGTCCGTTGTCCACCCACGCATTATGCGCGGCAAGAATCATGCGTGCACGCCGCTTGCCCCCATCCCCCGGAGTTCTCTCCACGACTACCTGCTCGCTATATATTACGTTCGTTTAAAGAGCCGCTACGATCATTCGTTGCACCCTCTATATATATATATATATATAGATCGAGGTATGCGCTATCGATAACGGATGGACAGACTCTCGCTGTACCGGTGGAGCGTCCTTGAAATCCATTTACGCTAATTGGCCGATACACGACTGGCCAAATGAATTCTGCGCGTCTACTCTTATTCCTATATATATATATATATATCGATATTGGATTGGACAACTCGTTTCGCATGGTTTTCGTTACACCGGAAGATCAGGCTGCTCGATAAGCGTGCTCGATCGCTAGAGGTGGATATCTTTCACGCCTCGTGTCGTGTGTACCGGCGTCATGTTCCTCGAGCTATCCAATCGCGTATGTATATATATATATATATATATATATATATAGGTGCTATTTGTAGAGCTATCGCGTTGCATGCACCGGACAACAATACGAGCCTGATTAGAGGCACGTGGTGCAAGTGCCATTAATCGGCTTCGATCCTTTTTAATTTCTCTCGGTCGCTCCGCGTTCCAATTTCCAGCGTTGATTTTTGCAAACTTCGCACGGCCGCGACTGCCGAGTCGATCGAGGTTGACGCGTAATGGATCCGCGATTTCAGCCAAGCCAAGTTTTATACTTTCGTGTAGTGCATATATATATATATATATATATATATATATAGCTACTCGCCCGTCGACTTGGACACGGCGTCATAAATACAAACTAGACGTCGACGGCACGAGTGGTCCGCCTTCTTTTGCCTGCAACAACACTTGACCCCCCCCCCCCTCTCCCTATTCGTTCTACAGCACCGGGCCCCCACTCAGCTTCTCCCACAATTCATTTCCACTCGCTGAAATATTCGATACGCGTAATTGAGGTAAACTCGCACTGGCTTTTCACAAACTTTCTTAAAAAGTCTAATATATATATATATATATATATATGTGCGTGGGATGAGCGGCGTTTAAGTCGCGGCTCGACGGTGCTAAACCCGATGAAGATGCAATAGGCTGGGGCACGCATAACTGTAGCGATAAAAATTCAGTTTTCAATATACTTTTTAATATTCCGGTAGGCCGAGATCATTGGTGAAAAATATCCGATGGCTCCACTTATCGGTGTACGCGCAGCTGGCACACTACTATAACAATTGACGAACAATTCAATTAAGACTGATTGCACGCGTAGCGCGAGGGGCGAGCGAGAGTGACATATACACGGAGAAAAATAAATTTTCAGCAATTTAATCGCGATGTACATGAAGGATGCAAGGCCGTAATCGATTTTGTTGGAGAGGTTTGCAGCGGCGTTGGCCGCACGGATTCGTGCATATAGCGTCGTGCAAGAATAACTTGGGTCAATGAAGCTGCTACACGTATATACGGGAATCTTCTCAATGAAGATCCAACGATTTGACTTGCAAATTCGTCGCGCGTAATTTCCCTCCTTCCTCGCGGAGCGAGTCCATATTTTTTCAGCAACTATAACGCGCTCCGCTTTTCGATCGACGCGTCACTTGCGCAACTTATCGCTCTGCGGCAAATTTAGTATGTGCACGTATATATATATATATATATATACAGGGGAAGAGAGTAAAAGATGGAAGGAGGCAGTTTTGCGCGCACACGGCAATCAAATGACCGGAGCATCATTATTAATAACCTTGGCCATGGAACGGAGGATTTAATTGCTTTTAGCGATCGATTAATTACCGCGCCGGGAGACGAACATTTTATTGCTATTCCATTTCGTCCATTTTTCCAGCCGTGTATAATAGCCGGCAAAACTACGATGACACCATGAGAAATAGCAGTAATTATCTGAAGGATAGCCATGTACGCGTACTTGACCTTGGTCGTCGTTGCGGACCGCGCGCTCGTCGAGCGAGGATACAGAGAGATGGAGCGCGAGGCAGGGCCGTAGGAAATTTGGTAGCGATCGGGTGGGAAATTTGCGAGGTTCTCGCTCTCTCGGACGCGATCGAGCCAAAATGTGCAGGTAGCGATGGACGATTCTCGTGGACGGAGCGCGAGGGATGAAGCAGCAGCGGAATGAAAGAGAATTGTAGGAGGGGCTCGCTGCTGCAGCTCCGTCTACGTGCGTGACGTCAATATGTCGAGGGTAATAAGATGGCCGGCGATAAAGTGGTGGGTGTAGATACAAGATAACAATCAGCTGCAGTAGCTCCTGGCAATCTCGTGATTACAGGCTTAGCCTCCAGTCTCTCTCTCTCCCTCGCACTTTCATTCCAGCCGGCATCGTCGCCGACACGGCTTCTTTTCGGAGCCCTCTACGATATATTTCATAAGCGGTATAGTTCGCCAGCACCACCACCACCACCACGAGAGAGAGAGAGAGAGAGAGAGAGAGAGAGAGCTCCTCCGTTATCTCGCCTCTTTTCCTCCCGTGGCTACTCTTGCCATCTTCTTCTCTTTTTCCCTCCAACCCCTCCTCCTCCCCTACCACTGGTACCCTTTTTCAGCCTTGCCGATTTTCGCACATCGAACATTATACTCGGACGAGTCCGACGGGGCGAAAGAAGAAGAAGAAGAAGCCGCTGTTTCGTATACGTCGAACGGCGGCGGGCCACGATGGTCCCGGCGTGCTCACCGGCATTTTGCCACAGGTACCTCTTAATAATAATTTTGATCGGCAAATTGGCGTGGCGCATATTTCAGACTTCGATCGTTATCTGCCGCGAGGAGGGCTGAATCAGCCCGCGGCACGACGCTCTCTCAAGGACCAACGGATTTACGCTATTTCGACGCCACCGAGTCGCAGCTGTATTCGACTTTTTTACAAAATATATATTTATTTATATCGATCTCTGCCATATCCATCGCGCACGCGCGTTTCGTTAAAGGTTCGCACCACTGTGGTCAGGGGGGGGGGGGGGGGATATATCTGAAGAAGAACCACATATATATAGAGGTAAAGGTATATTGGTGCACGCGGAGGGATTAATTGGCCAAAGTTTTCCCGCTCCTGCCAAGGTTCGGTATTAAACGAGCGACAGAAGCAAAGTTAGTCGTGCTCTACGCTGTACAGCGGAGAGTCTGCAGTACGGGTAGTCGGGTCAGGGCTCTTTCCTGGCTAAATAGTTGGCGTGCGAGGGACATATCCATGCGGTCGATTTCAAACGCAAATTTCGCACTGCTGCAGAGTGCCTGGCGTTGAAATTCCATGGAGCGACGAGCGACGAGGTGAACGAGCAGCGCTGCTCCCCATTTCCTTCGCTTCCCAGAGGATCGCGGTTGGCAAAGTTAGGCCAAGCCGTTTCGATCCGTCCTGCTGCTGCGTGGCCCGCTGTGCCGCCCGCCGAGACCGAAGAAGACGCGCGGCGCACGGCCCGGCCGCATCGCTATAATCCACTCTCCTGGACGCTTAATCTATTCCCCTCACTCGCGACACTTTAATGAACGATCCGTTTCTCCAAGGACTCTAACCACTTTGATCCATCTTCCTCGTTCTCTCTCTCTCTCTCTCTCTCTCTCTCGGAACTTTGCAACAAAATCTATATTAGCAATTTTCCCGTGGAAGCTCGTGGTCAAAATTCTGCGACTCGAAAAATTTCTAAGCATTTTCTCATTGATTATAGTTTTTTTTTTTAAAGCTAGTCGTTATTGACGCGCGGTGCCGAGGCAGGGACCTTGGACAGAGTGGCGAAGGACTCGCGAGGATCGCCTTGAGTTTTTCAACGGAAGTCTCGTTCGACGATCTCGTTGCGTATTCCCGCGAGTCGTTCGATGGAAGAAAACTCGAAATATTTCGCGGGCTTGAGAATGTTTAATCGTCTCGCGTATACCACATATATATATATATATATATAAATTATATAGTGCGAAGCAGCGTATATACGTGAAGGTGACTCGTTGACTCGCGTACGTTTAATTATATCCGGTTAAGTAGCGATTTCTTGTTGGATCAATTAGCGTTTAGGATAAATAGGACATGCGCCATACTAGGTAGGATTTAATTAAACTCAGGGGGAAAGATTCATGCGCGATCCAAGCTCGAAAGAGGAGTGCGAGTGCGAGCGAGCTTGGTTCCTTTCTTTTTGGTCCTTCTCTCGTCCGAGTATATATAGCTAGATGTACTATATATGTGTGTGTGTGTGTGTGTGCGGCCGTTGGCAGTATTGTCACGCTGCAGGTTGTCGATAAAAAGTTGCTTTCCCGTGCTTTTCGCGGTATGAGTTGCCAGAGTGTATCGGTTTCTCTCAAAGTGACGTCATCGGACTCTTTCGGAAAGAATCGTGGACGGGCTTGGCCGTTTGCGATCGTAAAAATTCAGGTCACGGCGCACTGGCGGTAAATAAAACCATTGTCTTTTTGCCCCCCCCCCCCCTACCCTCCCTCGAGCGCCCGTGACCAACGTTGACATATTTCTTCGCACTCTCTTCTTACATCTCCCCCCCCCCCTCCTCCCGCGCACACGCACCGAATTATTGATTCCGCTCGCAAAAATCAAGATACAGCGACCACCTTAAATGACGACAAAATCAGAACCCAAACGTCAATGCCGCGTAAAAACAACGATACAGATTGGAATACACTGTAAAAATTGCACTTGCAAAAATTACGGTGAAAGCTTTGCGTGGGCAGTTTGTAACGCGTCAACCATTCTAACATTGCAAATTTACACTAAATTGAGAATAGAAAAAAACATTTTCATAGTTATTCTTACAAAATTCGCGATAAAATTGGAATTGCACATTTTCAGCGAAATTCGTCGCTGTCAAAATTATTTACCACTTTTTTTTTTTTTTTAATTTTATAAACAATTTTTACAGAGCGATAGGTGAAACGTCCCAAGAGATTTTCACACGCCATTTCCTCGCCAACGTTATAGTGTAACGCGCTATAATGCTCCGCGAGGAATTGCTAATTCGACGATTGTTCGCAACGTTGAAAGTGAAATGCATCGGTAACGAGCTTTTTTTCAATATCGCTCCAAGATTTCTCGCCGAGAAGCTTCAAGTTTTCAAGGTGCCAGAGAAATGTCGTTACGAAAGGCTCGAGGAGTCATTGCACAGAGGGAACATTGAAATTACAGCGAATAATAAAAATAAGGAACGAGAGGACGAAAAAAGTGTATACATAGGCATTACCCTCGAGCGATAAACCGATGGAAGGTATTAATCTACTTGGGTGTTCCAACGCAGGATGGCAGCACGTGAAAATCTTTCCTATTCGCGCGGAGTGTGCGGTAGAGGGGGGAGAGACTCGACGAGGCTCAACGCTATTGTGTGCCGTGCGTATGTGTGTGTAGTACATACGAGAGTAGGGAATTTCTCGCGTTGAAAACTGTCGTGGCGAGTGGAGCCGCGCGCTGCTGCCATCTGACGCGATTCGTTCGCACGAACCTCCTCTCTCCCTCTCTCTCTCTCTCTCTCTCTCTCTAGTTTCCCCCTCCAGCACGGAGATCATCCCCTCCTATAAGGGACCCCCTTGAATTTTCTCTCTCTCTCTCTCTCTCTCCTCTCCCAGCAGCCATCCCTTCTCTCCCGTTTACCCCCACTAAACTGTCGGAAGCACCCGCGCACCTACACTGCTCCTATTACTTTCTCTCTCTCTTACTTCCCCCTCCCTGCCAATCTCCTCCTCGTCTCGCAAGTTCCGTTCCGTCGCAGCTCTACTGGCGTGCGGAGAGAAGATACCTACAATAGGGAAAGGCTATAGCGCATCATAAAATCCCTCATAGCGTATTTCGTATTAAAATATTAAAATATTCATTCCCCGCATAAAAGCGGTCAAATTAGGCCGGTTAACGCTCCCCATTCACGTATACGGGATGCTGCTGCCGTTCATTCTTTTTTTTTTTTATACGGACTGCAACGACCTACGACACGTCCCAAATACCCGGTTTACAAACTCATCGATAATTCGAGAGAGAGAGAGAGAGAGAGAGAGCGGGGTAAAAAAAGTCGGCGAATACTGTCTAATTCGGACGAGTTATCCGTATAGAGCTCTCTCTCTCCCCTCGACGAGAGAGCGGCAGGATTGTAATTTCGGCTGCATCTAAAATGCAGAGGAATTTCGTTTAATGTTCACCTTGACTTTCCGCTGGTATGTACGTGCGGTCTGCGAAAGCGAGGGTGATAATTATCGCGGAGTCTTGCGCTCGCGCGACGAAAGGGGAGCGGGAACCCTTTTTCCAGAGAATTTCCTATGTAAATAGCCCGGCGCACGTATATTACCACAGGACTCTCTCGTTGGGATATCCTGGAAACGCGACATTGGCCACGCCATCAACTTCCTAAATCCTCCTTATATATATATATATATATGTATGCGGATGTGGCCGGGACGAAATTAAAGGCGCACGCGAAGCGTCGCATTACGGTCGAAAACTCTGAATCCTCATGGACAATGCGAGATCCTCGAATCTTCGTGTATAAAGTAACGAGGAAAAAAAGAAACTATATACATATGATCCTTATTATACCAGTAGGTATATATATATATATATATATATATGTAGGTTGCAGCGATGCTCGTTGAATGCGCAACTATATGTGTGCGATAGACATGTAGCATTGGGGGAGAAAAAGTGGCGCGAGAAGCTTTGGTATATATATATGTATAGGGAGGAAAGGATGGAAAATTGAAGAGTCCGCGTAATGTTTAGGAAGGAAAGAAAACGACCTTGAAATTTGCACGTAATTTCTCGGTGCCGTAAGACTGCTGGAACCAGGTTTGCTCGAATGTTTTTCACAAATGTTTTCGCACCCCCGGAGACCCTCGAGTACGGAACAAGGTGTAGAGGCAGGGTACCCCCCCCCCCCCCCCTCCGTTCCTACCGTCGAGGAATGGAAGCCGGGGCAAAAAGGGCGCTTAAATTATGCAAGCAAACGTTCAGGTAGTAAAGTGTTTCAACGTTGCAACGAACAAGCCGTTGCTACATAGCGCTCTTCCTTCGTTTCCTCGCGATGTAGCCTGCTGCAAGGCAGCATGCATCTTTGCAACTGTGCAACCGGGCCCCATGGCTCGGCCTATGCGCGCCGTGTCTCCTACCTGTCGGCCCGGAAACGTGGGTCCTAAGCAAATATTTCACGCCAGCGTTCGATCCAATTGGACGGAATGAACGAACGCGAAATCGAATTAAGGCAGCAGCATCGACCGGCACCGTGCATCACCCACCGCATCTTTCACCGATCCCCTTTTCCCAATCAAATTAGTCGCTGCTTTCTTTTCCCTAATTACGGACGCCCGCAAGCTTTTCCCCTTTCCGATAAATCAATTCGCGTATATACACACGTACCTGCTTAGACTTTTATCCGGATTAGCATTGCCTCAGCCGTGATATAACTATATATATATATATATATACGTTGGACTCTTATCGGACTTGACGGAACGACTTACGGACAGAAAGAAAAACATATCCTATATTATTTATTGCGGCAAATGGTCTAGATAGTAGGTGTCTTGTGTGGTCTCTACCTCGGTGCGTAATGCATGCAACGTTGATACGTTATCCAAGGTAACGAGATCGATGTTCGAGTATAAGAAATCGTGGCAGAGAATTGGGTGAGTTATATCGAGAAGCTATTTCTCCGGCTCTTATTCGAGGTCCGGCCAACTAGTAGATTGTAAATCAGCCGAGATATTACACGGTAGTAGCTGCTGCAGCGGTTATTACCAGAGTCGATGATAGATAAGGTGCTCCGACGTTGTCGTATATTTCACTATGTATATAGCCGTCCGTTGAGTCGGTGTACTGCAGGCACATATTGTGCACGTACGGAGGGACCCACGTACCAACACCGAGAAGCCCCCCCCCCCCCCCCCCAGCAATATATATATATCGAGCCTATCGAAAGATATGACTGACAAGGCGCGAGTGACACGCAACATACGGAAAAAGGACGTCGACGTACGTACGCCGTCGTGGCGATTCAATTTATTCATGTAGAATTAGAATCATCGCGATATTATACGGACAAGTGCTATATATATATATGTGTGTGTGTGTGTGTGTTGGAACGATACATTTCGCGAAGAGAGACGTTTGGAATATCAGAGCTCTTCTCTCGATCGGTGTAATCGACGTACGCAGCTGTTTCGTCGCCAGGGGATATCTCGATATTATAATGAGCGTAATTAACTCGCAACCATGTAACAGTTGAACGATCGACGCTGCTCCATTAATTGAAAGATTAGCCGATTATCGTGGAAGAAAAAAAAGACCGTTATATACATATATATATATATAGGTTCTGATATTGCTGCGGCTTATCGTTGCTTCACGGATGATTCCCGGAGAAACGAGCGGTTGAAATAATAGATTACGAGCGATAATAGGCGCGCAACCATCATGCCACGTACGTTGCGCGATTTTAAAGCAGTGCCATTCATAATACGTCAGTCGAACGTTACGGCATACATATATGTATAGGTGATTCTTCCATCGCTCCTTGTTTACGATTTTCCTGCCATTTTGGTGGCAGACCGCAACCGTCTCCGCGCGCGCGCGCGCGCGTGCTTTAACCAACGCAAATTTATGTGGATCGTCCGAACTGTGTCGTATGTACGGTGGAACGTCGTTGAGTGGTGGTGTGCTCGTACATTTGTGGGTGTGTAGTACATACGCGTGTATAAGGAGAAAAACGTCACGAATATGTCTATATATATATATATATATATATATATATACTCCTTAAAAAGGACAGAGACACGGTGACCCTCGCGAGAGCTGCCGTAGCACCAACTTCTCCTGCACCACTCCGAATGCATAATTTTCGCATAGCGACTTTGAGATATAATAGGAGAGAGAGAGAGAGAGAGAGGGACGCGTTGTGTAGGGTAGGCATCGAATGAAGCGAGATGAGGAGATTCCAGCGAATATACACTCGTGCCTATAAGGCAGCAGGTAAAAAAAAAAAAAAAAACGATTGAAAGGAACCTCGCGCGCGGCTTCGGGTGAATAAAAGCCTGCTGAATTCATCGCGATGACCTAGAAAAACTTTCCCCAACTGTTGCACTTGGGCAAACGTCATTTCGACATTCGGCGCGCACAGGACTCTTCGGAAATGCTAAAAACTTTTCGACTACTTATATAAATTTCGGTAGCTGCTTTACGTTCCTCAGCTGCGACATTACCGTGTAAACGCTATTCAGAGATATTCCAATCGATTTTCGCCTCTGCCGGAGTCGCGCTTTTCTCAAGCGAATACCCTGAAAAGGAAGATTGACAACTTGGCCAGATATTATTTGTGTATTCGCGCCTCTTATTTTTTCCAACCGCGAGAACGAGAGAGAGGCTTGAGAAACTGTGTCACGCGCCGCGCGTTAATACAATATTTTCCTCCAGAGAGATGAATAATTCCTTCGAGGCTTTGCACTCTGCACAGCCTTTCGTCTCTCTCAATATATATATATATATCTCGGACAGAGTCGTACATAGGAGACTGTAAACGTTTCGACGGTGAATTTCCAGAGTCGATCGCCATCAGCCGTGTATACACACACATATATATATATATATATATATATGTAGAAAGTGCGAGAGAGCGGATAGACATTCGCGAGTGGAATTTTGGACGTGCTTACAGGTGCAAAGGTGAAAAGGCGCAAAGGCGCAAAGCCAGCTGGTGGCTGAAACAGTACGACACAGGGGGATCGCGGCACACGATGATCTAACTCAGCCCTCCTCTCTCTCTCTCTCTCTCAGGGCTGGTTGGCACGTACTGCATAATGCTGCTACCTGTGGCTCTCATTTAAATGTACTAAACCTCGCTCACTCTCGCTATATTCTCTCTCTCTCTCTCTCTCTCTCTCTCTCTCTCCACGCCCATCTTTGTCTCTCTCGATTCTTCTCCTCTCTCGCGTTTTCTCTACCCCTCCCCCCCCCCCATCCAGCCCCCTGACAACAACAGCATCGAACAGAAAACAAAACAAAAGTTTTTTCATGCACGGAGCCTTCTATTGATAGGAGCACGGCACGGCGCACCCCCGCGGGGAGCGACCAGAGCTCTCGGTTCCTCAGTAATTAATCACTCGGAATGAGCGTATACCTGTTGCGTGACAGCACTCGAATCGTTTCCGGCCTGCGAGCGCCAATTCGAGGAAGCGGATGTTGCCGTTATCGACGAGATATCGCGCTGCGCTCCGATCCACCCACGCACTATATAGCAACGCGCGCGGTGTCTCCTCGTCTTTTTTCAAACTTTACGCTCCAACGACACGGGGAATCCTGCTCGCTTTTCAAGCTGACGGAAAATGGTGTCAATCTCTCGAACGTCCACGACTCTATATATATATATATATATATATATAGGCGAGTTATACTCGCGGATGGAAAGAGATAATTATTGTTTTCCGAGGGTGGCTTGGATCTGCATGGTGCGTTACGCAGGTGCGCGGCTGCAGCCAAATTTCGCACGAGCGATCGAATAATTCCTTGTAAAAAACGATAGCCACTGCGGGCATTCCTAATATATATATATATATATCGAAAACGTGAGGGGGGAGTAGTAATCAGCGCGCGAGTAAAGGCCAATGGATAGACGTGCACCTGTTGCACTTGCCAGCTCCGCAAAAGGAAATGGAACTGTCGGCCGTTAGAATTATGCTTCGAGTCTCGCAGGAAAAATTGCCTTCCTGCGCCTGAAAAGCCACTCGTGAGCTTTGGTCCGCGAAACCCGAGCCCCCCTCGATGCGCAATTTTTGCCCGAGAAAAAAACTAACATTTCCGTATTCGTCGTTTGGGGTCAAACTCGCAACATTCGCGATTCCATTTACTCGAGGTAAACCCGTGACCTCTATACGAGATCTATAATCGATGGGAATAGAAATAAGGTGTTGGTTGCTCACGCACACACACACACACACACACAAGGGGGTAAAATTGGAGACGAGTCGGGTTATAGCGAATCGAACGATGAATCGAGGAGCAGAGTTGGACAAGCGTGTGTGAGAAAGAGAGAGAGAGAGAGAGAGAGAGAGATAACACAGTGGGTGAGAGCGGACTGATGGTTGGAAGGTTGATCGAGAGAAGGAAGCGAGGAAGGAAGGAAGGAAGGAAGGCAAGGCAAGAGTCAGGCAAACAGGGAAGCGCTGGCGCGACGAGGCAGGGAAAGCAGGCTGAAGCAGGCGAGGGGTAAAAGGACTGGCGCCTGGGGTGCCTCCTCGACTCTCTGTCGTAGGCGCGGTCAGGTTAGGTTCCGCCTGACGGTGACGTACGTCGACGGCCACCTTGCCCGGCCGGCCAATCGGAGTCGGCCCCTGGCGCGATGGTGGGGAGAGGTCGGTGCTGGCGCGCATGACGAGCCTCCACCAGCCGCCGCGCCGCTCCGAGACTCGGGAACCTCGGGCGAGCTGCGAGGCGAGGCAGTCAGTCGCTCTCTCAGCTACGACATGCATAACGCATGAGAGCCACCGAGATCTTTCCGAACCGTCGTCGTCGTCGTCGTCGCCGTCGTGTCTTCCTCCTTCGACGGTACAATCGCGCCCGCGCGCATTCTCGCACTCACGGAGAGAGACGCGATTTTCAGTGGAACGGACTCTGAGAGATAGATTTTCGAGAGGAAGAGAGGGAGGGAGGGAGGGAAAGAGAAAGAGAGAGAGAGAGAGAGAGTATCGCGAGTGTGTTCCTGTGAATCAATTTTCATCATCGCTCTCTACCTCTTCGTCTCGCGCAAAGTTCCTCGAGCTTCTTCGTACCTGCCGATCTCTCGCTCCTGTATCCCTAAAAGAGAGAGAGAGAGAGAGAGAGAAGCTGGATGTTCGAGGAGGATTCAGTGTTGACGCGAGTGATCGTAGAGCCGTGAGGGCTCGTCGGAACTTCGTCGGGGCAGGTGTGCTCCGAATATCTCTGTATACGAGAGAGGAAGATTGAAATTCCGATGGTATTTTCGGGCAAAGGTGAATTGTGAGATTGGAGTTTTCTCAGAGGAGGAGGAGGAGGAGGAGGAGGTGGAGGAGGAAAAGAGCGCTCTCGGGCGCGGAGCAGGTAGCCGCGCGAAGGGACAGAAGAGATTTCTTGGTTCCAACGAGATAGATCGATCGGCCCTAGGATGAACGAGCGCTGTATGCGCGACGATGCGGTACTCGAGACGGCACTTGGCGCGTCATCGCCTACGGTGGACCGTGCATACCGTCAGCAGCAGGAGTGATCAGTGACTGTACAGTTGTTTTTCTGAAATTCTTCGTCTTCTCGAGGAAGAGAGAGAGAGAGAGAGAGAGAGAGAGAGAGAAGGCAGAGACGCGGTGTGTCGTGGCCGAATTTAACGCGAAGATTATCGCAGCGAGAGAAGCGCGCCGCCGAAGAGGGTGTCCGAGTACCCGAAAGGCGCTGGCAACCGGGTGGAAGAAAGCCGGGGGGTGTTGACCTCTCGAGGGGAGTAGATGGCCGCTACCACGTACATGCCGGTTAGTAGCGCAGTGTCATCCGACCTGGATGGTGGTTCGGGCTCAGCTATCGGGATGAACATCGCCGTGGGTGGCTACTCCTCGGGCTCGCCCCGCAGCGCCGCCGACGCCGGAGAGATGAAGTACATGCCGGCACCGCAGCATCATCACCATCATCACCATCATCACCAGGTGACGTCGTCGCCGTCGCCGAACGGGCTGTCGCACCCGGCGAGCCTCTCCTCGGCGAATCCATGGGTCAGCCTGCAGCCGGGCAGCGACCCGTGGGCCGCGTCGATGGGGATGCACCACACGACGCACCATCCCCATCATCACCCTCACCAGGGTAACGCGAGCATCGACGTGAAGCCGTTGACGGCGGCCGCCGCGAACGCCGCCAACGACCAGGGCATGCATCACCGGGGACCGCACCAGTCCCCGGGGATGGCCTCGCCGCACTCCTGGCACGCGCCCGTCGTGCCGTCGGCCCACTACAACCCGAGCGGCGGCGCCGCCTCGCCGACGACCCTCCAGCAGTATCACGCGGCCATGAACGGCATGCTGCACCAGCACCCGCACCAGGTGCCGCACCAGCTGCACAATCACCAGACGGGCCTGCCCCATCACCTGAGGGACGCTCACAATCACAGTCCCCCGGCCGGCCACCCCCTGCACCCGGGCCACCCCCTCGACAGGGACCACAGCGCCGGCGAGGAGGACACGCCGACCTCCGACGACCTCGAGGCCTTCGCCAAACAGTTCAAGCAGCGCAGGATCAAGCTGGGCTTCACCCAGGCCGACGTCGGCCTGGCCCTCGGCACCCTCTACGGGAACGTCTTCTCCCAGACGACGATATGCAGGTTCGAGGCGCTGCAGCTCAGCTTCAAGAACATGTGCAAGCTGAAGCCGCTGCTGCAAAAGTGGCTGGAGGAGGCGGACTCGACGACCGGCTCGCCGACGAGCATCGACAAGATCGCCGCGCAGGGCAGGAAGAGGAAGAAGAGAACGTCGATCGAGGTGTCGGTGAAGGGGGCCCTCGAGCAGCACTTCCACAAGCAGCCCAAGCCCTCGGCGCAGGAGATCACCTCGCTGGCGGACAGCCTGCAGCTGGAGAAGGAGGTGGTCAGGGTGTGGTTCTGCAACAGACGGCAGAAGGAGAAGAGGATGACACCGCCCAATACGCTGGGCGACGGTATAATGGAGGGAATGCCACCGGGTCACCAGGGTCAGGGGGGCCTTCACCAGGGTTACCATCCGCAGGACCACTTGCACGGCTCGCCGATGGGCCACAGCCACAGTCCGCCGATGCTCAGTCCTCAGGGTCTCACGGCTCACTCGTTGGCGGCTCACTAGCGTTCGCCCGGGCCTCCCCCGTTGGGCCTCGCGATAACCTCGCAGCCCACGAACCCCTCGTCCACGGCGGAGAGCCTGCCACCATTCTACCATCACTATCTGCAGGCGAGAACCGGCAGCTACTCCAACTCGTAGCTGACGGTCCTGCTACACGCGCAGAGCAACGACCTCTGCGACAGGGACGACGCGGGCCACTCGTGGGCTGCCATGGGCTTCGACGAGGTCAGAACCGGTGCACCGGGGAGGCCGTCGAACGACTGCTGCCAACCACCGGACTTGGTGAAATTTTTCGGCTGAGCCGTTTTCTTCCGTCACGCGCAGCAGCAGCAACAAGAAACGGGAAGAAACGCAACAAAGGATCGACAACAACCACCCATCACCGAACGAGAGAGTCGTGCGGCAATGTTACCAAAAAAAAGACAAACAAAAAAGAAAAACCTTGTCCACCGAGAACTTTTTCAAAGGGCGCGAGATGCGCGCCTCTCGATTCAACGGACGCGTGCAACGCGCCTTATTATACATATATATATATATATATATATATATATATATATATACATACAAATTACTAAACTAACCAAAAGGACGAGAGAGAGAGAGAGAGAGAGAGAAAGAACTTCTTCTTTTTCACGTGTCCAACGTGCTTCGTTGTTAAACTGTGAAGATATATTCGTGCATGCGTTCTCCAGGATATCATATGTGGCCCGTCCGGACAGGGCAAAAGTGCCGGCGGTTGACGCGCGCACTGCGAGACCCAGTCGCATCGAACATTTCCAGTGTGGTACACTCGCGCGGTGCTTCTCTTCCCCCCCCCCCCCCCCCCTCGTTCCACCGGAGACGCGCAACCGAGGAAGACGTTGATTGTTATTTGTTATTTTTGCGCGTCCGCGAGTGAGACACGTCCTCCTTCACCCGACGGAACTCGATCGGCGCGAGAACCTCGAGTATCCAACTACTCTCTTCTCTCTCGTGGTTTCCTCCACGCTATTATCCAACGTTTCTCGCTCGATCGGCACGCAGTTTCACGAAAAGAGGACGAATCCGAGGGAGAGGGGTGTACGTTGCATGGGAGAAGAACGAACATTCGAGAGGGTTATCGTACCTATATGCGCGGACGCGCGTTTGCACGTTGGGAAAGCGGACGGACGGGCGTGGAGAACGAGAGGAAGATGATGAAGAGGAGGATGAGGAAGAAATCAAGAGTGGAGATTTTCGAGTAGAGAACCTGTGGTACGAACGCAAGAACCTACGAAAGGATGGGCGCACCATGGAAACCTACGTAAAGAAGTAAGAGTGCGCTGTGTTCGCGCGGGATTTGCTTCGAGCAAACCCGTCGAATGATGTAACATAAGTAAATATGGACTGTAAATAATGTACTAGATAAAGAGCTAGTAAGTTAAGTGAGAGCAAGCGTCGCCGTCGCTGTCGCTGTCGCTGTCGCCGTCGTCGTCGTCGTCGCCGCCGTCGACCGTCGCAATCCGAGCGCGCGAGAATGCTCAACAAAGACGAGAAAGAGAGAGAGAGAGAGAGGGAGAGAATGAGAGAGCGTGTAAGAAAGAGAGCAAGTACGAGTGAAAATTAAGCGCGAGAGAGTAAATTAGACAAAAAAAACTTAAAGAAAATAAGGGAACGGTAGAGAGAGAGAGAGAGTTTTTTTCGAAAAGAAAAATACATTTGAGAAATATATATATGTATTTGACATATATTATATAGAAAGAAAAGATAAAAGGGACAGGTTGCGCGTATACGCGAAACATGGGCGTGTGACCGTATAGCATCGAGCAAGATATACCTCCCTCGCACGAAAAACCCCTTCTGTATAAAGAGTAAGTATATATAAATATATATATGAACATATAAATATATTATAAATATTATAGATATAAATATATATATATACACGAATAGACATATATATGTATATATTTATATATATAGAAAAGAAAAGAAAAGAAATATATGTATATGAGAAGAGAAGAAAAACTATATAGTGACACGTCGCGAGCGGTTCTAGATATATATATATATATATCATTGTATCATTATTATGTACTATTGTGGCGTTTATCATCGAGGCTCTCTCCCGAGAGATAAGTGTAACGGTAGTAGAATCCTCATTATTACTGTCATTACAATGATTTTATTATTATTGCTATTATACTATTGTCAATTATTATTATTCTTTACGATTATTTTTATCAATACTATTGTACAATTATTATCGAATTGCGCTCATCAGAGGCCAGAGCGAGGATCTCGCGCCTTTCTTGCCGCCGGCTACTAAACGATCCTTGTTCTCTCTCTCTCTCTCTCTCTCTCTCTCTCTCTCTCTCACTCTCTCTCAACTCTCACGCACACACAGACGCATGCGGCTCGGACTCGCATGCGCACACGATCTTATTTTTCTCGTTTTTGTATCTCTCTCCTTACCCCCCCCCCCCCCCGTTTCGGTGCCTCGTTATTTCCGATCGTCTCTCGATACACAAAGCCTCTCTCCCGATCGCGTTACTGGCCAAAAGGACCCGCGGCGGTCGAAAGCAACTCTCTGAAAGGATCTCTCTCCTCTCCTTCTTTTTCCTTTCGCGAATCGTCCTCTTTCCTGTTAAGCAGCCCCTCTCCTCTCCTTCGGTTCTCCTCCACGCGACGCTTCAGCTTCCCAGAGGAGAATAAGGAAAGAAATATCGCGGGGATGCCCCCCCCCCCTCCCCCGGGGGAGGGGGGGGGGGATTCGGTCATATGGGGATTTTCGGGGCTATACGCGAGCACCGCAGCGAAAACCTCGTTGAAAAACACGTATAGAGTACGTAGGAAAAGGCCCTGCACTCGATTTCTGTTAAAAAGCTCTTCCTCGGGCTTTTTAATCAATTCTACAGAGTGTGCATGTGCACTCTCGTCCAATGTGCTTTGATAGCTACCTGTAGAAGCTTTGATCAACATTTCTCTCTCTCTCTCTCTCTCCCTCTTTTCATTTTGCCACATTCCATCGCCTCAACGATCCAATCAGTTTTCTTCTCAATATCGCCCAATAATACGGAAAAAGAGAGAACCGCTGAAAGCTGATAACCGACGCGAAAAAAATAGGAATTCCTTGAACGCGTCACAGCTGACATGGTTGATCAGCGATCTTCGCAATTCGCTAGTCGTACGAAATTAGCATATTTCACGGAAATAGATAACATTGCGAGGGAACAATATATTTTTCTGCAAATCAGTCACGCGTCACACTCCTGCAGGCACGCTGCTTTTCAGAAATGTCGATGCGGCGCGATTTTCCAAAGTTTCCAATACAAACTCGCTCGGTCCATGCGTGCGTGCGTGCGTGCGTGCGTGCGTGCGAGCGCACGCACACGCTCGAGACGAGCAACGTCTCAATATCGCGCAGCTCGTGCCGCGAACGAATCGCTGCAGAGGGATATTGATAAAGATGAGTATTGGCCGATTAATCGCGCATTTAAATATGGAAATGGCTGGAAACTGTGAGCGCGCGCGCGTGCGCACTCGCCACTGTTATTCATGCGCGTTCGCGTGACTCGTCGTTGCGTGGACCGAGCAGAGCTTTCGCGTTTCGTGCGGCGCGTGGGCGTTTGCGTGCTTCGTCGCGCGAGTTTTACCTGCGCTTGTCGAGCCCTTCCCCAAATTCTTTTAAACGCGAGCCTGACGCTCGATGCTCGCGATCGAGGCTGCCAGCGTGCACGCGTGTACATTCCTTGCCTACGCAAACCGTGTTGCGCATCATCTCGCTTCTTCCGTTAAACTCGCCAAAAGACGCGTCTCTTCCGATTGCGTGGGGGGGGAATGAAAAACAAAATGCGGGAAAACGTTAGCTCGCGCTCGTTCCATTCCACTTTAACGCCGATCAATCCTTTCGCTCGTATAAGACCATATACGAGAGAACTCGCGCATTTGCAACTTGTTACGAATCAGCGAGGATACGCTCTCGTGCAGACACGCGCAAAGAATCAAGCGTTTCTCGTAAAACACTGTAAGAGCTTTCCCATATAAAGCTCTCGCGAGAGGATGCAGGCTACAAAGGTATATACCTGTGGGAGAAAAATCAAAGTGAAATCCATACGTGTTAAATTATCGATGCACGTATACATATATATATATATATATATATAAGAGCGAGTGTTTGGCGCGCGCTCCACCACAGCTAAATAGCTTTACGTTTCTCACACGCGATTCTAGTCACAATAAGTCTCATAGCGCATCGCACATATTTATTTCCTACTGAATTTGCCAGTAAGAGAACATTTGCTTTCCCTTATCACTTTGCAAGATTGACACTCGAATTACGCATAAATCCTGGATAGGAGCGGAGAGAGAGAGAGAGAGAGAGAGAGAGAGAGAGAGAGAGCGACGGAGCATCCAGCCACCGAATTACACGTGCGATCGAAAGCTTACATCGCGTTAATAGATTCGTAAATCGCGCCATTAAAAGCTCGCTATTGCTGAAATTACGAGCGACGGCTCGCGCGTAGTTTACATTCGAAAGAGACATCGACGTCATCGTGATCACGGGGTTAATTATAGAGGGCAGTATGGTATACCGGCCGCCACACCGTCAACCATATAAACCACCACTATATATAGGATACTTGTCGCTCTCTCTCTCTCTCTCTCTCTCTCTTCTTACGTTCACCTCGCCCCCTTGCTAATGATGTACCTAATCGACAATTTTTTCTATCCCCTATATCCTTCATCTCTTCTGAAAAAATCGCTTCTCCTGGATTTTCGATACAACGCGTCACAGAGGCACGTCGAGGATCCCACTAATCCTCTCTCTCTCTCTCTCTCTCTCCTCCCATTCCGTTTCCTCATTCGCTAATGATACAGTGGCCGGGACGAATTCTTAAGCTCCTCTCGCGGAGCTCGTTAATGAATAACAGCTATTAAAGGCAGGAGACACCATTGCTTGACTTACTCCTACCTGTCGCCGTGGGGGAAACGCGTGAAACCACTACCATTACACATTGCTCGCCACGATAAATCACCCGCGCGCGGCACGGTGCTTCTTCCTCTCCTTCTCTTCTCTTCGTTCCTTTTCTATTCGTATATATATATATATACGTATCTTACGACACGCTCAAAACTTTATATAATACGACTTCATTATAATGGCATGTTCTCTCGTGTGAGGGACGCGCCTTAAAATCAGTCCAAACGCTATACACACGTTGTTTGTCCAATTGGCGGCTATCTCTAGTTTTATTCGAGAGAAACCGTGCTTTGTAACTTTATTGAAAGACATTATTCGGTCGTCTCTTTAAAAACGAGAAAGTGGAAAGATGGAAATGATTTTTTTCTCTTCTTTTTTCTTTTTTTAGAGCACGATAAGGAACGGAAGAGGTGCATAATTGGGACAAGAGTCGTAGTTATGTTTATCGTTTAGACTTTGGCAGAATTACATGCAGGAGGGGTTTAAAGGGGAGGGAGAGAGTGAAAATGAGAGAGAGAGAGAGGGAGAGAGAGCGCCGTTTTCCATTGCACGAAACGCTGCAAGCATACAAGTGAATTTGACTGTGATTTTAGCCACTCCTACGAGTTACTAGTGACTTAATTTATTTAGTTGATTACAGTAACTTGGAATACCAAATCAATGTCCATATATTAAAAGGCACGTTTTTCGTGTACGTTCGAATTGACACGTCGACGAATGAAGCGATTGACTATCACGGCGATTAATAGTTTATTTCCGCTGACCGCTGTTTCCCGTTGCAGCTGCCGAATTATAAAAGTATGTAAACGCAACGCACAGCTAGAGGAAAAATAAAAAAAAAAGAAAAAAAAAAAGAGGCAAATTACGAGAGGAAGCAAAAAGACGGAGAGTTAAAGTTTTTCGATTAACAGATAGATAGACACAAGCAGAGAGATTGCACGTGCGTGCGTCCATTGAGAAAAACTGCATCGAGACGAAAGGGCCACCTGCGCTTGTGCACGGTCATCCATATATACGTATACACACGGTCCATGTATCATTTTCCGGCGACTCTTAGCGGTGATTAGTTGTGTTTCCTATATTCTGTTTATATATGATTATTATTATTATTATTATTATATTATATTATATTATATTATTATTATTATTATTAATTATTATTGTCAATGCGGCAAAAGTGTAAAGCTCGAGCTTTCCCCATCGTTTCGAAAGGCGAGAGTGAAAAAGGAAAGAAGCGCGTGAAACAAATCGCAGTCGCGATTTCCCGATCGTTGTTACTGCTGAAATTTTTGGTTTTTGTTATTTTAATGAAACGTTTATGCGAAATTTTGCCTATATATAATGATGAGTCGATGTTGATTGCGCGTGTAGCTGAGAATGCGTCTGAGAAAACTGGATGAAAGTGTGTGTGTGTGTGTGTGTGTGTGTGTGTGTCAGAGTGAGAGAGAAAGTCTGTTTGTTCGTTTGGACGCGTTTGTGTGTGCGAGCGAGCGAGCAAAGGGAGAGCGTGCAAACAGAAAATGTCTAGGATTATTGCGAAGAAATTTGTCGAGCCAGCGAAATTGTTTAGGAAAATTGAGCGAATTTTTCTTTGAAATGGTCGCTCGCTCGGCGGATGGCTAAAATTTCTTTTCCCTCTGCAACTCGTACGAAAATTCGGTAAAGAGGCGAGCTGTATAGGGAGTCGGCCGGTAAATTGATTTTCTTGCATCGAACGTGCATCATATGTAGGAGCAGCGACAAACAAGTGGCGAGCGCATATAATTGTGAATTTTTCAGCCAACGAAGCAGCGCCTCGTTCGACCGGAAGCTCCTTGAATACCGATTCGAATTTAACTTGTAAAGTTAAAGCCTTTCCCATCGGAGCTATATATATATATATACCTTCCGCTTTCTTCGCGGACCGTGCACACTGTGTAATTAGTACTTAAATGTCGAACGGAGACGGCAGCTTCATTGGCTCGATAAGAGTTTACAATCTACGTGAAAATCGGCAAACCGTTTGGACGAATTATCGCTTCTGCGTGAAAAAAGAGAAAGAAGGAAAGCTGCGTCGTTGTGTACCACGAGCTCCGAAACACGTTATACGATTGGTATTAAAGTTTCGTGCATGTACCGAAAACCGTGTGGAAAAAATCGAAATAAAATTTCTCTTTAATCGAGGAGTGCCGCTAATTGTAAATCAAGTTCCTATCGGCAAAAGACAAAACGATTCTTCTGCTCTTTTCACTTTCTTTTCTTTTCAACAA
Organism: Prorops nasuta; assembly: GCF_024137725.1. Lineage (NCBI taxonomy): Eukaryota > Metazoa > Arthropoda > Insecta > Hymenoptera > Bethylidae > Prorops > Prorops nasuta. The sequence goes on along the minus strand of NW_027116821.1, from coordinate 3,530,185 downwards.
TGGAATTGCAACTTGTGCAGGTCCACTCGCGAGAACGCAAATGCACTAGAAATATTTTGTAACGAGCGCACACGACTCGGAACTCATTCCAAATAGTCCAACTGATTGATTTCGTCGACTCTTGGCCACACACGCTCGTTATACACGCGACACGAGGGAGAGATTTGAGTGGAGAGAAGGAGAAAAGATTGCGCGCAGAAAGAGGAATCTCTGTGAGAGCAAATTGAAACAATAAGAGGATTTATCGAACATGTAAGATATTTGCGCGTACACGCATACACGAGAAACTATACAAACGACACACACCTGTAAACAAATTCCTTCCCTTGTATATTATAATTAAACATTAATTATTATTAACGTAAAGTAAAGATCCGGCGAGTGGTGGTGACGTTTTGTTAGAATGGCAGAAACTAAATTACTACTGAATTTTAATTAATAAACGACATGAAAGTAATACAATACACACCTTGGAGTTTTCCTTTATTTCAAACATTTCACAACCTTTTATCTATATATATATATATATCATTATTATTATTTTGTGTCTCGCATCAGTGGCTATCTACGCGTGGAAACTTTCGTCAAGTAGAAAAATGACGAAGGTTTTTACGTCGTTGCTCGGAGATTCTTCGAGGATTCTCCATAAGCAGTTTTCTTCCACCACATATTCTTCGTTTTGTTCTTTCCATGTCTGACACACGAGTTTCATTGCGACGTATGTATGTATATAGTAGGTATATCCGTGTGCTAGAGTGCATGTTCGAATGGCTTGCGAGAGAGAGAGAGAGAGAGAGAGAGGGTCAGAGAGTCAGTGGAGTGTGTTGCCGATTTCGAGAGGAAGACATCATCCAAGCAGCCTGTGCAGAAAGAGTTTCGATAGTTTTTCTTCATCTCGCGCAATGTTGCTGTTGCTGCTCGGAGGCAACCTGGCGTCGCATAATTACTGCGTCTGCGATAATGAAACCTACGACCGCGCTCGAGCGTAATCGTTAATCATGACTCGAGCGACAAGTGGAATAATTAAAGGAGGGAAAAAAGCTTAACGCAATCGGGAAATCAATCGTCTTTTTTGAAGCTGCGACACAAAGCTACTGGAATCCGCTAGTCTCCTTCCGCATTACACTGTCAATACTTTAAATTACGCATATATAAATCCAACGGCTGTATATATATATACATATATACGAGAGAGCTTTGCTTCTCTCATCAGGAAAGCAGGTTTCGCTTTATTTGTCATTATTCATCATCGGATAGCATCGGAGCGACAGCTGCATCTAAAATCGAGTCCTGCTGTGCTCGCTTGCTTCGATATAATAATCAATTGTCAGCGATGCGTAATAGCGCTGCTTACTTCCGGTCTTGGTATACACTATTATCATGCTTCGCACGTTCCCGTGAAAAAATTGGAATGAGATTCTGGCTGGTCCAATTTTTCCACGCAGGAAAACATTAGAATTGTTCATTGCCCCCCTTATACTCTTGTTTCTTTTATATATATATATATATACACACACACGCATCCAACAGGATTATCGTTTCTCCTCCATCGGGCGTGTTATCCAGCTTGCTCTTTTTTCCCGTTTAGAATTTAGTTTATATATATATAAGTCAGGGGGGGGGGGGGGAATGGATAGATTAGGAGAGACACGGTCAATTGCGTAACGGGCTTAAAAGCACTTTGCCACCTCGACATGGCGGGGAATACGAGTGACCGTGTTATCCCGAATGCGTTCGTTTGTCTCGTAAATCTCAGGCCGGTAACCGATGTCGCCTTTTTTACAGTCCCCGCCAAATCCATTCGCCGGAATTCCCTCGTCGGCCCCGCGTGCAAAAACCGATCGTTATGTACGCCGCCGTCACGCCATTTACTATTCCACTTGCGCCACTTTTTTCTCCCATGACCCCCCCCCCCCCTCCCCGCTAGCCCCAAGTGGCAGAACTTGAATGACTTTCCACGCATCTTGGCTGAAACTCTCTTCGTTCGAACGACACTCGCACGTATATAGCTATATCGATCGCTCTCCAGCGTCGAAACACTTATAACACATATATGTATATATATATATATATGGCTTGCAGGATTATTCCCGAAAGAATTCAACGATCAATCGAATTTCCACGATAAACATATATTACAGAGGCGAAGAAAGAGTTGGGAAATTTGAAGCGATGGAACGCGTTATCGGTACCACCGTGTTTCGCGTTTACGTGACTCGCTTACGCTCCGTTCCATTAAACCACGTACACCGCTAATGAATTTATTCAAAATCATACGCGACACGCACGGCGTAATATTGATAGCCGGATAAATCCACGAGAAAGAACAAGTCAAATTGGCAGAGATATAGAGAAATTAACGTGCAGGTTACGCGCGATTGGCAGGAGAGTCGGGTAAATTTTCGTATATATAGAGGCAAAATAATATAGGAGCTGCTTAGTGATTGGCGAAGGACGATATACAGGTAGCTCGCTGTGCGGAAGAAAAGAGAGGAACGAGAGTGAAGCGTGTGCAAAGAGAGAGAGAGAGAGTTGAATTACGGAAACGAGAGGATTTAAAGAGCCGCATTGCCGAATTAATTCGAGGTGATTGGGTTTCGAGCGGTGGCGAGTCGTAAAGGTGTCGCGTTACGATCGTCAGGCTACTCGTCGGTGTTGGCGCACGCACGCCCGAGTCCCCCGGAGATCCTTCGACGAATCATCGCGATAGCTGATATTAAAAATGGCGTTACAGACACGAGATACACTCGACGGCTGCGTAATTTGCGGAAACAAACCTGTTAAACTCCCCCCCCCCCCCCCACCCTCCCCCACCCTCTTTCAACACGTATCCTCCTTACAGCTCTCGCATAACAATAATTCTCGCGATGAAAATGCGACAGGCTGCTCGCTCGATTGCCGGCCACGTACTTCCGGCTCTTCTTCTCTTTCTTTTCATATACGTATATATCTATGTATATATATATATATATAGCATCGTTGGGTCCGACAGGGCGAGGATCGAAGAATCATCCGGCTATCTCTCGTTTGTCAGCAATTTCAATTGATTCTTACCCCCCCCCCCCCCCCCTTCTTCCACTCGCAGTTTATCGAAAACGGAAACTTGGCGGAAGATACGGAGTAATATTCAATAAATCGAGGATTTTTATTATTCAGTACCCACATGTCTGCGCACTTTGGATTTCCGAGTGGGTATCCGCGATTAGTCATGTTTGACCTTTAAAATCAATATTGTCGCGCGCGGGCATTTATTATTTCATATACACACATATATATATATATATATATGTATGTATGTGTATGTACGTAGAGGCGCGCGGAGTATCATCTCGTTCGGATGTTCGGCCGGTGTGCGGCCGGCGACAAGGCAAACAATCCAAGTGCGTTAAAAGATTCGAGGAAATGCGCCGTGCAAGAAGCGTTCGCGACGACGATAAATTGCCGCGAGTCGCAATGAAATAACATTGTCGCGCGAGAAGGCGTTAAGCGCTGCTATCGAATCGATAATTGACGCGGTGATTGATGCTAATAACCGTGAAGCTTAATTATGCGTGATAATTATTAGCTTCTGCCTTCGGACTCGTAACTGTCACTCGCGTAGAAAGCAATTAATGTTTATGCGAATTGCGATAGATCCCTGCGTTTTTAGCACTCGCGTTGCAGCAGCGTTATCCGTGCACATGGTACGTAGCGAACGTAAAAACCGAGTCTGTGTGCAGCTGAGCAGTTCTGGCAGAGAGAGAGAGAGAGAGAGAGAGAGAAAAAATGGAGGGCATCGACGAATGAAAAACGAAAGAAATTATATTTTCCAATGAGACTCGCGTATACTATATATACGCGTTGGTTCGTCGTGGCTCGCACGACTGTAGATGGAAGAATCGCGCATGGAGACAAAGTGTGCTGCGAGCCTCTGTTTGTTCTTCGAGGTGTCTCGGAAGGCCACGCAAAGCCGAGATCGGCCCACGTGTGCTGAAAAGGCGTCTTTGAAATTTATCTGCGCAACGCGAAACGCGCGGAATCGGCCAACTTGTTCCTTCATGCACGCATCCCACTGCTCTCTCCAGTTAACTGCTCTCCGAGGTGTTTAGAATTTACTATATAGCACTCTCTCTCTCTCTCTCTCTCTCTCTCTCTCTCTCTCTCTCTGGCTGCTCGTAGAACGTGGCCGCGTGGAAATCGCAGATACGACACTGTCGTTAGGATTAAATTACGGCTCCCTTAACGATTAACACCGCAACAAGCAATTAAAGTGGTCGCATATCAGATTGGAGATTACTCGCGAGACTATGCTCATTACTCCTCCGATGTAAAATTTAATGCAATTGCACCTCTAACGATGCTTCGCCCCCCGCGAACTGTGCGCTTCTCGAGGATCCACGAGATAGCCCTATACACCTATGTATAGCTGCTCTGCTGCTTCTCGTTGCTCGATAAAGTAGTCACTAAATTCATCGTTGAAATTCCGCGTTAGCCGAGAGCCGACGAATATCCTGCGAGGAACGAGATGAAACTTCTTTTGGCCGTGATGCTCTTGTATCGAATGCTGAGGTGATCGCTACCATCGGCACACGTGTGCGTGTATGTAGCTTTTAAATGGAGTGGAGATTTTTCTCGATTCTCTTATATATGTAGAAATCGATTACATCTCGTCCCGCTGCTTTGATAATTGCACTCTTCCACGCGTATATATATAGTGTATTTATCGCTTTTATCTTCAAAGGCAAAGAGCCCAATTTTTCACCGGAGCTTACTCTTCCGTTCGCTTTTAACGCTCCGATTTTAATAACCAGCACCCACTATACGCACGGGATAAAAAGTTTGAAACCAGGTACCAGGAGGAAATCGCTGGGTGATGTCATCATATAGCAAGGCATAAACATTTTACAGCGCGACGTAACGTTTTACAACCTTCGGAAGCGTGTATAATTTTTTTACGCTCTCCACTACTTTTTCACTCGACGGATTTTATCATGCCGTTATCCGATCATCTTTTAACGCGCAGATTACAGGTATTATCGTGGAGAACGATCTATACCGTAGATCCATCCCATCTGTGCCAATTACCGAATGGTTCTAATAAAAAAAAAACCTTTCTCTCTCTCTCTCTCTCTCTCTCTCTCTCGACAAATATCGTTATCAGCTGCTGATGATTGTTATTCAACAATTGGCTGCGATTGCACGTATATATATATATATATATATATATGTAGGGAGCGGAAGAGTAAACGGACAAAGGTGATGTATATACGATCGTCGTTAAATAGTGCAGGGAGGAACAAGGTGTCTCTCGTTGTTAAAGTACCGAGGTGTCCGCAGCATCATCGAGTCACCGTGGTTCTCATCCTCTTTGTGGCAACGCGCCTGCCGAAGCGTCGTCATCAGCGGGACTGGACAGTATAACGATGGCGCGACGAAATAATAAAAGGGAAAGAGAAGAAGGAGAAAAAGCGTGAAACCAGGTGGTAGTAGGAAATGGTCGGATGGTTTCACCTCGTCGGTGCGTGACACGCGCGAACAATGAGAGTCGTTTGAAAAGGGGCGAGAGAGACTCGACGGTAGGGGTAGTTTTCGCTGGAGGGGCGCCGCGGGAAAGGAGCAAGAGGGGGGGGGGGAGCAAGTTTGATAACGCAGCGCGTGCGCGAGTCGCCGACACGGCGCATGCGCGGGGGTGCGTGCGCACCCGCGCTCTCCTCATCATCGCCCGTTCCTCATGCACGCGCTCCCCCCCCCCCTATATGTATATATATATAAGTGTATCGCCATGGAACCAACCAAAAATACACGAAAAAATTCCATCGAATAGTAAATTCACGCTCAAACTCTGTACCGGACGACCGAGCTTTGTTCGCGGAAGGACAACAATCGTTGGATATTTCACCAAGGACGCGTTACGAAAGATGGAAGATGATGGAGGTTGCTTCGATAAATATTCCAGCTACGTTATTTGCGATCGTACATTTTTTCGCCGACGAATTTACATCGTTTCTTCATAATGCAGCAAATTAAATGGTTGATTACGAATTATTGTGGCGCAGCGGCGAATATAGCATGCATCGGAGGTACGTGCCCGTATCTACGTGACAGAGCGAAACATTAGTGGATATACGTGCTCTCGTCTGCCGTGGCCCGGCTAAAACTACATGGGTGAAAAAGCGAAAGTCTGTGTGTGTGGGATGTGCACGTGTAAATCAAAATGCGAGGGCAAAGTGCGTGCAATTGGCCGACGAGCGAGAGAGAGAGAGAGAGAGGGGGGGGAGGGGGGGGGGTTGGACGGGTTGCGCAAGCGCTTAAATATAGTCAGCTCCGCGGTTTCAACCCCTTCACCCCTTGCCCATGGCCAGATACCGGACGATGTGCGCGGGCAGCAGTCGGGTTGGCTCGTTCCGCAGAGCCATTTCGTTCACACCTACCCATGCACCGAAATTATTATTATTATTATATAGCTGCGTCCGTGACGTCTGCGCGCGCGCGTACCTCTGCTCTCCACAATACCGATCCGTGTGTCCCACGTACCCCACCACCCACTTTTTTTGCCTCGCGCGCGACCACTCTCGTGCCTATTTACCAATCGTCGACCAAATTTTTGATCCTCTCCATCGCGCGGTTCTCGAAGAACGACGGTTGTGCAAGACGTTACAACTTGCTCTTTCGTCATCGAAGCTTTTTACACCTTGGCACGAATCTCGCAAGGGACTTTTCTTTCCATCCAGAGTACACGCAGTCTTATCGTTGGAATTGTTGTGGGATGAAAGGGAGGGGGGGGGAGCAGTGGACCCGTCGCGAAGAGGTTTTTCTTCGTTTCGCGGTCCACGTTGATTCTTCCGCACGACCCGAGTGTGCCATGCGCCAAGTGGGCTTATCGATATTCCTCGTGCACATTAGCAAGGTGTTTACACACGTTCGGATACAGTCATTTCATCGGCCGAGCCGCGCGACTCGATAAAAATAAGCGCCGACATGCGATCGGCCGGAGCGCGCGCGAGGCTTGCACCGGCACACGAGTTACTTGACCTTATCCGGTATATATATAACATGGAGAACAACTTTCACAATCCACACGGATTTTCATCCATTAGTCTGGTTCGATCGGACGGGACGTACCGTACATACACGGTACATACGCGTCTCTTCCCTTTAAAGCGTGGCTCGTGCAAGGCCCAGAGGCCCACTGCAGGCCCCTGTCCCGTCCCGATCTGACATTCCTGAAGCTCTCGTTAGCCTGGCGCACGGTGGATCCTGTCACGGGGCCACCTTTATATCCAAAGCTGCGGCTAACGATGGAAAACACTCGGTTACACGCATCGCTGGGAAGAAAGATTCTGCATTGTACTGTCCACGGAATACAGCATTCATTAGCACCGGAGTAACATGTTACGTAGCGGTATTCTTACTCTCGAGCGCGTAACACGATTTACATGAAAACATTCCTCCGGACGACTCCCTGTATATATATGTACATGGAACTAGCTTTACTTTCCAATAAGGTACGCGAGAGTAATTGTCGCGCGTCGCACTCTTTCCATCGCCAGCTTTCAATATATATATATATATATATATATATATATATATATATATATAGAAGAATCAGCCGTGGGTCTCTCGCAATCTCTCACGGCTTTCCCGGCTCTTGTTCCGTGAAAATTCATGCGTTTGCATAAATTTGGGATTTTCAAAGATCCAACGTGCTCGCATATATATATATATATATACATAAGTTGTACCAGAGGCGTATCGGCGAGCTAGTAGAGTACAGCGAGTATACGTAACGCGTTGATTTAATAATCGATGCCAACGCACACCGACGCTCGAGCTAGATCTCATCCTCGGTCGTGCGTCGTGGTCGTCGTGGAAGAACGCGTTATGCAGGGAGCCGAGAGCGGACGTGGGTACCTACGTGCATACGAGACGCTCGCGGCACGCGTGTGCGGAGGAAACAATTGAACGCCATCCCCCCCCCCCCCTCCCTCCCCCTACTCTCAACAACCCACCAACCTCCACCGACCGTCTCGCTCTCGAGCTTAATAAGCATCGCTACCTACATTCCATTTCCGGTGTGCTGACGTCACTCGACAATCCGGCTACAGACAACCACCGGACCACGTAGAAAATACCAGCGACTCCACTCGAACTTTCCTCCGACTAGTTTCGAATCTTGGAAATTCGGATTGCGACAGATATATATATATATGTATGTGTGTATCTCTCCCGGTCCCAGTGGCCAAACTTCTTCCTTGGCTCCGCGGCTGATCTTTGCGAAACTCGCGTCGCATTACACGAGTTAAATCCTTGTAGAACGCGGGGACAGTGGAGGATTTACCTTTGTCTTTTTTTTTGCGCCAAAGTCTTGCGTAAGGAGCGAATGCAGAAGGAGAGCAATTGACGTCGGTCGTTGCTTGGCTACGCCAAAGGACGAATGCGAGATAATTGCGAGTGTCGGAAGGGGGAGGGTCTGTGTACCATCGTCAAACTAGATTCAGGACTATGCGTATTTTCTATTTTTACTTTGCGAAGAATCTAGACGACGATGAATCGCGATACAGCGGAACACCCGTTATGGATTATTCTTTCGATGAGGATCGATAGATCTCGAAACAATCATTCATTTTAAGTATATAAGGGGACCTTTTGTCCACATAGACATATATATATATATATATATATACGTGGCAAACTTGCAGAATTCGCTTGCCACCGTCACTCAAGCGTTGCGTCTGACGAGTGTGCGACACACGTATGTACGTATGTACCTCGTGCTTGCTACTTTTTCTCCGCGTCCATCTCTCTCTCTCTCTTTTAGCCTCTTCATCGAGTTTCTGCCATTTCTTTTTTTCAACGCGTATATTGCGTACAGTAGTAGAGTGAGAAAGGGTCGGGGGGGGGGGGGGGGGGAGGATGGTGGAACAGTAGTGGAGAGGAAAGATACGGAAAGTGTAAGCATGTGTGTGAGAGAGAAGAAACCGTGAGTCGAAGCAACATAAGCAGGTAGGCCTTGAACAACTCCGGACCCACGTGTACGTACACACTTACTCACGCAAACAAAGTGGCTCGAGGAGAGTGTATAGACGCGCGCGCGCGCGAGACTAGGAGTGTTGGCTGGTAGAGGCATTCTTGTGCTGCTGCTGGGCAAAAGACAGATAAATAACTCAGGTATGGCATTGGCTAAGTAAACGAGCCTACGCATGCGTTCGTAAAACGTACACCTGTATACGCGTGTGTTGCTTTCTTCTGTGTTTGCGTGCGCGTAGGTGCGCGTACCCCGTCCCTCTCCCTCTCTCTCTCTCTCTCTCTCTCTCACGCATAGATACGCCAATCGTCAGCCGCATTTTTTCGTCCCCTGCATATATATATATGAGATTGCGTACACGTGTGTGTGTGTGTTCACCCAGACACGCGTATAAACAACGCAACAAACATCGGTTCGCGCTCGTTTGGGTAGCCGAGATCGGCTTTTCTCTGTCGCGCGTCTCGCCTCTCTCGACTTTCCCAAGCGATGACGACTGGAAAAGAGAGGAGAAAAAATAGCATTGTTCGACGAAGCGCGTTCAGAGGCAATCTTCTTCGACACCTGCGACTCTGCCACCTTCCACGTGACCCGACCTCGACCACAGAAGCACTCCAGCTCGACATTTTTCCCATTATAATCCTCGAGTTTTCTCCACTATATGTGTGTGTGTGTGTGTGTGTGTTTCGTGTTAAGGTCGTCGGCTTAAATTTGGCCAACAGATGTAACGACGATTTCGGGAGAGATAACGAAGAGGCGATACAAGAAAATGGGTTGATTTCGGCGGTCATTGGCACACGATGTACGAGTGACAACAAACCTTGAGAGAGTCGTAGCGAGATGGAGCGTGGTTCGTTGGATTATCGCGGATGAGCTGTCCGAGAGAGAGAGAGAGAGAGAGTGTATTAGAGCCAAGGCACGTGCGAGAGACGTATACACCGCGGTATCGGATCGCGAAATTTGATTCGATCAATTAAGAGATGAGCTATCGCGGGTCTTGACCAGCGTATACGAGATGAAAATCACAGGTTGCGTACCGGTAAATTGATATAATTATCTATGATCCCATTGGCTCTGCCCTGTCGAGTCGAGATTCCTATCGGCCGATCGCGGTAGCGACGGGAATTATTTACAGATCGCGGGTAATAGATATGTAAAGGGGATACGGAGAGAGAGAGAGAGAGAGAGAGAGAGAGAGAGAGAGAGAGAGAGAGAGAGAGAGAGAGAGAGAGAGAGAGAGAGAGAGAGAGAGAGATATGTAAATCCTATTCATGAAAATTCAAACGAATATATATATATATATATATATATGTATAAGCTTGAATAATGGAGACAATGGTCACGCGAGTAAAACGAATGTCTGGCTTGTGAATTTCTCCAGACGCACGTGACTCTCGGATTTTCATTGGTTCTTGCGTCCATCTGCTCGCGGATCATCATCGTCATCGTGGTTCCTGATGCGTGGTAGCGCGCGTTCTCCATTGTCCAGGTGGCTGGACGGTCGTACATAGCAAGAAAGGCGCTTCTCGACACCCGGTAGCGAGATTTGGCACTTGTTACAACGAGCATCGCATGCACTGGAGCCGCAAGTACACGCGGACGAAGCGCGCGCGTACGGGCGCACGCCTCCTCCTTACTCACTTATAAAGTTAATTGAGGGCAAACGGCGAACGGCACAAACGTCCACTACCGTCTACTGACTGCTCCGAAAACATTCGGCCGAATCCACTCGTGTGACAGATTGTTCGAGCAAAAAATACAACAAGATCGTCCATCGCACATACGCACCTATCGCACGACTCTTTATATCGATTTTATTCCTCTTCCCACTTGATCGAATCAACTTATCGCTTGAAGAACAGAGAGAGAGAGGCGGTGGATTTTTGTCCATCTCGCGGTAAAACGATCGCGCGCGTGAGAATCTCTTTTTTTTCTCCACGAGCTTTCGAGAGGCGACACTGCGGTATTCCATTAAATAACCTGAAAAGTGGGAAGAGAGAGAGAGAGAGAGAGAGAGAGATTGGACGCATGACGGTGTAACGTCCAAAGTCCCATTTTATTGGTTACATCGTTTTCACGTTATCCGCTAAACGAAGAGACTGTTTTGTTGGCGCGCGCGCGCGCGCGACGACGTTTCCTTCAAAACACCACGCCACGATCGTGTTCCGTCCGCTCACGTCCCGTCGCCGTTGACCTTCGCGCCAGTAAACTTACTCTCCGCGAGTGTGTTTGTGCGGAAAAGCATTTGCTACGAGTTATTATGTTATAGCGGCGGCCTTCGACAGCCAGGGTGGAAACATTGCTGTTCGAGAGAGAGACCTGTTTCTCTCTTTTTTCCTTTTTTTCTTCTCCACAGGCAAAGTTTGTCGTGAATTATTTATGAGAAATAGCGCGCAGCGTTACGATTAAGCGTTTGAAAAAGTTCCAACGCAAGTTTTAAGTCTCCGCCACACAGTGGAGCAACGACTGTACGGTACACCGGAAATTCCAACTTGCGAGTTTCGCTTGAAAAATGTTTGAAGAATTCGCGAGTCGCCGCGTCTCTTGTCCAGGTTCCAATCTGCCAAAACGACGTACGCTTCATCACTATATATATATATATATATATATATATATATATATATATATATGGTACGTCGCACAAGTCGTAGGGTCGCGGTTGATCAATCATCTTCTCGGCCCTTTTAACATAATTATTTAACTGGTTTCATACGGCGAGCCGCGTTTGCTACGTCCCACAGAGACACGTGTCAATTAGATATTGGGTTTAGATTGTGCGAACGCGACTATGGATCGACCATTGCCATCTTATAACGAAAAGTAGTAGCTTCGAGGAATTTCTTACTCAACCTTGCCACACGCGATTAAAGCTAGAGAATTTTTCTACTTTCTTATGTGCCAGCGCTCTGACGTAAATTGCGAACAAACTCTCGAGAATCGACTCTCCAAATATAAGAAACAGGGTAAATAATGCTGTTAATCGAGAAACGCCACTTGTACACTATAGCTATATGCTGTTCGTAATGATGAAGCAATTATCGAATCTCCTCGCTAACGTTCATATATATATATATATATTGAGACGCGCAAGGGGACCGAAGGAAGCAGCAGCGATAACCATGCAGTGTGGTAAAGAGTTTATTATATTGGGGGGAAAAATGGAAAAGCGAGGTTGTAGCTGCGCGCAGCAATTAGGTTGAAGATTGTCGGTGGCGCGCGGAGCTTCCAATGCAAATGTGTTTTTCAGCCGTAATCTGCTCGGGAGAGCGAGAGAGTCGTTCTCGGCTAACAAATTGACGAATACACTCGGAATATCCTGATGAATTATAGTAATGGCGTGACAAGCGGCAAATATTGAATCTAATTATGGTAATGTGGCCATAATCTATTTGCATTACTGAATAATGAAGACACAGGTGGCGCGGAAAGATCCCATCCTGCGACGTTCGTGTGAGTGACCTAAAGCGCATATATATCGCGATACCTGCCAGGCCTCGGCAATGTTAGTAAACACGCAGGCAGCGTGCGAGGGGAAAGGGGAATAAACTCGTCTGTCAAAATCCTCCTCGGCCTAACGTCTATACCACTACGCGTATATACGGTGCGTGAGATAATCCAGTCGTCGGATTTCACCAATACCTCGATCGATCCTTCGCATTATTTCTTCCAGTTCATACGAAGGTGTGTAACTCATCGAATATTTGATCGCGTAACTTTCTTGCGACCTCGCGGCCAGCGTCCCAATCGATCGTATCCCGTGGATCTTGCGAGGAATTTAAAAAGGGCGAATACTTGACGCGATACTCGCGTACACCTCGCGGGAGGATTTCAAGGTGTCGATACTTGTAGGGAGTAGAGGAATTTTCGAAAGGTGCTGCACGAGAGGTGCAATGTCGCGCCAAGATATCTGCTGCTGCCACGTGCTGCTCTCGACGCAATCACGCTCCTCGCCTCTCTCTCTCTCTCTCGTTCCTAATATATACGCGCGCACATAAATTGCGTGTACGTTTAATTCCTATACTTCTGTGTCCCCGCACTTGTACCCTCACCGTACATATACGTGGCGGCCAGACTGCGCGAACGTGTAATTCAATTATGTGTCACGCGGTTTGATCGCGGCTCCAATATTCGTGCCGTCATGCTTTTTTTGCCTCTTCGCGGCACGCCAGCCAACTCTCTTACTCGCGTGATCCCCGCATCTACCTCGAACCTACCATTTTCCCCCGTGTACACGTGTACTAATTATACAGTCGCGCCTGGCGCCAAACATTATAAAAATAAAAAAAAACAAGAAAGAAATAGAAAACAACGACTCTCCTTACTTTCATCGCTCGTCCTATCCGCGGAACGATCCCGATCGTGCCGATGCGAAAAGGGGGGGAGGGGGGAGGACTTTTCACCCAATCTCGCTTCTCCATTCGCGCAACAGAAACAAGGGTTTGTCGAAATAAACCATGGGAAGAAATTAGCGTTTAGTGGAGAACTCCCCACCCCCCCGAAGATATTACTTGTCATTAAAATCAAATTTGTCAGATATGTACAGCGATAAAAGCAAATAAACTGCTGGTATATAAATATTGTAGTACGCGAGGAACTAATTTACAATTGTGATGAGTGTGGCAATTAGTGGTGGGTAACAGTATATAAGAGAGCGATGTAATCGTAAGTGTTGGCGAGTGGCGGCGGCACAGCGGCAGGTTCGACTCGATGACTGCGAGGACTGTAAAAGAGCTAGGCGGTGACGGCCGTGTACGCGTTCGCTGGCTACAGTGGCCAAAATAAAGATTGCGCAATGGGATTGACGCAAGAAGGAGTCGTATATCATTAATCAAACGGCAGCTACGACGCGCGAGACGTGGCAGGTTTTTCGGGTCCTCGGCGCCAGTGGACCAACACCGAACGCGCGAAACCGGAGAATGCGGACACGATTAAACATGTACGAATCTATCTGCGTGCACATGTGTGTGTGCGCGCGCGCTCGCGCGAGTTAGATCGACGAACGCGTGCCTTTGTATATAAAGCAAAATTTGAAGCAGGCGCGCGCGCGCGCTGCGAGAGTGTGTAGCGCGTGTCTCGTGCCGCGAGCACATTCCGCGCGGGCCGTGAGAGGGCGATAAAACGTATGCAGATTAAAACATTTTATTTGAATGATAATATAACACTTGTTGATGCAAGCTCGTTGGCCTAGGTTAGCATAATAAACATTATGTAGATCTCGACGGGCCGCGCCAGACTATCCGTTACTGCCGTCGAGTCTCGTGCACAAACCTAACCGCGTGTATTATGCACGCCTTGCGTTTTTTTTCCACGGCTCCCCTCGTTACCCCCTCGGTCCCCCTCCCCCCCCCCCCCGTCCGCCCGTTACACACGAGGCGTTCATTCATTAAACCGAGAGAAGAGCCCGGGCACTCTCAATCTTATCGCGTACCGATCTCCATACGCCCCTCTTCCATTTTCAAAGCATTCCGCTTGAAAACTGCAACAACGTGCTATCTCAAAAATATACCATTTTTTTTTTTGGTCAGTTTCAAAAGTGTCGTTGGATCGTAATGGAAGACTGCTCGATATCGCGTTTGGGAAAAGCTGATAAAGGTGTTCCGATCAAACGTCGACGGATCGAGTCAACGTAGCAACGTGCAAATTGAAACGTTTCGTGCACTTTCCAGGCTTCTTCCTATTTCCCCTTTCGTATACATGTATCATTTAAACGAGTAGAGACGCGTCATTCTTATTTACACTCGTCGCACTCTTTCGTCATTCGGAGCTTGGAGCAAAGTTCGCGAGTGCTTCCCGAGATTTCACGCGTAACAGGTTTGTAGCGACGAAAATTTATTCGATCCGCTTTCCACGCTTTTTGCATATAAGATTGTCCCTTGGCCGAGAAGAGCAGCGTACGGTGGACGGTGAATATTCATGGAACCGTAACGTAGCATTCGCCCAACATCCCCATATCGAGTATATGCGCAAAGATTTATAGGGAGAGGACAAATTTGTCAAGCGTTATACAGGAGTGCTTACAAGCAGTTTGATTCTCGGTGAGATATAATTGTCCGAATGTGTGTGTGTGTGTGTGTGTGTGTGTGTGTGTGGTTGTAAGAGGCTCTCTAATGGAGAACTCGTAGGTCATTTGGTTTTTAAAAGGAATAATGCTCGAGCATGCGTGAGTAATAAAGAGCGAAAACGCAGCGGGTGCTGAGGGAGAGGGAGGATACAGGACGCGTCGGAATTTCATCGTGCGCACTTATCCGACACGAGTCTTTCGACCTATAGCTATACCAAATGGACGATAAAGTCGGGCTTTGCGCCCCCCGCCTGGCCGCCGTTGGTCAACCGGACGGACATCTGTCCGTATTATACGAGCTGTCTCTAATCTCGAACGAGCTACTACCCAATTAACTGCGCAGATTGACGCCCTTGGACCAAAGATAGTGCAATTTCGATCCGGCTAGCACACACTCGGCCACGATGAATTTCACGATGCTGAAACTCGACCAACCTCCTCCCCCCCCCCCCCCTTCCTCACTCTTACCATTAATTACTCCGTTGAAACTCTCAATTTCCCCCCCCTCCCCCCTTTATCCCAAATATCACTCGTGCGGCCACTCTCACCGTGGGACAGGGAAAGAGTCGCGTTATTTATGAGCACGAAGCTCGATTTGAACGCGGCCGAAACACAAATTCACCGGTTTGTCCGTAACTGCAATTGGTAAATTGATCCGCGCGGGTATGGAAATGCAGAAAGGCAGTTTAATATTGAAATTGAGATATCAAAAGGTTTATCTCGCGAAGGTTAATAAAAGTGGAAGATCGGGCGCGAACGATATAAGAGTTAGTAAAAGTTGCGAACAGGTGGGTAGTTGGCAGTAAATATAATTAACGCTTTATTGTGCCGCTGGAACTCGTATCGTTAGCGCTGCTTTTAATTGAATTTGTTTGCCGCGCAGCTCTCTTTTAATTGCTCGCGCCTCTTGCAATAAAACACACCTCTAAAATATGAATAGTTTTGTTAAACGTTCTTTCCTCGCTTATTTCTCCTCCGCGCAGAGTTCGGTTAATTTATTATGATGCAAAGTGCGAAAAAGGGACATAAATAAAAGTTGGGATTCGACGAATAAAAAGTGCACCGTGGAACGTTGAATTTACGAAGATAATTAAGCTTATAGTTGTCCGCTTGTCGTATATATATATATATATATACATATAGAGAGAGAGAGAGAGAGAGAGAGAGAGCTGCAGCTCGTAGTCAGTCGCGCAACGTCAGTCGGACACACGAGTGGCAACGATAATGGGACCTATGACACGCACATTTACACACATATATATATACGGAGTTGTGTCCATGTCAAGTGGCTACCGCTCACACTGAAAATAACCTCCAATTCCGACAGAACTGCATCTACGCGACCCTGACCTCCCCCACCCCTTTCGCACAGTTGCCTACCTATCTATAGAAATCCTGGAATTTCGGAAAGCAGCGAAACGACGCGAATTACAAGGTCCTCCCGTCCTATATATATATGCGTCTTGTCGCTCGATTTAGGCAAGAAAACTCTCGAGATCCTTGGACCCTATACATGTTAATCGGACAAATGCACTTTGCATCAATCTACGTGCATTTAAATAATGGCCGAAGGTCGGTGACTGATGTTGTATTGTATACATATATATGTATACACCGGGCGAAGCGGAGGAATCGCGTGCAAGCTGTTTTATATAGGAAGGGTGCATTTAAATCAGTATAATCCCATAATATATGTAGCGATTAGCATTGACTGATGAAGTAATTTCTAATTCGGTTGTAAGGTGCACGTATGACCCTGACCTTGGAGCGAGACACCCTTCCGGCTACCGAGAGCCGGTAGCTCCACTCGGGATGCTCGCCACTTTCAGCCTGCGTTGCACCGCAATCGGATGTAAATGCCATGCAAATTTTCGCAGGGAGAGAGAGAGAGAGAGAGAGAGAGGTAGGTCCGGCCCTGCGCTTACTTCGATCCAGGTACGATCCGGCAGTGTCTGCACCGACTACCCAATCTACCGGGTGGCCGAGATAAACCATACCCCCTCCCAACCATTGTCGCTGGCTCTCCGAATCTCTCACGCGTTTCACGCTCGACTTTGACGCCTTTCTTACGGACGTCAAACCGCATTCTATGCTAAATTCCGTTGTATGTATACTTTGCTCCACACTATATATACATATAGTCGTCGAGTCTTTCGACTGCTCATCGTTATTTATTTGCACCACGGTGTACACTCGTCGCAGCTTTAGCAGTGTAGCGTCCATGAATCCGCAGTAGTCGACGAGTCGAATAAAACAAGCAGTTCCGAGAGAGGAGAACATGGTCAGAGTTTGCCGAAAATTCAAATCATTTCTACACAGGTCGGAAGAGACCGGTTTGTGGATAACACGCATACGCATTTACCGAAATAGCACTGCTAATCGCTATACGAACGACCGATGGATGTTTGCGTCTTTGACGTAATTCGCTGTCGTATCGTACGATAAAATGTAAATTCTTATTAACAATCTCTATTGCGCAATCTTAGCTTCGAGTGATTCCTCTTTCTCAAGAATATTCAGGTATCATTGAGTCATTTGATCATTCATCGAGCAGTCTATCCTCGTTTCGCGGAATATATTCCAGTGGAATTTGTTGACTTTGAAGCTCCATTGAAGTTTATTTAAATTAGACGGAGAAATAAACTGTTGATTTATAATAATAGGGAGGGGTAAGTTTGCGGGTTGAATGAACGTGTACGCGGTAATGGGTAGAAAAAGGGGAGGGGGATTTTAACAGTAAACAATGGAGAGTAGATGGAGAATGTTCGAGTATGAGATGCAGTTGTGCGCGCGCGCGCGGTAGTGTGCTTCGCTAGAACGCAATTTCCACGGTTGCCAGCCTCTTTCTTCCGCGGCTCGAGTGTCTCTCCGTCCTTCCCAGAGGATTCGTCGCGAAATTTGCATTTCCATCGGGCCGATAGGAATCCACGAAAGGACGGCGACTCGCGTGCGAGCACCGCACAGCCAGTCCGAGATGGAGTCGACTGCGTTCTCTCCCCCTTGTATCTCCCCCCTCAAAACGAGCACGTTTGCCAATGCGAAACACGGAAACGTCGCGCGCAGATGGGGAGAGAGCTCCGTCGAAGCAGTCGAGCTGGCAAAAACTTTGAGCCACTTCCTGAAATCCAATTCCAGCTTTTGCGAGAGCGGACCTTCTTTTCCGTTGATGCGCGCGTGTACCTCGGGGGGAGCGGTCGGGAAAATGGGGGGAAAAAGCTAAAGAATCGGCGGTCAGGCGCGCGCGCGTGCATCGGAGTCCGGGACACATTTGACCAATCGCGTGCCTTAATTATTGCTTGATTCCTCCGTCAAAATGTTCCATATTATTTTCGAGGAAATTTGCTGGGATAATAATTTTCTAGCGAGTGGAGAAAATGCTGGAAAATTCGCGCTTCTCGATGATCGCAAGTGCGTATATATATATAAGCGTGCGAGGAAACTTTGCTATCCGTTTGTTTAGCCGTAGAGAGGGGGTGAAAGAGAGGGGCGGAAAATACACGTAGGGAAAAAAGGTAAAGAATTAGCGGTTGGACGCGTGCAATATGGACAGCCGAGCAGCATTGTTGTCCGGTCGTATTAGTCGGGGGCACAAAGAACGATAGAGACAAATAGTGGAGAGAGGGAGGACGCGCGGCCTGTTCGAAGCGAGACGCGCATCGGTAGCCTCGCACCTCCCCCCTCCCCCCTCGGCCGTACCTTCCTCTCTGCTTTCAGCTACGCCCGACCGAGGGGGCCAAGCGTCGATTCCACCCATGATCGAGCGTTTTCCCATTTAAAGACCGATTTTTCTCCACGGAAAATCTCTCCGATCGTAGGCGTGTCACCGAGCGCTGTCCCTCATTTCTCACCTAATTGATGGAAAAGCCACCTCTCCCCGTGTTTGCAATTCGACTCCAATTCGACTACTCGATCAAATTATTATTTCATCTTTCCACAGAGTCGATTGCCTTTATTTATTTGCAATCGCAAAAGACGCGGCGCTAGACATCGCATCGAGTTCACGCGCGTTTATATACGTTTAACATATAGATGTGTGTGTATATTACGTCGAGCGAAATGTGACTGGAAAGAAATCTACGAGCTATTATTATTATGCTACACGTTCGTTATAGTCGAATGTACATACAAGTAACCTATAGCAATATATATATATATATATATATAATCGAAAATATAATAGAATTATTTTCAAAGACTTAATTAATGCCGAGAACGTTACGCAATGCTTACAGGTCGGACGCGCTTGGAAGCAAGTAATTTTCGTTACACAGGTGTGTTATACGCGCGGTATTCTCGTGGAGAGACAAAAGTATAATAGGAAAGTTAACATTGATCGTTTCATTGATTCTCCAGGGACACGAGCGACGCGAAGCAATTTAATGAAATATATCCGAGTTATCTGGAACGCTACTCCGCTATAGTGTAATAATAGAGAGAGAGAGAGAGAGAGAGAGAGAGAGAGAGAGAAGGCAAAGTTCTTTATCTCGTGTTGACATTGGATTTACAAATTTGGAAGGATGGCTATATAGGTTTGCGTGAAACGGGTGGCTAGGTAGCTCTCCGGCTCCCTTAATGCCGCATGATGGAGCACGTTTTGGTGCATTTGGCCAGATTTCGGCAGTCTCATTTGATCGCTATACGTATACGCGTGCCTTTGTGAAAATCCGTCACAATGTGTTATTGTGTCGGATCCATAGTTTTTCTAGCGAATGTGAAGCCACGCTCGTGCCACGTTCCATCGATGATTCGTTGGTGGGGGGATGGGGGGCTGCTCCACCAAACAGCTGTCCACGCTGTGCAGACTCTCGATCGCGCGTTACAGGGGAAACTTGCCGCAGCCTCTCCTACTTTATTCGCACCCGTTATCCGGATTTACCACCTTTCAACGCCAAACAATCGATAAATTAAAACATTATAAGAGTGGAACGACGCGATCCGAGCCTTGCGTAACGTTATTCTCCTATATATATATATATATATATACGCGTTTATGTATACTTATTTGTATTACACGGATTGCACAAGAGAAATTCCATAGGCTTCCGTGAGTCAAACGACCGGATATACCACCTTTAATGCGCGTTTCTACGATTCGTTGAAAAAAGAAACGAAACATATGTTTTTCTCTTTGCGCGGATATACAGCGATTATTCCTCTTGTTTTATAAATCTTGTCCCACAAATATATTTAATTGTGGAGCAGTTTAAACGCGCAATGCTCGTTGAACGAAAGGCTAAACGGAGTACAATAAATTATATTCGGCGATTGGAAATACATAGCGGGGAATCGGATAATGCAACTACTAACCGCTATTAATCAGAGGTAGGTACGGGCCGCGTGGGAGGTAATTATATTCACCTCGAAAGCTCGCAATTACTTGGCGATTATTTAGTTAGAGCGGTAGCCACCCACGGGATAAAAGAAGAAACGTGCGCTTCGCGCGACGCGCCGCACTACACGGAGAGCTGGCGGAAATATGATTGGCCGATGCGCGAGGCTGCACGCACCTATATATATATATATATATCTACTTTTCCATTTTGTGGGTCGAGCGTAAATTTACTCGTATCCCTGGGCATGATTTCAATCTCGGCCTTTTCGCAAAAGACTCTCGCGCCCGTAAGCGTGCAATAATTCTCCCTATTCTACACGGTGTTCATTAATTACGGATGGTACGCTTGCGCGCCGCGGAGGAAAAAGAGAGAGAAGAATTATGGATCCACCTTTATCCATGCATCCTCCGCAGGTACAGTCCGAGGCAAAGACGCCTCGTAACTCTATCTCCCCCCCCCCCCCCGCCACCGTCTCTGACCAGATCTACCGATCAATGATTTTCAGTTTTTTTTTTTAACAATATTATTCTCCAAGAATTTAGGACCAAATGGAGAGTTACTTAAAATTTCATCTAATCCTTCTCGTCTAGTTTATATATAGATGCGCTTTTGTAATAAAACTGGCCATGGCGATATTAACCGATTTTTCTTTCCATCCTCTCTCTCTCTCTCTCTCGCCGCCTGTTTGGCGCAGCGGGATACCGAGATTCCGCGAGAGAAGCTGACAGACAGGGTACGGAGTACCGAACAAAACACTAATACCAAATAAAAAACATTCTATAATCCGTAGAAGTTAAGATGAAGCGACAATGGGTCCTGCGGAGCGTAATAAGGGGCGCTTACAGGATTACACGGCCGGTAGGTAAACGCGTTTGTGGCGCATTACTTCATTCATCGGAAGGATTCTCGAGATCCGAGCAGATTGCATCAAAGACCGGAGAGACAGCAGCTCGTCTCGGGAAATATTATCCCGCCATCATTCCCGATAAATCATTTCGAAATATAGTCTCGAGAGCATATACATATATATATATATACCTATATATAGAAACGTTATTGACTGGCCGAGGAACTCGCTTACCTCACTCGACGTTCAACGAAATGCTACTCGTGCGTTTAATCGTCGGTAAAAATTGATCGATAAACATCTCGCACGAATGGACGCTGGTCCGAGTGCGAAAGAAACTTTTCAACGTTTCCAAAGTGACAGTGTGTCAATATATCGATAAGCTGATCTCTGCGCGCGCGTTACGGAAGGAATCGAGGAACAACGATAATTGATTCGTAGCTCTGAAAACAAGAGACGCGCGATTCGAGCCAAACGCCGCATCGTCGCGTAACCAGGAATTACGCGTCCGTATAGGGAAAGTGAGATGTTAAAGTTTCTCGCGTACGGCGCGGGAAGCGTTCGATCGTCAAAGGTTAAGAGACAATCGATCCGAGGGGGCTTGGTGGGCGATCGACGTGTTCACCGAGCTCAGAGGGAGAACAGTAAGGACGGCAATTATCGTGTTAGTAGCTGCATTTCGTGGCATCCGTCGGTGCATGCGTACCTTTCGCCGTGCAATTACGTCTCGTTAAGATCTCAGGAATGTAATCCGAGCCCCGCGAGTCAAAGCGGGAAGCCGTGCACCACCTCCACGTCGCTCGAATACCAGCTGTGCCATGGTTTTCCGTTATCGCTGGCCACCCGGTACATGTATCAGGGATCCACAGCGAAATACAAAGTCTCTGTTACGCGGTGTTACGCGCTCGTTATCTTCTTGCAACCGACCCGTAAAAGGCTCTCAGCTACCGGCGAGCAAAAACGCATTCGTACAGTACGCTTCGGAGACTGGCGCTTTCCGAAACTTTTTCTTTTCTTTTTCTTTTTTTTTTTTCGTACGTTCACCGAATCAACGCAACCTTCAATTTCCTTCCTCATTTTTCGCAAGATCGTCTCGTTCCTTCAACGAGCTTATTACGAGTGCGCGTGTTTCGTTAGCTTTTATGCAGTCGATTCGAACATCTTTCTTTGTATATATAGATGTGTTTCTCTCGTCTTTTGTCGAAGCAACAGAAAGAGAGAGAGAGAGAGAGAGAGAGAGATTGCCTGATGACGTTGGTACAAGGAGGAAGGTTCAAAGGGAGCGATAGCCGTTCCCTAGCGAGGCAAGGGGGTCTCGGACTGAAAGGCTCTAGCGAAGCAAGGGTATAAACAGCGAGGTACGAGAGAGAGAGAGAGAGAGAGAGAGAGAGAGAGAGAGCAGTATAGACGGGTACTCTCTATATAGTCTCACGAGAAACTGCGAACGCTCTAGAGAGGAGAGGAGAGCTCGGTGGAGGCCAGAATTCGAAGCAGAGGTCAGAGGGGGAGGGGGGGGGGGGTACATAATCCTTCGGGTGAGCTCGGCCGGCACGATCCTTTTCGGATGCTGCGAGATCTCGAGCACCACACTGTCTCTCTCTCTCTCTCTCTATATACCTCTTTCCTCTTACCACCTTTAGCTATATAGTCTCCTTTTTACTCCCCCCCCCCCTCCCCCCCCTAACAACCCACCCTTTCCAACAACCTCCTTCCGTTGGTCCAACTTGTACCAGAAACGAGAGAAAAGAAACTTTAGAAAAGTTGCACGTTTGCGCTTCAATGTCCCTAACAATTCCCCCGATTACTCGGATTTCCCTTACAGTAGTCCCAATTGGACCAGTTATCGACTCTTGTGAGATTTTCTTGGTCAAGAAGTTGCGAGATAAATTTCATCCTTTGGATTTTATATGTATCGTATAGTGCTTTATCGATCCTGCTCTCCGTATTAATTTTGCGTTGCTCGAAGAATTGTGCAGGACCTCTTTCTCGAGGCTGGCGGAAATGCGCGGTTCGAAGGAATCGCGTTTGGAGATTCGGGGGGGGGGGGGGGGGGGGGGGGTTCTCGATCGATCCGCCGCAGCGAGCAGCGACACCTGCATCAGCATTCAGCGACCGTACGGAAAACTCTTTGGAACGATAGTGGATCTGCTCGCATGACCTAATCGCCGCCTGCCTTCTTAAATAAATCCTCAAAAAGTGTAAAATACGTGTACCGCGTCGCGTCGTGGCAAAAGTTTTTCACTCACAGTTTCGCCAAGTCGAATCTGCAGATTTTTTCAACGGCCCCGATGTAGCCAGGATACGAGACTGGCGAGCACGGAATGATTAGCAGTTTTAGCAAATGGAGGGAAATGAGTTTGAAGAAATATAGCACCTGTTTCGAGAGGATATGAAAGGGCCCGGCGACGGCGTCACCGCTTGAGTAATGACGCTGCTGGCGTTGTTGGATAAGATCCGAAGGAAAAATTGGGCGTCGTGGAGTTTGGATGACGCGATGACGAATCACCGTGCGCTAGCCGACCTCCTGCTCCGTTGCCAGCCACAAAAGGATAGCCACCGGTTTTTAGCGCGACCTTTGACCCGCTACTGGCGAACGATCGATCGATCGCCCTTTGCGTCGATCCGTCACCATTATATAGATGCCGCAGCTGAAAAACGTCCGGGACCCCCCTACCCCTTCTCCTATATATATAAGACACTCTCCATAGGTATGTACACGGTGCGATATCCAGTCAAAGGCCTCAAAGTCGATCCCCGCTTTTACGTGGATAACCGACACCTAGCCCGCACTCGCTCGCATCTCTCGATCGATACCATTTACTCTCTCACTCGCGTTTACTTTATAATAGAGTTATTTACGAGAAGCTGGAATGTCGGAGGATTTTTTCAGCTCGCGGCTGAAACGGACTCGTTGGCCGACGGGCTTTTATCGCGAATCGTTGCCCAATGGAAAGTATTACGTGTATATAAAAAGTGCATGTGCGTTTGACTTTGTTAAAGCAGCCCCGTACCGAAGGGAACGTACGTGTGATTTAGAGCTGGACGACGGCGCGGTGTCTGACCTAGAACGGAAAATGCACGCGTTAGTTGAAAATTATGATATATCCGAGAAGGTCCGAGCGATCCGAGTCCAATGAAGCGAGACGCGCTCGCGCGAGTTGGCCGGACGTAATGGTGCTGCACTGCCACTGGCCGTTCGCGCGCGCTCGTCTCACGCAATCGCATGTCCGACGACTTCTTTTTATCGTCGCGCGAAACTATGTAGGTAGCAGCGCAATGACGACAGACGTCGAGTAAAAGTTTCCGATAGATTCTCCCGTCCCTCGTATATACATGCACGTATATACGTTTGGCAAACGCCGAGGTGTCCGCTGCAGAATACAGCAGAGCTTGCTGCTGCTTTCGAGAGGGAGAGAAGAAAAGACGAGAGAGAGAGAGAGAGAGAGAGAGAGAAGCGCGACCAGGTAGAGGTTTGTCGACAATCCGAACCGGCCAGCGCCCGTGCTCCGGATCCTACTGGACCGGTTTTCTACGGATTCCCTAGGAGTTCTAGCCTTCGAAACTCGCTAGACTAGCGCGAAACGCTCGATGCTCTCTCGCTGTAATTTAGCCTCGATCCTTCGAAAATTTCCAATATCCAAATATCTTCCTTGTAATCCCTCCATTCTTCCACAAACACACACACACATATATATATCTTATATATTAGCATAATTTGATTTATACTTTTCAATCGACGTTACAGGGACCTCCGAAAAAAAACTCTGTTGGACTTTTCTCTTTGAAATTTTATTGACTAGCTCTCTCTCTCTCTTTCGAGCGTGGGCACACACTCTAATCTCGTACGTTGGATTTTTTATTCCTACATACACGTATGGATACCTTTTTTTTCAAGCTCGCGCGATCCTCCTCGGCTCAGTTTCTTCTCGAGTTCCGATCTTCGCTCCAGCAGAGCACAAGTTTCACGGCGTATTGCCGAGAGAGGCCGGCCAGTGTGTATACATATATATATATATATGTGTGTGTGTGTGTGTGTGACGCGACGGTGCGGGCGCGGGTACTTGGAACGCCAATCATTCGTCATCGAACGAACAGCTTGCACATTCTTCCATCCGACGTACTGTACGCCGCGCGACTATGATGACTCGTTACTAGGTTCTCCGAGTAGATTCGCGACAATATCCCAATCCTGATAAAACTACACGATCAATTTCGCATCGCACTACGTACGAAATGACAGAAAGAAGAGAGGAGAATGTCCTTGAGGAAAAAATAACTCGTGGCAAGGATAAATTTCGAGCAGCGCGTGGCCATAAAACTCATTATATTCTCATCGAAAGTATAGAAACGATAAAAGGGTCCATAAAAATGTTGGCGTTCTCCAAGAGACTGCAGGGGTACAAGCGCGTGCATGCTCTCTCCTACTTTGCAGTTCCCTCCAAAGGGGATCTGATTTTTCGACGGCGCGTTCGTGGCTCGCAGAAAATCCTCGCCAGACTGCGGTACGGTGGTATTTACATGTCGAAGAGACGAGAGTCGAACGAGTGACCTTGTTTCTCGGTGGCGCATGTATGTACGAGCAGGAAACGAATATGCAGCTATGGCTGAGCCAGGCCGAGCTTTCTTCTCCCTTTTGACGAGCGAGCGAGCGAGCGGCTGACGGTGTCGTCCGGAATCCTGTTTTCGAATCGGGTTCAGCAGTCTCCTCAAACGGTCCAGGATGACCGTTGCGGAAGATGATGCATGATCCTCGCACCGGCGTGCAACTGGCTTAAGCTCCGGTCAACCGTCACATTTTTTTCCTGCGCGCGCAGCCATTGCCACCGCTCTATGTATATATCCTAGCTCTCTCCTCCAAGAAAGGGTTCAGCCTCTTTCGCAGAAGGGAGCTGCTGACCTATCGCACTGTGGCCGCGCCGCGATTACGAATTCGCTCGATTCACCTTCACGGACGATTCTCTCGTTTTTCGCCGCTCTTTCGAAAATCCAGCTTCTTCCATTTCCGCGTGGCAGAGCTATATATGTATATTGCTGTAGACTGTGACAGTCGTGTTTTTCCTCAACGCAATTTCGATCGCTTCCCTTTCCGCCGCATCAATTCATCCTCGATCCAACGCAGGCATCCGTTTCTTACGATAATTTGCGTTACACGTGTCCAAGGTAATCTCGCGAAAGATCTTCTAGGGTATAGGTTCTGCGAATAGTGGATTCGCAAGATTTCCAACTACCTGATGTGCTAATGTATATTATGTTCGAGGTTTGTTGCGTGACCGTACGACAGGTGCTGCGCGTGTGCGATACACGAGATTTCGGCAGTTTTGCACGGGAACGAATGGGAGAGAGAGAGAGAGAGAGAGAGAGAGAGAGAGAGCGAAAAAAGTAGAGGGGCGGGGGGAGGGGAGCATTAGGATTATCGGAAGAGTTTGGCATTTAAAAGCGCCATTAGTCACGGCACGGCAGCGGAACGATGTCCTGGCAAAAGCGCGTCGGATGAATGGCACGACGATGATGGCAGGCCGAAGGCTGATCTCTCGGGTGAGCTCGATTCGCTCCGTTGCACTGGCTAAATTAAAATTGACACCTATCGATTACCATGCAGCAGCAGCAGCGCAAACTCTTGGAGAAAAACTTACTTTGAACGTTTGCTCGTTCGAGTGACGATCGTGCGCGATCGACGATTTTCCATCGGTATAGTTGGATCTCCATGACGTAGGAATCGGGAGAAAACCGCGGAGACTTTAATTGATTTCTATTGATAGTTGCAGCGAATCCTATTAGGGAATAGCAGCCGGTTTAATGACACAGAGAGTGTGCAGCATAGGTGCAATTATGCAAACCCGTGTGGATATTATGCAGCAATTTAATGCTTCCAAGATTATGACAGGTGGTTGGCTTTTCAGATTACAGAAACACTTGAGCATCGCAATTTACACTCTTAATTGCTATCAATTGGAGGAGCGTGGGTGGATGATACGCCAAATCAGCGGACATCGATCTCGGAGAATAATTCAGTAAATACACGTTTCGCGATATTATTAGCACAATGCGGCGGGAATATCTTTACATAAATCTTGGGCCACGTGTCTGATTCCGCTCGTTTCGTGTGTATAACAATCGCGACTATTGGATGGGATGTGCGGCGATGATACGTCCAGCGTGTCGTAGTGTCGCCTCTGTTCGTCCGAATCATTGGTCGATCCCTGCGATAAAGGCGTCATTAGCACGACCTTACGTAGGGCTATTAAAGGGATCATAGAGAAAAATAGGATCGTGATCGGTGCTGAGCACCGAGGGAATAAATTACCCCTTGAAAAGAGCCAACGTGAAATACGAAACAAAAAAGAGTCATTGGACCGGGGCCGGAGTCTAACCTGTTCATTAGTAACTGCTACATATCTATTATCCGAGAATTCCACATTTTTCCACAACATCTGCTCGATTCCAGTCCTCGCTCTCCCCGTGAAAATAAAATAAGAGCACACCTATTGGTTCTTTTTTTTTTTTCTTCTTTTTTTCACTCGAATACTATCATTATTCGTTTAATCTTGAATACAATTTTTTGATTAATGCTCGAGTACAGTTTCGGCCAAAAAGTTGTAAGCGTAATATCGCAGTTGCGGCGAATGATTGGTTAGTATATTGAAATGCCTCTGTCGTACCTATAATTCATGATTCGATTTGCATGATTCGCCGTGACTCGAAATTCTCAGACTATTGTGTTACGGCAGGGGGGTGTATCCTTTCCATCTTTCGAGCGCGAAATTATCGAGAAGCCATCAGTCTTGCCATAGCAATGTTGTATAAAAAATATCTCTCCCCCCGTGAAAGTGGAGGGTGGTTCGTACAATCGCGGGTGAGAATTGGACGAACGGGAGCGTGATTTTATTATATATATATATATATATATATATATATATATAGTATATATCGCTGACTCTTCTTTCGTGCAACGTATTTGGTATAATAGAGAGCCGTCCTTAAGATAATTATCCGAAACAGGATTTTATACCACCGGTAATCGCTGCTCGCAACATATATTATTTTGACAAGGAAAAAGTGGATTCTCTCGAAAGGATACACATTGCTCGGTGTGTGTACAAATATCATTAATTTATAATACCACCTTATTAAAATGACCGCGTATAAAATTTACCACGTTTTATCAATATTATCGTATTATGGTGAACGCCTGGGGAAGACACGACGCGCGATTGCTCTATCGCCAGATTTTAGGGTAGAGTTGCGAGGTTCGAAAGCGGGAAGGAAATTTTGAGCGAGCCAAAGATATTGCCGACGAAATTTTAGCGCGGCCTGTATTCATCTCTCTCTCTCTCTCTCTCTCTCTCTCTCAATGTGGATTCCATCTCGTGGCCCGGCTAGTATCCAGCGAGCACGCATAATGATATTAATCAGTGCGGCGTGTTCGGCTTCCTTAAAATTGCCGGCAGGCTCAATTTCTCACTTAAAATCTAATTAGAGTTTGCCAAGTCCGAGCTGCCGTTGCATAGCAGTTTGTGGCGAGCATGGATGCGGTTCGAGCGAGCGAAATAAATGAAGAGAGAGAGAGAGAGAGAGAGAGAGAGAGAGAGAGAGAGAGAGAGAGAGAGAGAGAGAGAGAGAGAGAGAGAGAGAGTGGAGCGCGCAAATCTGACCCCAGGATAAAGACGGATCTCCGCAGACCAAGGCCCCACTTTTGAAAATTGCACAGTTTCCTGGCGTCGAGAGAATTGGCGATCGGCCCGCGGACCGAACCGACCGGGAGAAGAATCGATGCGCGCTCTGCTCCTGGCTCCTGCCTCACCCACCCCGGCTCAGCTTCTATCCTGACCCGCGCGCGCCCCTCGCACACTCCCAAACCAACCAAACCGTTTCTCGAAATTCGTAAGACACGAGACGAGACGAGACGAGACGAGACGAGACGAGACGGCTCCTTGGATTATCGCATTGCGTGCGTACCTCCGAGGGCCTCCGAGCTCTTCCGAGTACCTCCGACCATCGACGCGATCCACCTTACTCACCCCTTGCCAATTCCGAAGCTGCGCTGTGCCTCAAACTCTTTTCCCGACCTAACCATGCAGTCTCACGAGCCGTTTCAAAACTTGCACAAATATTTCCTCCACTATAGCTCTCTTCCACAATTTTCTTATTTCTCCAAAAGTTTCGGATGAATGAATCTTTTCAACGCGTGGATGTAGTGGTGCCACTTTAAATGTCACTCTCATTTAAAATTCTCTTTACCTTTGTAACTATATAAGGGATATTCATTTTTGGAGTAGGATAGACCGAACCCAATTGGGCCACATTATCTTTGCTTAAATTATCAGTAACAAAACTGATGTTACGAGAAAGATTGGTTTCTAAGCTATAATAGAATGGAATATATTTATTTTTCAAATAGATGAATATAGCTGCAAATCCAAGATTCTTTTTAAAGGCCTTACCAAAAACACTCGTACAGTTTTACGAGAGGATGCACGGGACATTGGGACCACAATCGTTTCGGGCGATACACCACCATGTACGGTACAGACTCTGATAAAAGCCTGTAGGAAATGCATCGCGTGGTTCGCTCTGAGCAGAGATTTAAGTTTTTGTCGTATCATTGTGTCGATAATTTATTAGCAAAGTGAGGTATATATATATAGAGACCGTGTTGGATCTGAAGAGAGCGAGAGAGAAAGGGCAATGGCAATTTATAGTACACATTAAAAGCACATATCCCGTGCTCGTCGAGTTCTTACAAAGTGATCCGTAACTATAGTTGTAACGAATCAGTTAGCCGGCTGCAAGTACCTACTGTATATCAGCCACGTCGCAATTAACGAATATTCAGCTGTCCGCGCGCGGGATGATCGGTAGATCATGTCGAGGTACACGAGTGGGGGGTGGCTGATAAAAAAGCGGAGGGAAGTATCGATGGGAAGTGGGGGGAGGGACAAAAAGGACCGTTGATCGTTAGCAAGGTACAAATTTCGCCATTTGCTGCAATAAACCTTCCAACTCGCTTGTAACTTCTTCTTATGGGAGGCATGAGTAATCGCCTTGTTAGCTCTTATGGCCTATGGCGTTCGTATACTTGCGCGCGCGTTGCCCCTCTCTATCCTTGGGCAGGACGCGCGAACACGCGCCAACGCCCAGAGACAACAACGCCGAACAACGGGGCCTTACGGCCGAAACAAAGAAAGAGCGAGGCCTCCGTGGTACATACGAAACGCGAGACACGGACGCGTACTGCGCGCGGCCGGAGCGTTTTAACCTTTAATGCGACCGCGAGCGCCGATCCGGAGGCTCTCGCGACTTGCAACTGCGAGAGCTAGGGTCCAAAAGCTGGCCCTCGCACCAAAACACACACACATATAGGAAAGAAGCCCTCTTCAAGATCCACCCACACAACCATAGCACCGTCTCGCACCCTCTGCACGAGTCGCGCAGAAAAAATTCTTTCCATCCATCTGCCAATGTGTGTATATTGTACATATGTGCAGGGCTCTGTGCAATGAAATAGTGGGGGAAGGACCAAAGGGAAAGACGCACGGAAATTTTCAAGAGAGACTGGAGAATCGATGAATATGACGCGTTCGCTGCTGTCTTGCCATGTGCTTTGCTTTGCATACTCGCTCGCGATATCTACTTTTATATTGTATATATATATATATATATGTATATTCGCGTTCGCCGTGCCATTTCCGATGGCCGACGGCTTTGCACCACTCGTACACCCGTAGCAGAGAGAGATCTCTCGTTAATTAACGGTTTATATAGGAACCACGTACGCGAGATCGTAAGGCGCGCCTGCCTCGGTCTTGGAGATAATTATTGTAATCGCGCGAGGCACTGCGGCCAATGCTTATTCGTTCGCACTTTGCACCTTGAGATCCTCCGATTGACTGCAGTCGCGTTGCATACTCTCTCGCGCTCCTCGTCACTGCGTTATTTCCCCTAAAAGCTGACAAATGACTATTTCTTCTCCGAATGGTATCATTGGTTTTGATTGCTATGTTTACGCTTCGCAAATTGCAGCGCATTACAATAATACTTGGTGCATTAGTGTGCTGTAAAACCGTATGCTGCATTTTACTCATTTCTTTATCGGTCGAGCTTGGCTGCGATATTGTTATACATAAACGATCGTCGAGTCGAGGTAATAAAGAAGAGGGATCTTGATTTACTCGTTGATGCAAGTACCTCTTCATGCTTTTATGAATATTCGTCGTTAGTTTTTATTGTGGGAGATTTTGCGCGGTTTCCTCTCTCTCTCTCTCTCTGTCTCTCTGTAGCTGAGATTGGAGGGGGTGGGAGACATGTATACGTGGAAATACCTGCAGCGTATGCTGAGATACGCCGATTGAAGGAGGAGGAAGAGGGGGGGGGGGGGGGGTTGAAGCAGGCAAGTCGCGTGGCCCCATATCTTAAGAAGCCCGAGGGGGTCCGTGCACCGAGGGATACCGGGGAGCGGGGGGACTAACGCTATTTATCGTGTAGCCAATTAATAACGTTTCCTCGGTGTCCTCCGCCTTATCGAAAGGCAGAAGGAGGAGATTTCGCTTTCGAGATATCCTGCTCCTCTCGGCCCTCCCGGTGACCATCTCAGCGTTGCAACGTAAACATTCAGCCGTCCTTGCCCTTTCTCCGATTCAACCTTGCCTCGAAAGTTCGAGAACGGAGCTTTGGACAGCCATTGCTAAATTTTTCTTTCGTATATCGCGCCTATATATACATATACATATATATTTTACACGCCCCTTTATAACTATATATACATGGAATTGTCATTAAATTTCTTCTTTCCGTGTGTTTCAGCTTGCGGATCGCTTCGCATCGTCCTCCGGCAAGCAATCGTTCCAGCGTCCTGCCGCAGCCAGGCATTGTGTCAGTGTGGAAATATATAATTATAAATAGATTTACGGTATAAATTGTGTTAAATCAATGTTAATCGCTGTAGCGAAGTAGAGTATTACAATAAATACATTATTTTATGTATAAATTCACTTGACGTTTGCTTCTCGATCACCGATACACGCACACCCACCCACTGTTTTCAGCACCGAGGACTCTCCTGTCCGAGTGGACGCGCGGTTCATCGTCATCCACGTGTGCAATTGGGCCGATGGTGTTTTTAACGCGTTCGCGCTTTGGACTTTGGTAAATTTGTCGAGAGTAAGCAATTTCTTCCGGCGCGGGCGAAGAAGCAAATAAACGTATCGTGTTACGATTACGGTCCCCGGGCTCGTAATCGCTTTAAAGCCACTTTCGAGCTCATGGCGAAGTTTCGAGGGACAAAGAAGCTGAGCTTTTTCTACGCGCGCGCGTTCTTGCGAGTCGAGGCGTGACTGGGGGGGGGGGGGGGGGGGGATCGTAAAAAGCGCCCGGAGCGGCCAGCAGCATCTGCGATGTGCAATTAACGAAAGGGTTTTCGCTCTTGTCCCCCCCCCCCCACCCCCCCACCGGACTACGAAGCCACCTCGACTCTCTCTCTCTCTCTCTCTCCGACTCAAGGGCCGCAGCCGCCACACCCGTTGACAGCGCTTTTGATTTATACGGCGCCTTCTTTTTTAATTCAAGCACAAGTGTCACCCAATTTTCTCGCCGCTGCCCGATAACAACAAGCATAAATTTCGTTCCTCCTTATTCTTCGAGAAGCTCTCCTGTAATTTTCTCTCTATGTATATATATATATATACGTACATAGGACCGTAGGTGCACTTTAATCAGCGGCGATATAATTCAAATAGGCGAGCCGTCCGGCACGAAATTATTCCGGATAAGAATATTCGGAGGAGAAAAAGTGGTGGGTGACGCGGGGAGGGAGGAGGGTGTAAGGGTGCGGATAATAGCAAAGGGGTCAGGCATTCGAGAGAGAGAGAGAGAGAGAGCGTGTCATGAAAGTTGGAAGCCCGGTGGGTTTGCGCTTAACTCGGGATTTGGGACTCGGGGGTACTTAACCCTCGGGATGGGTTATGAAATGACTTTATGGCAGATCAGAGGCTTGCTTTAGATTACATAAGGGGGTACGTGAACGTTGGGGGGTACGTTTGCAGCCGACGTGTCCAATGTAACACCACCGACAGCCGCAGCAACGTTTCTCGCTAAATGCAATCATCATCACGATTATCCCTTTTGTTTCTCTGCTTTTTTCCTCGAAAATTTAGCTAGAGTGCAATATGGGTAATGGCCAGAGAGAGAGAGAGAGAGATTAGAGTTAACCGCTTCTTTTCCTATACACACACACAGATATATATATATATATATATATATATATATATAGACACAGGCGTTTTTGAGAAACCAACTTGGAGCGACGGTACAGGCGCGCGGCCAGAGGAAAAAGAGCGTAAATTTTCCTATCAAATATTTCTTTGGCCGAGAAATCGAGAGACTCGGGCAGCAGCGATGTTGCGCGGCAGGACCGTGCTATATGTGTAACCGTGCACGTTTACGACCGGTTCGCACAATTTATATTTAATCGCGGGAGATAGTGTCTTTTGACTTTTATGGTCCTGCGAGTAAGAGTTCGCGCGTTTAATCTATGGAGAAGCTTTTGTCGCGAGGAGCACTACTCCCTCCGCTTGAAAAATGTCTTCCACCGCAGCACGTCCTATGGCGTTTGTTTATTAATTCGCTCCGGCAGGCTTATTATTATAACCCGGAGTTTCATATCGTTCGAACGTGTAAAATATATTAATGATATTACGCAAGAGCTTAAACGCGAGATTTATACTCTTTGATAATTTTAGGCTGTTGCATAATTTCAGGGTTTTATACAAGTAAGTTTGCAGAGCAGTAATACGCTCATCGTACTTGCCCGTATAATTTTGCACCTCAGCATTCTCAAGTTTCTATCGTTACGGCGCTGGGAACAGGTATAGGTTTGAGCACCGCTTTGCAATTTACGCGCGGGGCCGCGTCCCATAGCTGCAGCACGCTCCGTACGGGATAGTCGTAGCTGACACGGTCGAGAGTCGTTGCGTATCTGGATCAAAGCGCACTAATATTTACATAGATACTTAACGTTATGGCGCGTGCACCGCAGCGCGTAAATTAAACGAGATAATTTTTACGCGAGCGCGCGCGCGCGCGCGCGCAACCACTCGCATCGTGCAGCAATCTCCAGCGTTCGAGCGATAGGATCTCTCGCCCCTCGCGCATCAACGCCATAAGCTGCGCGCTGTATTTTATCAATCGGAGTTTGCGCGCCATTGTCGAGCGCGTCGACTCGCGAAACGCTCTTTCAAAAGCTAGCTCGCCTTCCGCGAATAAAATATAACGCAAAGGTAATTGGAGAGAGGGACGGTGGGCGCACGGTCGCTCGGCAGATGATCAACGGGTTCGCAATAATTCGAGGTTTTATCGGTAGAAATAGCCGCCGCGCGTTTCTCTCCATAATACTTGGTATAATTTTACACCTCGGCGATCCGAGCGCGCGCGATTCTTCGAGCACTTGGCCATGGTGTGTGTGTGTGTGTGCGAGATACCGGTGCGGTTTGAGCACCTCTTTGTAATTTTACGTGGCCATGGGGTGGCTAAAGCTGACGCAGTGGGGTAGGTGGTCGTGGTATGCCCAGTAGCCAATTCCTGCCTCTGGCCTCGGCTCGCCGGGTCCATTCATCGCCGAGCACTACGTGACCGGTTTACCAATCCGGCTCGCTTCTCCTACACTAGCTAGCAACGTCGCCTATCTGTCTATACTCGCCTTCTCTCTACACATATATACATCCAAACACTCGCACACACACACACACACTCGTGCATTCCTGACCGACTGCCTGCTGCTATACGTATACACGCTACCAACGCAACGCGGCGCCAGACCATAGCAAGCTCCGAGCCAAAGCAAAGCGAAGCGTACTACCTATACATGGCCCGGCCCTGTGCGCGCTACCTCTCCCCCACGTACCCGTAGTACGTATCTGCCAAACAACCCCCGGAGTCATATCGACCGGTTCTCTCTCTCTCTCTCTCCTTCCTCCATATACATATCCTCCCCATCCAAACTCCCTCCACGGACTCGAAACTCTCTCGTCAACCATTTTCCAAGGTTTGATTTCGCCTCGTCCGCTCCTTCACGCCCAACCGACTTGCTCAGCACTTTGCTCGCACTGCGCGGCGATTCCTCCGCGGATATCGTTACGTAACGCGAAGGACCGTGGTCGCGCGTGGTGCGTCGGTATAATTTCTCGCCCCGTCCCACGCGTTCCAACTACCGGGTCAAAAGCTCTCGACTCGCAAGGGTATAGCAGTCACTGTATATAGAATTGCATGTGGTTGACGCGAGGCATGTGCGATCGAGCAGGAATCATCGCGAGGGCGTTTCGTCGAGGCTCGATCACCAGCGACACACCGCTCGCTTTCTTCGTGCCACGAGACGACATGTCAATGTATGTGCGCGTGGTTCACAAGTGTCTGCACGGAGATGTTTTCGAGAGTTTTTCGGACCAACGCATCGCGGCCAGTCATTGTCGCCCTGCCTTCTTCATCTGCATACAATACCGCGGGAGACATCCGCGCACCCCCACCCCCTCCTCTCCTCGCCTCGCCTCGCCTTTGTCCCGCCATATCATCGGAATATCGTTAATATGGCCGCCCATCGAAATTACCGAAAGAGAAGGGCAGAGGCAAAACCGGACCCGAGACAACCACCGTGCCATTCTTTCCTTTCCTCTTCGACTTTTCAACCTGGCTGCGCGCACAGGCCTCTCCCGTCTCTCTCGAAATACTCGCTTGTACGTTTCCCTCCGAGGGGGTATATTGCGCCTTAGAGCCCATATAGCCGCATTGTGGATGCTGAGGAACCTCGAGTGTAACACAACCGACGTACGGCATGTAACTGCAGAATCACACAGTTTTGCACTTGTGACGATAGGAGTCGAGTAGAAGCATCTCGCTTTTGCGTTTCCGCGGAATAAGAGGATCGAACTGTTGAATTTCGTCGAGGGGGAGACGAGGTACACAGCTGTGTGTATGTGTGTGGCCGGCTTAAGAATATGACGTCGGATCATAACTGTTAGCAGCGCGCTGCTCCCTTCCTCATCTCGAAGCGAATAAAGGCAACAGTTGCGGTTTATGAAATTAAATCGGCCTCGAGTCGTACGAAACGGGCGACACGCTTTGCCCACTCTCCCCATTGTTCGAGCGCGCGCGCGCGCGCGCGCGATCGATGGAGGGGGGGGGGGGGGGGCAATTTTAAGGGGCGCTGCCAAAGAAAATTGCGTCCGACTAGAACTCTCGCCCGTCACTCCATCCAGTCCATCTTTCGACCAGTCATCGTCCGCGCTCCAACAACGCCTTCCGCCTTCTACATAACGGAGCCATGTGCATATATATATATATATATATATAAAAACCTACGTTTTTCCTTTTTCGCACACACGCGACGCGGGTACGTCCTTTCGACGGCTCCACTCTCCCCGCGCTCGAATATCCCAAAAAATATATACCATTCTCGCGCGTACACGTGCTGCTCCGACTTTACGCGTTTTAATTATGCGTATAGCGCACGCGCGCGAGAGCAGGACTAGGCCTCTTTATTGCCATTTTACTGGCCCGTATCGAATTAAGCGATACAAGAATTTTTAAGCGACGAAGAACGGTCGGTTCTGATCGTGGCGCGGTTGAACGAGGCCCGGGATACCATTTATTTTCGGGGCTCCACTCCTGCCGTAGCGGAGAGCGTATCCAACGCGAGGTACAGCTACCTTTATCTCTTCTATCAACCCCCCTACCGAGTAATTAAATTAGATGATCTACGGTCCCTTGATCATCCACCTCTTCCCAAGTGTCCCCATTTATTCCATAGGCCCTCCGTGCATGCGCTTTTACAATAATTCCACCGCAACGGAATATATACGATTTTCTTCCGCGAATGACGGTTTATATATATATATATTTTTTTATTAAAAAAAGGGAGACGAAAAGCTCTCTCTCCGCTCGGGGGAGATTTTTGGGCTCGTGGAAAAAGTTTGGCGAGTAAATAAAGGCAGAGGTTTGGCAAAGCTTGGATATATATGGTACGTGTGTGTGTGCATGCATGCACACGCGCACACATGGATAAATATGGGGATGGTTGAAGGCTTTTCTGAAAAGGAAGCACATGTATTGTGGGCATGGAAAGGAAGAAAGCGAAGGGGTGGGGGAGGGTAGAACGCACGTGTTGGATAGAGGGGTAGCCTCGCTCGCGGAGAAGCTCCCTCGGGGGCTACGTACCATTTTGCATAAATCGCAAGACACCCTCTCTTCACCTCCCGGCAGAACCTCGGGGAGATTCCAGAATAGGTTGAATCGAGAGCGAGTTCTCGCGCGCGGTCTCTTCTCTCCTGCCGATCCTACGCGAAGGGGATGAAACTGCCGGAGCTATACCGAACCCACTCGATATTTCAACCCACAACCCCGACTCCCACCCACCTTTTCTTCCCATATACCCGCGCGCCAACGAGAAAAACGCGCGAGAGAGCGAGAGAGGCA
Source organism: Prorops nasuta (assembly GCF_024137725.1). Lineage (NCBI taxonomy): Eukaryota > Metazoa > Arthropoda > Insecta > Hymenoptera > Bethylidae > Prorops > Prorops nasuta. The sequence goes on along the minus strand of NW_027116821.1, from coordinate 3,492,485 downwards.
AATCCGCAACCACCACCGACGCCCCACCGCTAACCTCGCGGCAAACACTCGGATGATTTATGGCCCTGAAGATGATGGTTCATCATCGCTATATATACAACCTTGCTTTTTTCATTTTTTACGCGGTAGAGGGAAACAGACGCTAGCTGGTGAATTTAATTAATTTCTCCTTTGCATGATTTATAAAAATGACTTTCTCTTCTTCTTCTTCCTCTTCTTCTTCTTCGGAAAATGCGTATATAAGGTTATCGCGTTATGCAAATGGGACAAAGGAGGACGGAAAGTTTTGGCTTAATAATACAAAGTTTAGTTTTGCCGTGCGGTTGGCGCGTCGACGAATTCGCGCTGGAGGAAAACTACCCTTGCTCGTGCGGCTTGGTCCAACGATAACCGCAATATGGTCTCTCTCTCTCTCTCTCTCTCTCTCCGTCCGTCCGTCCGTCCGTCCGTAAACTGATAGGGGCGAGGTATTGTTTTACAGGCGGCGCGATAACTCGGAGCACGGGGACGTAAGCCTGTTCGATACGTAGGTCGGTGTCGTGCCGGGCGCCGCCGCGCCGACTCCCGATGGAACGACGCGCAACAATGGTTCTCGCGGTGAGGACGTGTACTTAATTCGGTCTCTTTTATGGAGGGGGGGGGGGGGGGTTGCGAAGAGACTCGACCGAATTGCGCGTCTCTCGCTAAATTTTCTAGAACCATGCACCCAGTTTCGAAGATAATAAGATCAGTCTTTCGAGAGAAATATATATAGCACGTACGCGACAACCGCGGATCCTCCCATGAGGACCACTGGAATTGCACAGAAGCATCGAAGGATCGAAGCGCGATGAAAAAAGGCTTATCGCTTGTAAACTCGCAGTCTTTAAATACCTCGACGCGATAAAAGTTTATCAGATTGGCGATTCTATCGCGATATTTCGCTCAGAGCTACGGCCCGTCCTACATATATATATATATATATATATATATATATATATAGCCACGAAACGCGATCTTGAGGAGAATTGAAAATTTACATAGCGGCGGATAATCAGCAATAAAGTCTCGCTATTATCGGGCGAAATGAAAGTATGGCCAGCGAATTTATGGGAAATTAGCGGCCATTAGCACTCGACTTGATAACGCTAAAGAGCCGTTTCGTGCGTACCCGACGAGTTTCCATTTTATTCGCGGTAATAACGCGTCGAGGTTGAATGATTCGCTGGACGCTCGATATCCGGAGAAACTCGCCGAGGGATTAATATCGCGATCGGTGATCTCAAATAAATACAGAGCTTCCGTTAAATTATTTAGCCGTAAAGGTTAACGGCGCCCACGGCCAGAAACGTGGTATATCACTCGCGTGGATAATGGAGGATCGATCCTTCGATATGCTACGGCCGTCTCTCGATGGAGATCCGGATAAGGAAGGCAAGGAGAGTCCTCTGCATGGAACCGGTAACGCGTCGCATCCTCCGTTCGACCTTGCCGCGGGTCCAGCAGAGGGTTGCGTCACTTTCAACGCATTTTCTTCTTTTTATACAAACTATGCATTGACTTCGGTAGCCGAGGCACCGAAACGCACTTTCTTCGCGCGTTGCACGACCTAGACACGTATGTACTATATATATATATATATATAGAGCGGCGTCCTCGCAACGCAACCTCCTCCGCGCGAGGCTGCGTTAGCGCGTACCTCGCGGAACTAGCCGCTCCAAAGATTTTTCGCGCAGATATGATACGTATACGCGCCAGTAGCATGCACCAATCTCTGCGCGGTGTATATATATATAGCGACTCGAAGCGTCCACGAGATTCTCGATAAAATTATTCGCGGTGATTGCTATTGACGGTATCTGGCGAAAAACGTTCGATAATCGTATACAGCGATCATATATATATATATGTGTGTGTGTAAGCAAGCGATAGTGGATTGCTTATTAAATATATAGATATAGAGTAGCACGATGATGGATTATTGTTATTTGTTCCTTACTCTCTTTTTACATGTATAACAATAATTGATTATCTAAATTGAATCGAAAGGTCAATTCCAAAGCGTTGCGCGTGTAATTGGCAGCCGCTCGTTACGCCGCGTTTACTTCCAGTGAAAACAGCGTTAGAATTGCTGGCGTTTTCGGAATTTCGTGCATGGAAGGGCCTCGCTTCTTTTGTTGGACGAATTTCGAAGCGATTGGCCGGTTTATCGGGGCGGGGAGGCTTGAAACGCGATGAATCAACGGTTCCGCTATTCCCTCCAAACGTACAACAAAGTGACGTGCAATCATCTGCTTATTCACCTTCTTCGTGGTGCCACGAGAATCGTATACATATACACGTGTATATAGCTCAAGGCATAGCCGAACGGACAAAATGTGTCTCGTTCTCTGTGTTGGACGCGAGTGCCGCTACCGCGCCAAAGACGAGTAGCAGCGCAGGAGCAACAAAGTAGCGTGCAATCATCTGGTTATCTCGTTTCTCGGCATTTTTCGTCCAAGGCGCTTCTCTATATAGCGTCAGTATTTTAAAAGGGAACCTCCTTTCGGCCAACGAGATATACGCATCTCCCGTCACGCGACCTATATATTTTCTCACTCGGAACCATTTGGCAGTGAACGAACGCGAGAAGGACGTTGAAAAATATCCGCCGCGAGACTATATATATATATATATATATACGTGCGGGGATCCGATCGCTGAGAAAACAAGTCGAGTCGAAAAAGGAATTTTGATAGAGGAGAATCGATCGATTTTATAGCTCGCTTCGATCGGAGACTATAGCCATTTCTGATAATGCTGGAATGCACTTTAACCTTAAAGCGCGTGACAGAAATGTCTATGGAGGAAAGTAGGCAACGCAATTGGAATCACAGAAATCATCGGTTTTCTTTCCCGAGGACTACTCTGGCGTTTCTCGGTGCCGGCAGACCGGCGACCGCTCGCTCGTTAAAGGAATGTTTTCTCGGAGAAAAAAAAAAGCCTTGGTCGTACACAGCTTTACGGATCGACTCGATCATGGAGAAACTCTGTAAGAGAGATAGGATTCTTCTCGTCTTTCCGTCGACGCGACGAAATCATCCAACGGCCCACTTTGATGCTCTCGACTGCAGCGCATATTCGGTCCGCTTCGCGTCCCTTATATTGCGCAAGAGACCACGACTCGAAATTTCCAAGATCAACGTCTCGCGCGTACAACATTTTCTATATAGCTATATATACATACGTTGCCTGCCACTCTATCCGGACCCACGCTCTGTCACGGCTCGACTAAGTAATCGAGACATTTCAGCAGGCTAATTTATGTTCGCTTTCTGTCAGCGCGCGCAAGACCTTACACACGCTCTCCGGCAGCTTATCTGAAATCCAGCCGCGTTATAGGTTCCTTCGACGCGGAGCTTGAGAAATCCATTGGCTGCTCGCTCCGGGAAGTTGTTAGACGTAATTAGGCAGCGCTACGCGCCATTTTCCTGCAAAAAATCCTGCCGATCAACGGGAGTACAGTAATAATGGAAAATTGACGGAAGAGTTGATTGATATATAGGACACAGGGCGCGTTACAGGAGTTGCGAAAAAAGAAGAAGAAGAAGAAGAGAGGATGTCCGACGCGTAGGCTGAAATGATATAGACAGCACGCTATATAGCGACTGTGACTAAAGATTATTACAGCGGCGGAAGCGGATCAATCGTGATAAGGGGCGGTGTGTTGCAGCGTAATCGATATATGGGAGCGCGATTATTCGGTAGAGTCTAAAGTGTACAACGAAGGGAACAAGTGCATGGGTATAAAGTTGAATGAAACTTTGAAAATGTACGAACCAGAAGGGGGGGCTGGGGGGGGAGGGGTATATGAAGGAATTCTTTTGAAGGACGTATGTGCGATAAGAGCGAGGCAGTGGAAATTACGTATCTATATATGGGAACATCATACTATAGGCTGATGGAGCGAGGGACGCGTCGGTTTCAGGGAATAACGAGTTTCGAACGCTGTCCTCCTCCGTCCCCCTCCCCCCTCTCCCCTTAATTCCGAGCATCTCTAGCCGAGACTCGTGCGATCTTCGAACTCTCCGAGCCGTAAACCTATCTCTCGAGGGTTAACGGTGAATGGACCACGCGACATTGCCAAACCGGAGAGTTTTTCGTGTTCCAAGCGGAGAATCGTACGGAGCAGCTGCCGAAAGAAAGATCCGGAAAGAGAGGAGGCCGATTATATTTCTTCGCCGAGCTACTCGACCGGGGCCGTAAGGTAGGTATTTCGGCGGGAATCCAGCAGGAAATATAACTCATCCGATTGGAATTGAACGAAATTCCTCCACCTCGCGCCCCGTTGCTCCACAACGGAGGATAATAATGCGATACAATTGGAGCACGAGATTTCGATATCGACGCGCGAGCCTCTCGGATCATTCTCCCTCCGTCTCACCTGTCTCTCCATTACGATTTTATCACAGCAGGAATAATCAATCTTGCGGAGAATTTTGATGGAATCTCATCCTCTCAACTTTTTCCCTCGCCTCCCCGGGAGGGTCCCCCCTTGACTCGTCCACTCTTTCTTTCGTCCGTTTCTTTATTTTCACCATTGAGGAACTCGCGAAACAACGATGTCGTTAGAAAGGAGATATGGGACCGGAAGCTGCAGGTGCGAGGGAAAAGCGTGGTCCGCGACCGGCGAAGGATGCGCCTATATATAAGGATGATTCGGGACGTTGCCACGGTTTCGCGTCTAGTTTGTCATTTTCAGCAATAAACTCCACACCGAGAGAGATCCGACGGTCCTTTATCGAGGACGCGGTGATTCTCGGCCCGTAGTCGGCCTCGCGAGTACACGTGCACTTTGCGCTTATATATGCTGCGCGTCCCGGTGCCTCGAGGGTAAACGCGCCTCGCGCTCGCACGAGACGCGCACGCCATAAAAGAGTTTCGCGGGCATTTTTAATTGGTCCACCGCGTGGCCCGGACTAGAAACGCGCATGCACGCCCCGCGTGAACGTCCGTAGTTTATGGGGCAGTTACCACTATCAATAATAAAGCGACGTTAATCGCTCGCGCGGAGAAAAATTTATTTTACGCACTCCGTCGCTGGGCCATTGTGCGACGTTTCAATAATAAACCGGGCGTGGATCGAGGGGGGAGCGCGCGCGCCTTCGTAAAAAAATGCTACGGCCACGAAAATAACGATCGCACCGTCCCGCGAGTAGGTGCATCAGCTGTAAAGTGGGACCGAAGGAGACACAAACTCGCCACTTTATGTGCATTCCAGCACCGCGCGCGGGGATGCCGTGCCTCGTATCCTTCCCTTTGCCGAGCTCGCGCTCGTTCAACGCGCCTATCGCCTTCTCTCTCTCTCTCTCTCTCTCTCTCTCTCTCTCTCTCGATATCTCGCGCGGATCTGATTCTTCTCCGAGGCAAAGTGGGTTACCGCTCGATTTCTCCCTCGATCGTCGCACTGCAGCCGCTGCTCTTCAGCATTTTCAGCTCGATGATCCAGTCGCCGAAGTGGCTGCGCGTGCACCTTGTACATCCACCGGGACTATTGTTTATATAGCAGAAATATAACGACGAAACCGCGTCAAAGTAGGAAAAATGCAAAGAGTGCGTTGGGAGGGGGGGGGGGGGGGGGGAGAGGAAAGTAGACCAATGACGTTGCGAGGCATTTCGCAAAGTACGAGTGTTGATGCAGTCGCGACTGAGAAGAGGAAAGGTGATTGGATCGGCGCATGCAACGCGATCTCGTTGCCATAAGTCCTGGAACGGTGGTCGCAAAGTGCAGCGATAACGGTACGGCGTGAGATTAGGCCTGACAGCGGACCGATACAGCCTTCGAATATCTCCGCGACTCTGTCGCCTTTATTTTCTTTCCACGCTCGTACCTGTATATATATATATATATACATGTATATGCACGCAGGCAAGACGCTTATTATTACGCGAACGATAATACAACCCGCGGGTACTGGCAAGGTTTCTCGCGCAGCTTATATATACACAAACCGACTTTATTATTCGTCCGAGAGCGCGAAGCGTGTGCACCGAAGCCGGAAAACTGCATCCTATCTCATAATCCGGATGAATTTCAATCGACCGAAAGGTGTAAGTTAACTATTCAAGTACGCGACGTTCGATTCGCGTACCCAGCTCAGGGGGGGGGGGGGTTATTCTTTCAAGCCTCTCGAAAAATTATAATACGCAACGAGTAAATACGTAATCTCTAATCGATCCGCTAGACACATTAACGAGCGCTAATCCCTCGACACCTTTGTTCCGCGCTATATAGTATAACGATAACGAGTTTTATTGCCGAGCAAGGTACAATTTATCACCTATATTTATCAGTGAATATTTTTTTAGGGGAAAAAGTATCGATATATACGCCGTTTATGTATACGGCGTCTGTATTTATTAGCTCTACGCGAATTGACCCCAAGCACGTTGTATCCCTGATTGTGCATGGGAATCGATCGTACACGCGCGTATATGCGAATTGCGTAAGAAAAAATGTTGGAAATTCTTCGTGCGCGGGGGAAACGTTGTTAATTACGCTTATTTATATTAGAGTGCGGGCATATACGAGTTTGAGGATCGAGAGCCGTGTTTATACAAGAATCGTAGACACGCCTTCCGGCGCTACGATCGCTATGAAAAATCACTTTTAAATCGTTCGCCTAATTACGATTTGACGAGCGACTCGAGGAAATAGCCGGGGGCTCGGCGTGCAGGGGGATAGAGGCACACACCGCGTGCTCCGGTACCACGTCACGCTGTATTTTCTCAAACGTGATCCATCCAGCAAGATGATCGATGATTCTCGATGCGCCAGGCTGGGTCTCCAGATTTCACGCTGGACTCTTCCAGGGCGTCCACTCATTCTCTCTCTCTCTCTCTCTCTCTCTCTTGCACACACACACAAACACACTGCCAGATGAAAGATAAATTTCGCGGCTATTCGAGAGTCATTCGTGCTGCTGCTTCTTCTTCGAAAAGTGGTCTCTCTGAGGGGGGAAGCCAAGTGTCTCTCGTTAGAGGCGATCGGCCGATTTATTTATCGCGAGCAACAACGGCTTAGCCGGGAGATTGGTTCGAAGGTTGCTGCAGCACCGCGCGCGGGCAGCATCCTCCGTGCCAGGGTGATTGATAGTGATTTGGCAGATAGCGATCGAGGAACGTAAAGAAGAAGGCGTTCGTTGATTTGTTCTTCTGGCTGTGTGCGCGAAGGAGCAAACGAGGAGGAAGGTTTATCGGGGAAAAATGGGCAAAGATGTGCGGGCCCCGGGGAAAGGATGCCTGTAGAGAGAGAGAGAGAGAGAGAGAGAGAGATGGAGGAAAGTTTGTAATAAGAAAGCGAAAATCGCAGCTGATGCGGAGTGAATCTCGCGAGAAAGGTCGAGGGAGAAGGCTATTATCCTAGGTGGGCAGGGGCTATCGATGGCTAGCATCTGCCGTGTGGGTGTCCAAACGCCCCTAAGACCCCATAAGTCGACTGCCACCCCGTGGAGAAAACCGCCCCCGCGCGCGGTGTATCCGCTAGACACCTCCTTAGACACCCTTTCAATTTCCTATATGCCCGATAATCATCTCGCTCCCCCCCCCCCCCCTCCCCTTCCCGTTACCACTACTTTCTATATACGCGCCTTGCCTTCACTCGGCGTCCCAAGGACAGTTACTTCGAGACTCTTTATATCCCAAGAGGAAACCATTAGTTGATCCACCCAAAAAAAGGAAAGAAGAAAAAAAAATGCTTCTTCTTCTTCCTCCATATTGATCAAGCTCTCGCACGATAAGAGAGTATCCGAGTTTTTGACCGTTTCCAAGAGATCGCCTTGCGTAATATAGCTGCTTTTTTATCGACAGCCTCGTGTTTTTCGCATTAATTCCACTTTTGAGACTTTTACCGTCACCGTTCGAGATCGACCAGCTTGACATTTGCGTTGTAAGCACAGTATTTACAATCGTGCTCGCTTTGGAAATACAGACTCACAGAGAGAGAGGGAGAGAGAGAGAGAGAGAGAGAGAGAGAGAGAGAGAGAGATGTACGTACATGCGCGCGTAGTATGGAGTATAACGTAAGATTTAATGTACTGATAGAGTAGGAGATAGGCGAGGCGAGAGGCAATACAGAGTCGAGAGACGAAACGCGCGCGCGCGCGCGAGAGGCTGAGTGTGTGGTAAAGCTGTATATAGCGAGGGACCGTTTGGGATCGGTGGAAGGAATAAGGTGTGTAAGCAACGAGAGAACACATTGTTTCCCTCGCGGGGCGTAATCTATAGCGTTTAAATTTTCTAAAGTACTCAATCACCCGATGTATTTTTATGCAAACCTCGCGTGGAGAGGCTCGGTACGGGGTTCGCTCACATGCACAATAACACACTAAGTTAGGCTCACATATATATATATGAATCTACCGGCGAAATATAAAGTTTGCGCACATATTATTATTAGTCGCTTGTATACCTGCAGACTGGGAGACGAGAGGAGAGGAGAGGAGGCAGGCAGGAGGGCTCTGCGGGCTCTGGGCTCTCCTGGATATATCCGGGACGCGCCGGATCAAAGACACCTTGACGCTCGGAGGCACAGAGGCACGGATCCCTTTTACGACATCTTAAAACGACTGGCCGGAGAGAGAGAGAGAGAGAGAGAGAGAGAGAGAGAGAGAGAGAGAGAGAGAGAGAGAGAGAGAGAGAGAGAGAGAGCGCTCGCATCTGCGCTTTTTCATCCCAGTCCATTTGTCAAGGAAAATTTGTTGCCGGAACGCGATCGGCCAAATCGCTCGCTGACGAGATAGAAATAATTCCTGAGAGCGCGCGATACGCTTCGAACGATCGACCGACGAGCGGCAAAAAATCCTCTACTGGATCATCCGATCCTATAAATCCGACCTTTTTAATTTATTCTCCGCATAAAATCAAAAGTTCGATCGCGGGAGGGAGAGGGAGAGAGGGTGGGGGGGGGGGGTGGCTTTGCGTCTCGACCGCGCGCAGCGGAACGAAAACACACGCGGCGTGTAAACTGTCCAATAAGTAAAGGCCCGAACACGGGACCTCGCTTGTAGTCCTTCGCTTCTTGCGAAGCGCCCATGCGTGTAAGAGTTGCTTGCGTTTTATAAATACACCAGTGTCGTTGTATATATACGTCAAGGAGGGGGGGGGGGGTGTATAGATGCCACCCAATCCCAAAGGCTCGAGGCAGCGAGAGCTATAAAGAATAAGCGAGAGACAAGAATAAAAGAGACTCGACTTATTTGAACCACTGCGCGCCGCGCCAGCCATGAGCGAGGATGCGGAGGATCCGAGGCCCCTGCCACCGATCCGCTGAACACATTCGGACTTAGGACCCATGCACCGACGGAAGCAGTGGCCACGACCAGTACTCTTATATCGCTCGACCTTTCGGATCCAAACACGCGTCCTGCCCACACACGTTGCTCGTGTATACATATATATATATATATATATATACCTACTCGTGGCCCCCACGCTCCTATATATATATGTACAAGTGTGCGCTCTGTACGGATATGAGAAATTACCTGCAACTCGCGATGACTCTTCCGCCAGAAACACTCGTGTTTGTCCAGGATCGGATCTACTCTCTCTCTCTCTCTCTCTCTCTCTCTCCGAGAAGAGCAAAGATATCCTTAATGCCACCGAATAATCTCAAGCTTCCGAGAAACAATCTTCCAGCCTGCTATCCTTGACATTTTTTGTCCAAAGCATCGAGAGTTTTGCCTTCGTCGACTCGTCGCACCGCCAAATATTACCCGTCCAAAGTTACGCGCTGAGACACGGGATTCGTCGATCAAGTTCGATAATCAACATCGTAATAACTGTGTCTCTGGCTGTTCAAATCGAGTCTCCGATATATCAATTCCTCCTTCTTTTTCTGAATTATGATGATCCTTGAGATTTCCATATGATTGACAATCCATGAAGAAGGGAAGAAAAGGGGGAAAAGGTAAGATTTCCGTTGTTTCCAAAGAGAGCTGCGAGTGTCTTTGGCCGTTCTTTACGACTTCCCTCGCCTCGCGTAAAAGGATCGTATCCTTGATAGCATCGTTGCGGCCACGCGCGAGTGCGCATACCTGTACTTTTCCAGGGAAAGGTGGAGTCCCACGATAAATCATAAATAGCTGGTGTGTCCCGGGCGAGCGCGCCCGGCTCCTGCGAACTCCACCGAGCGACCAATTGGCGATCGGTCGATTAGTTTGGGGGAATCCGCGCGCGACAATACATTTTCGAGGAGGAAAGCATGGAGAGGCGATACGCTAACGAGCCTCGAGTAATTAACGCGCGTATATATAGTCATGCTGTGATTTTTGCGCATTGCTTTAGCGCGAAGCTGATGGCGATGTCGGTTGCTATTTTTAGCGAGCGCGTCACCTCGACCGGTGTGTCCCCCGGCACGCTCACCAACGCCCAACTCTATACTCCATTGGACACTTCCTAGTTTCGACGAATCCTTATCTTCCGATCCTCGTCCACCGGCCGTCACCAATTTCAACAGATCTCTCCACGGACCACGCAAGCGTCAAACTTCTTTTGGGATTTCAACCTTCGGACGTTACACGCGAGTACAGGGTGTTTCCATGGCCTGTGTCAAAAATTTAAGCCTCCACGTTTGGAAGAACTTTGCTAAATAGGCATAGGGTTTTAATCCTCTGTATAGTTGAATGTGAAGCTACCGGTTGAATTTTGTCAATCTTTAATTCATTGAGAAAAAGTATTGAAATTTATTCTTTAGACTGGGGTAAATATGATTAAACTTGCTATGTAAAATAGGATAGTGCAGAGACGATTGTATTATATGTTTATATGTACATACCGTTGTGACATCACTGTGTGTTTTCTTAACCCCTAAACAGGGCACTCCTCCTTAAAAATGGCATAAAAAAAATATTGGCTGTTTGGTACCCAGATTTGTTACAATTTCTACATGGTATATGTATGGGAGACCTATTTGTTGGACATTGAATCCCTTTATGACTGAGCTAAGGACAATGTACAATTGTATCCCAGAGGTTAAATATCTATGGCACTTTTAATCTGATACAAAATGACTAGTATATACAAATTTTACTGGGTACCATACACCTAAACTGCACATATTAAGAGTTCATTTTATTTAGTTTGCTATTATTTATATCATTTTCAAATTTGTATTTCAGCAATGCATAATTTCATATAAAAAATTATATTTTATCAATAGTCATGTGGAATTATTATTATTACTCTAGACAACAAAATAAGATAGATATATATATATATATATATATTTGATAGGTTTCTAAATATTATTGCATCTTTTAAAAAAACGTTTAATCAAAAAAAATATAATTTCTCTAATACTTCTGTCCTCTACCTTAAACAGAAGCTAATACACATTGCTCTTTACAAATTACCTTGGATTGACTTTTAGCTGAAATGCTGGGATCTCTTTTAGCCCAAAAGTATCAATTTGCTTTGTTCATCTTAATAATGTGAACTGTTACTTAATATACAGAAATAAACATTTAAATTTTATGGTTTTCCCTTTTTCTTCAAATGTACAATTATTAGGATCTATATAAACAAAATTTTTATTCCTTAATATGAATAAGTGAAAAAACTATTCATTTTGTGATGGAAATTCTCCTCTTAGCATTTCTATATACTTTGACATTTTATCTATACTTAAAATGTATTATTACTGAAAGTGTAGCCAAGTAAAATGGTAAAGCAATAAAAATGATATAGAAATAATATTAAATTAACATGACAAATGATCTCTTTATAGGAATAATTTTACTAGAGATATGTTATTCTGATGAAATATTTTAACTAAGGGTTAAAACAAATTACTATTCATTAACAAATAAATTATCCAAAAATAGATTAAAAATTAATTACCACATTGGAGTAGTCATTACTCATTTTTGAATATTCAGAAATTGATAGAAAATAAATAATTTCTTGTAATACTGTCTATACTATTCATGAAAAAATTATTTATGAAACACAAGAATATTAAATGTTCTTCGTAGGGACCAAAGGAAAAATTACAAATTTTCAGTGTATTATAAACAATAGGCTATTTAGACAAAAGTAAACAGAAAAAAGAGAATCTTTGGTATTATTACAGAACGAGTATTTTAATCTTTAATAGCTTGTAATCCTCTTTATCAAGTCTTCATTTATTATTACTAAATGATTGTTAACATTTTTTATACCTCTTTTAGTTATTCATCAAACTTGACCAGATTTACTGAAGTTTTTGTTGTATATTAATCTTCATTGTTAAATTGATGATAATTGAATTGCTCAATTTGCATTTAGGATAGCAACAATCCTTAAGTAAAAATTTATAATATAAAAAATTTACCTCAAGTCATAGCTTTTTTTCTTTAAAAGAAATATTACTTATATCCAACGGCTGAATAGCACCTATCCATCTAAGTAAATAATGATAAATATCGTAGCTGCATCTAGGATTGTACCACTGTGTTAAATGACTCTCCATGCACCTTCTTAGTAAATATGTACAGCAATTTTTACTTTGAATGCGAAAACTACAGACTTAGCAGGTTAACCTGAAAATATAAAATGCTTATTTCAACTAGAAGAGATTTATGAACAAAAAGAAATTCAAAAAACTTGATTTCTCATAAAAATACTTTCATAAATGTTTATACATAATAATATATGAGATATAAAAGGAGAGTTGGTTGGTCACCTTTGTCGATTATGTTGAAAATAATTTTTAATAATAAATTTGATCAATTCTGAATGTATTATTTAAGATTGATTATATTTAAATATAAAAGTAGGGCATTAATAAAATTGGTTACCTCTCATTTTGTCGCTTCATCATATATATTCCTTAAAAACGGCCCGACATGCGTTCGTTTCACAAAGCTCATGGAGTTCACGAGATATAGTTTTTCAATCTGTATTTTTGAACTAATGGTTAATGTTCGATCTTCCAGCACACAGCTTTTTCACAATTATTAACTTACGCTCTTTGCACCGTTGTTCACACCCACATTACGAGTTACTCCGGAATTCATTATATCGATGTATTAAAACAGCCCTTTTGAATACTTTGGATTCCAAAAACTTGTCGAAAACCGTTTATGGGGTAAAATAAATGAATTTCGTGTTCAGGATCGAAGACTGAAAAGTAGTGTAGAGTCGAGAAACTTCGGAGACAAGTGAATTCGAGTACAGTTGCGCGCACGCGCGTTTTGTCTTGTGTGAATTTGAAAATAATCTGATAAATAATCTCTAAATTACTCACAAATAATCGCCACCTCGATAACAAATTTATTCACGATACTCAGTACAAAGTTGAGCAACTTGATTTTGAAACTTATATGATCTTTCTTTCTTTTTTCCTTGTACTGCTGGTCACTGCTGCACTAAACCAATTAACGGTTGCATTTATGGGGACGCTATTGTTAGTAATATTTGGCGCCACTTTGCCGCATAAAAAACTGCGTGGAATGTGTGCGCAGTAGCACCGTTAGCGACATCCGCGACGCCGTAACGCCCCCCCTAACGCGCCAAAAAATTACACTGCTCGCGACGTCGTAACGCTCGGTAACGCGCCAAAAAGTTAAATTGAGAAAACGTATTTGTCTCTCTTGTGTTAATTAATTGTATTAGTTCGGTAGATAATTAACTTAATAAAGACTCACACTGTAATTGAAAAGGAGAAAGGAAAAGGATTTAACGATAATCTGATGGATTATTTATTCGATTATATTGAACTTTACGCAAGTACGAAGACGTGACAACCGCGCGAAGGAGTTTACGATTATTCCCGATCATACACGAAATTCATTCGTTTTACCGCGCCAACGGATTTCGAATTCTTGGAATCGGAAGCGTTCCTGTTCAGACAAGCCTGGAGAATGCAGAGAGCAGGTAAGGTTTTTCTATTAAATATAATGGTTTTTATTATCCATTCAGAGCACAATTGTGAACAATATGTTTCGAAAAAACTGTTGCACGATAATATAACACTGAAAGTAACTTAAGATTTAACTACGCAAAAGGTATAGCAGCCATGGCGTGGAAGCTTACGTATGCCTGGGATGATACAACGCGTCTGTTGGATAATTCGCCAAAAATCTGATCTATTGATAAAATAAAAGGTATTTATTCTAGCCAATACACTAATTTCATTGGAATTTTTCATCAGTTTCAAATAATAGGTTCAAAATTAACCAATTTTATTTCTAATAACGTTTATCATCATAAGTAGCACCCGACCCTTTGGATATCTCTATGACTATTAAAAAATGCTTAAAAGTGCTTTTTTTTTTACTAATCAAGTCTTTTTTTCATTTCCTTTTATTACCAATAAATCTTTTTGTAGATTATAACTGGACTGTGTGTGGATCTGTATGCTAATGTAGAGCTTTACAAAAATTTTTATCGCTCTGAGATAAAAGAAAAAATTTCATTATACCCAAATTTTAATAATGCTGTATCACTTTGTGGAAAATAGGTAAATGTTTTATATTAATCAAGCTAATATTAATAAAACTAAATTTAGAAATTTTTTATTTCCATATCAAGTCAGTCTGATTACAAGCATTCAATCTTTTTCAGAAATTGATATAAAATTAGTCATTTTCACTTTCCAAGTAAAGCCTGCTACATATTTTAATCCAGTCTGAGATCAAGAGATACAATTGTCCCACGATGGCAAGGTTCATAAAAGATAGACGCAACATTGGAAATACAGTAATACAATCCGTGACACAGGAAATGTTAATTTTTATTGGTGATTGGATCGATCATTTCTACTTCATTATGGGTTATAAATACTTACACGTTTAAGAAAGGAAGCTGACTCGAGGTAAGTCTTTAACATTATAAATTTTTACTTCAGGAGGGTCGCTATATCTAGTAAAAACTTAGCACTCTAACTATTATCTTTTTAATGATGAGAATTAATATACGAAAGAAAAATTGACAAACTTCTTCATGTTTAATGAATAACTAAAACAGGTATAGAAAATGTTAATATTCATTTAGTAATAAAAAATGAAAACTTATAAAAATTATTAGAAGCTAATAAAAATGAAAGCACCTATTTTTACATGATAAGCAAGATTCTATTTTCTGTTACTTTTGTCTAAGTAGTACATTGTTTACAAGTTTATAAAAATTTGCAATTTTTACATTTGCCTTTATGAAGACTGTTTAAAGTTTTTGTTTCATCTATAAATTTTTCACAAGCAATAATGTAGATAGCATTTTAATACATTGAATTTTCTTCTTATGTTATTTCTTGAAACACAATATCTAATGCAGCTTTTAATAATTTATAAATATTTTAAATTAAGTAGTGACCCTCCTTCGCAATATTGGTTTATCTATTTCTGGATGATTTATTTTAACCCTTAGTTGGTATACTTCATCGGAGTGATACATTTAGTACAATTTTTCTTACAAAAGAATCATTTATTATATTGATTTAATATTATTTATATATCATTGTTATTGCTTTACCCATTTTGCTTAGTTGCTTTCAGTAAAAATAAATTTTATCTATGAAAAGAGATTAAAAGTTTGGACAAGTATATAAAAGCAGAGTCTCTATTATAAACTTTGAGTTTTTTAATTGTTCATATTAAGAATGAGAAATTTGGCTGTATATCCCAATGTCTGTGTATTTTAAGTAAAAGACTATTATTCTAATTAAACAGTTTAAGGTGTAAAGATTTAAATTCATATTTTATGGGTAAAACATATGCTACAGTGCCAACTAAAGGTTAATCACTTAATTTGTAACGAGTAATGTGTATTAGCTTCTTGAAGATAGAGCATGGGTGTTACGAATATGACCCTTTTCTTTGACACAAACGTTTTTAAAATAATTGCGACAGTATTTAAATATTAAATTAAATAAATTTAACCCTTAATGAAGGAAATACATGTAAAATATTTTTTTTTTCACAGGATTTATTTTCTCAATAATTATTGCACATAAATTTGCAATTTTTTACAATTATTGTCATTTATAATAATTACAAAGTATTTTTGTTTTTTTTTTTTTATTATAGATTTATTACATCTAGATTAATGTGGATTAAAAATAAATAGTAAAAAAATTCAGGGTGCAGTGTAGAAGCAGGTAGAATCATCTGCAACAGAAAAATAAGAAATATTGATTAATTCATGCAAATAAACTTTGCAGAAAAGTTAAAAATTGTAGAGTTCTGAGATTTACAAAGAACAAAGTACGTTTTCAAAAAGTAAGATCGTGTTCTTTTGATAAATTATAGTTAATAACTTTTTAAAGTATTAAAAAAAATAAGTTGTATAACTTTTTGGAATGGCTATTTAGTTGAAGAACATTATCTTAAAATTGAAGCGAAATCTTTTTAGTATTTTTGTGAGTTATTATGCATCGTGCGGAAAATTTAGCATTTCGAGAAAAATGCGTCTAAAGTTTTGAGTGTCGCGCTGTGATTGAACGCGCTTGTTATGTTTATGGACTGTATAACTTGAAAAGGGTTTCGAATGCTGCTGTAACATTTTGATAGCATAATTTTAACGTGTTATACTATTATTTAAGAGGATGAAAAAGTGGACTGCTTTTTATTTACATGTGTTTCCTCCAGTAAACGGCAGAAAGTCTTAAAAACGTGGACACGAACAAATTACATTGACCGACAAAGGCAAAGGATATTTTTTTTACAACTTTGACTCGAATATCCCAAAAATATGACCAGATGGTGCAACTTTTTTTTAGAAATTCTCTGTCGACCAGTGATATTGATCAACTTATTGCTAATTATATCGCATTCATATTTAAATAAATCAGTTTAAATGCCTAGCATATATTGCCGATTTCTCAAGGTACTTTGCCAAGATTAATAAAAATGATTTAAATTTCATGTTTTCTCGACCTTATAATCCTGACTAGTACCTTGAACATTTTAGAATTTCATCTAATTTTACACCGTCTTATAGTCGAGTATTAAAAAAGAGTTTTCTGCCGTTAAGGGTTAAATTACATTTATGTCATTATGTTGTGCCATAGATAATAATAATGATTTAATATATAGATGCTGATAAAATTGTATCTTATATATAAAATTGCGCTTATTTTCAAACAAAAAAAGTAAAATGAGGTAGGAACACTCATTCAAATGAAATTCACAGACAAAACTGTATTTTGACGGTAAGTGTATACTTAATATATATACAAACGTATTTTTACCATATAAGCGCCGTTCGCGAAATAGAGCGCTGGTAAAGTACAAGTGTATATGTTTTCGAAAAGCACAGCAAGAAGAGCTTGTCAACAGCTTTGTCTATCGTTAAATTTTTCACTATGCATTTCGTGTACGTATATATAAATCATAACACATTCTCACTTTTCTCTTTTTATATTTCACTCACGAAACCTATACGGTAAATTTGATCGTTCCCCGATTGTAAAATATTTTTCAAGCCTATTTATCTAGATGAATTATATATAGATTTATATGGGTTAACCGTGTATGTGTGTGTATATATATATATATATATATATATAGCTTTGTAAAAAATAACCATTCTTATAGTTTAATTAAACGGTGCATCCTGCATGCATTTAACAAATTTATGTCTCGGCGTGTTCCACCGATGGATATTACGTTTAATTTTGAGAATACCTAACTGAATATAAAAACAATTGCCCCAAATGAACTTTGCTATGTACAACATTTATTATACATACATAGATTGCAGTAGATGGAGCGATGTGCGCTTCAAGGATGCAGAGATCGGGATAAGTTTTGCGCAATATAGTGATAGCGATATGATGTATATTTGATGTTCGTCAATGGCAAGGCGATCCTTGCTCCTGCTATACGAGAGTTGTCGCGAGTGGACAAGTGTCTGTTCTCTCTCTCTCTCTCTCTCTCTCTCTCTCTCTCTCTCTCTCTCTCTCGTGGACTATCTGTCAAGACACGAAGGTAAATCTACGAGCCGAGTGTCTCTGCCTTGCTCGGTTATAGACGGACAGCGGGTCCTTTCAGAAGCAGCAATGTTTATCGACGCCATGTTTACTCGTCCGTGCGACCGAGGATTTGTTTAATTTGTTAAGTGTTAATTTTATATAATTTTTTGCGCAAACATAGTGCAATCGCGAGCTGGCCCGAGCGGCCCGGAGCAGTCTAAATAGCTGTGCAAACACCGGGAGCAGACTGCACCTTATTGGTCGCTCGCTTGGAACCGCGCAATTCCCTCTCTCTCTCTCTCTCTCTCTCTCTCTCTCTCTCTCTCTCTCTCTCTCTCTCTCTCTCTCTCTCTCTCTGACACGTATCATCAGAGTCTATTCCCTTTCGACCGCGCGAGCACAGCGTTCTTTCCTACGCTCGACTGTTGACCAAGTGTGCCTGTGGGGGGGGGGGGGGGGGGGGGGGAGGGAGGGAGGGAGGGAGACGCCCGAAATAGCGAAAAACACTGTAAAGCTCGTAGCAATAAACGTGTCCCTGCGTAGGAAAGGACTTGTTAGCGAATAGCATCGATCAGTCGTAAAGTTGGAAGTTTCATTTAGGAGGCATGGCGAGTCGATAGTACATTTAGCGAATTTCCGTGACTCCGTCGTCGTTGTAACGGTACCGATCGGGGACGCCGCGCGGGGAGACGGGACGAGACGAGATTTCTTTCGAGATTCCACCACGGCCGTGAGTATATATCGTAGGAAAGATCGACGGCCAGTCCGAGTAAGTTATAAATCCGCTTTTGACCGTATTTCAAGGTATAGGATTGCTCCTCGAGATATCTGGCCGGCTCGCGGCTTCTCGCACACGTTGCGTTTTTTGACCAGACTACCGTATACCTATATATATATGTGTGTGTGTGCAGCAGCGTCCTTTCCACTCTGCAAGCGTTATCTCGGCGGAGCGTTTCACGCCTTGTCGCTCGCGAGAACGATCACGTCCAGCCATCCAGCCTCTACTCAGTCAAAACGTGCATATCGAGTCGAGTCCAAGTTTTAGACGAACCGGACCAGCACCCATTTTGCCCAGGACGATCGATTACAAGACCCAATGAAAATTATCCGTTATTCGCTCCACATGCCTCGTGCCTCGCCTCGCTCTTTCCTCTATATACATATATGTATATACCTGCCCAAAGCCATTAGCGTCAAAAAATCAATCAAATATTTCCGAGAAATCTACAAGAGCCAATAATGTGACAAATTTATGCTACTATCGCCAATCAGCCGTACAATTTATCCCCGCTGTATCCAACTTTTATTTCCTATATATAAATATATATTAATTAATCGATACACGCGAGGAAGAAAATTCAACCCGTCGATATGA
This sequence comes from Prorops nasuta, assembly GCF_024137725.1. Classification (NCBI taxonomy): domain Eukaryota; kingdom Metazoa; phylum Arthropoda; class Insecta; order Hymenoptera; family Bethylidae; genus Prorops; species Prorops nasuta. Next base: position 3,473,199 of record NW_027116821.1, on the reverse strand, counting down.
TATACATACATATAGTGGCGCAGCATTTTCTTTGTAGAAATGTGACCGGACGGAAAATCGAATCAGCCAGGTGGTTTTATTCCATTAAAATCCAGTGCAGGCGCGCACAGCAGTATATATAGAGAGGTTTCCACATTAAAAGGCAAAATTCCCTAACAACTCTTTCCCTTCGATTTTTATCAACGGACGTTCTTAAACAATTTCAGTCGTAGCCAGGGTGGCGCGGGCGTGGCTGCGGGCACACCGCTTATTAAAAGCAGCCGCTCCGTGCTATTTCAATTAAAATTTTGGACGATTCCACGTCCGGTGATTGTTACAGCGGCTCGGTGAACGGAAATAGAGAAGCGTCCCTCCAAAGCTATGTGTGTGGAGCGTGCATGGACGCTCGCGATCGTAAAACCTTATGAAATTTCGACCGTGGAAACACACACACACACACACACCTGTGCTTTCATTCAGTATTCGTCGTAAAGATATTCGCAAAGAAAAATTCAGCGTGCGGATGAGAATTACGAGGTGGATTATTCCCGAGCGTCCAGCGAGCTTTATTCGTCATAGCGCAGGCGATATATATTGGACAAATTTGGAGTGGCGAGAACCATGCACCGACTGCCGTGTCGTTCCTCCTCTCCTATACATTGCAGGATGCGCGCGTGTGTACCGCAGCTATGGAATTTTATACGTCGAGAACGCCCACGCGACGCAATACGCGCGAGCCGGTTAGTTTGGTGGATAACGGCTCGTGTAGATTTCTTGCTTGGTGAAAGAAGCCTCGGACACTCTCTGGCACACCGGCTGGTGTTAATCCGTTGGAATTCGTCGCGCCGATACTCTTCGTGTCGCCACGCCACGAGCTTGAGGAAATAACCCATCGTCCATTCGATAATTTCCTCCACTTTCTCATCTACATTCTCCAACTTTGTAACAAGCAGCCTTTTCTTTCCTCTTGGAGTCGTGCGACCTCGCGCGATACTATAGCCATCTTTGCCTAATACACTCTAAACGCAGACAGCGCGAGTAAATTCATAATTTTTAATAGCCCGATGCTTATCGCGCGATGCCTCTGGACAATTTAAAGAAACAAGAGTCGCATGGAGCAATCCCACGGGCTCTCTTCTCCCAATACTTTTTTCCCATTCCATAAAAACCGGTTTGTAGGAATAGAGAGAGAGAGAGAGGGAGGGAGAAATTGAAATAAAATAATGCCAGGAATAGTGTCATCATTAAGCACTTGCCTCGTTAATAATACGATTGTTATCTGGGAGGAGGAGGAGGAGGAGGAGGAGGGGGGGGGGGGGGAATGAGTAACGAAACGCTTGAAATAATCTCTTGGCTTGTCTAGATGGTAATAATAGAAGCGGCATTGAAGAAATCGTTTTATGAAAGCAACCGGTTGTATAGGTTATACTACCGGGTGTAAAACTTATATGATTCAATTACGTTTCGTGAATAGGGCTAGCAAGGAGCTACCGTTTGCTTTAATGTCCGCTTTACACACGCATTAGATTAATTTACTCGAAGAATTATGTAAAGTCGTTGCTCGCGGCCCGATTGGCCACCTATGCCGCCATCCACTGACAAATTTCTTCTCGATGTTTCTATCGATGCATGTGACTGGGGAAAAATTCGAGCTAACGGATCTGTGTATTTTCGACCTCCGGGCAATTCGCCACGTTGCAACGTGGACGCATTCACGCATCTCTTCAGGTATATCCAACGCGCGCACAGCACTCTATGCTCATCGTCGATCCTTCGTTTTGTACCAATAATAAGCGTTATTGATCGATAAGCTTATTTCTGTGTTGACAAATGTACGAGTTTAATAATAATTACATTCACAGTTATATATATTTATATCCGAGCAGCCTAGCTCTCGTAAAAATAAGCGATAACCACGAGTATTAGTCGAAGAAACGAAATAATCTTGAAAACTCTGGGTCTTAATGAGGGAATTATGGTAATTCCATGGAAAGCAACAAAATCACCGGTTGTATTGTACGCTAGATTACGTATTATTGAAAAATTAGTGCGCGTGGGGAAAAGCAGTACAAGACTTTGAAAAATAGAGAAATGACCAATGCGGGTTGACAAGTTTTTTGCTGGCACGAGAGGAATCGCGAGGAAAAGTAATGAATCACTATGAGAAAATGCTGATTGATCGAATGGTGGACGAAAGGGGGTGGTCCGCGCTCGCTGTGGGAGGGGGGAGGGGGGGGGGGTGGGGGGATCATACAGGGATGAGAGAGAAGACGAAGAAGACGTTACGATGGTCACGCGTGGTACTGGAAGGGCAAGTGGGAATAAGAAGGAGGATAAGAAATTGGTGCACACACGAGTGTTGTGGTGTGTGTCGGTGGAATGCGCAGCACGTGCATACGCACACACGAATGGTGCATACGCGGCATACATTAGCATAGCTTTGCCGGCACGGGCTGCTTCATAGGCGGTTAGTTGGCACGCGACCGTGAGAGTTCGGGGGACTTTGCCGGGGTAGGGATTTGGAGCACGCAAACTTTTTTTTAGCTGGATAGGAGGAGGTTATACTCTCTCTCGCGCGCGCGACAATCTGCGCGCGTGCTGGAGCCGACGACAACGACGACGACGACGCGCTATGCAAGGGCATGCACCACCATGGTGTATATATATATATATAGAGCCGCGCCGCGACGCTTTAAGAGATCCTCTCTCTCTCTCTCGCGAGCGGAGCGTTGCCTCTTATAATGTTATGCAGAATTCCCTGCTGCTGTACGTACCACGTGGATCAGCTGGTGGTTGCCCAAGGAGGGGGGCACCCGATGAAACCGAAAGTCGTAAAGGGCTCCTCTCCTCGGCAAGTTCCAACTGCGGAACTACCGCTATAGAATCGTCGCAGCTCGTAAACATTTTTATATCTCGTCGATAAGCTGACGCATTATTACCGAAGTTGCACTTTCCCCGAACTTTAGTCTCTTACTCGGAGAGAGCGAATCGCGTGATTTGCCTTTTCTCTCTCTCTCTCTCTCTCTCTCCCTCTCTTTTTTTTCATGTTTAAAGCGCGACAAATATGTGGCTAATTAAAATATTTTCTTGGTTGCGCCATTTCAGACGGAGGAAATGATTAATTAACGCGCACCGTGCGTGATGTTTATTATTCAAATATGCCCGGCACGAACAATGCAGTTTTTTTCTGTTTGTTTGGCCATTTCGCGAGGTGCTGCTGCTGCGCCAGGAAAGACGGGGGGGGGGGGGGGGAGCGTCTGCCGTAACGGCTCCAAAGGTTTTAATGGTATGCGGGATCGGTTGCCCCGTAAATGAAGAGCGGGCTAGAAAAGCTGCACGCGGGGATGAGGAAGAGAGAAAGGATCGAGCACACGCGAGAACGTAAGGTCTGGTCTGGTCTGGTCTGGCCAGGTCTGGCCTGGCCTGGCCTGCTCTACGCTCTACTCTTTCGTGTATAGGAAGCCGTTAGCCCACTTGTTCCTCGTATACTAATGAGGATGAAAATGAGATGACTGCGTTTATTTTAATTTCATCAGGTGCAAAGGACGTCCGGAACGTGGACTCCACCTGCGTAGGCCTGCGAGCATCAGCACACTCCGCTCCCACTTTTTTCCCCAACTACCACCGCGATCCCATTTTCAACCTCGTCTCGCAATAATGTCCTAAAATTCGTTCAATTTTCTTCGATTATTTCTCAAAAATACCATTCCACAACTTTGCTACGTTTGCTCGGGCATTTTTCATTACGACTTACGTCCGCGCAACAGTTCCGTAAACGTTATTCGCCGTTCCTTGTGCGTGCATACGAGATGAATCCACGTCGTTTTTATCGCGGTTGATCGAAAAGGTTGGAAAAGCAACGGATTCGGTTGCAACGTTCTCGAAGGAATTATTACCGATCGACGAGCGAGTAACGACGTTCGACCGACGCACGGAAACGCGAGGTAGAGTGACGTTGATGGGAGGAAAAAAGCCGGGAGGAGGGAGGGGGAAGGAGATGAAAAACGGTTGAGAAAAAAAAAGGAATAGGAAAAAAAAAACAGTCTTATAGAGCTCGATGGCACGACGGCGGTTGCTTCTTTGCTTAACAATGGGTCATGGATGATCTCCGTAGTGTCTCCTACCCCCACCATTGGGGAAATTTACTCTCTTCCGGATTGGTCCGTTCCATTTGCTTACAAACGAAATCGACATGAGAATAAATTCTTTGCATATGAGATGCTTGGCGAGCTGCGAAACGACGACGACGAAGAGGAGAATCGAGAGAGTGAGCGAGAGAGAGAGAGAGAGAGAGAAGGTGGAAGGGTTTTTTCACATCCTCGGGTTTCGACGAGGCGTTCCGATGCGCGTTTCGCGTCTATCTATCCATCCGAGGGGTGTGATCGGTCGTTCATCCCCTCCCCTATATACGGTCTCGGCGTCGACGTCCGCAGGACGTACGCGGGGGTCACACTCACAATGGTTTGCATACACTTTCCCATAGGGATGACACCGGCGCGGCTGGCTACCTGGACCTTTAAACGCGCAACTCGAAAAAAAGGAGGCATAATCGTATGGAGATCTATGCAAAATCGCACTTACCTGAGGAAGGATATATCCGTCGAAAGGGGTCACCCTTCCGACGCGCTCATTGTTCCAGATCGGAAGGAGGAAGGGTTGTGCGTCGCGCGCTCCTAACCAATCCCCCCCCCCCCCCCTTCTACCACCACCACCACCCTTGCCGACCAACCCTATCGCCACTGATGCATGGAAATTATGCAACGACCGGTCGGAGGAACGAGGGAGAGAAAAACGTATCCACCGGCCGAGCGCGCGCGGCCGCCGCGCAACCAGGTATATTCAAATGGCCATATTACCTGGGCTCTTCCTATTCAAACACCCGAGTGGAACCCGTAACCCCACCGATCATCCGAGATTTATAATAAAAGCACCACGGTGTGCCACCAGCGAAGACTGTGGGAAAGATTCTCACGAGGCTCCGCAAGTTCTCCTCGCCCGACGATGCCGATGCTCTTGCTGCTTTGCCTATCAGCTATAGAGTTCCGATTGAAATATAGGGAAGGGGGGGGGGGGGGGTTAACCCGCGCTCTTTCTCTCACTCGGAGATCCCAAATCTTTTCCAACTTTCGTCGCGCCTTGGAATATTACTCTCTCTCTCTCTCTCTCACGACACTTTTACCGTTCGTACATTATCCTATAAGAGACCACCCGTTAACGGATTTCTCCGATCAGCTGACACAGGGTCGAGAGGAGTCGATCGCCAGATCGTTTGCATTTAAACGCGACGTCATCAATTTCCTCGAGATTTAAACGGTTCTTCCCAGCACACTCTCCGATCTATCGCTATACGGGCAAACGTTCACGGTTATATACCGTTGAAACTATTCGATAAACACGATTTCTGTAACAGATCCTATCGTCACGTCGCCGCACATCTGCCATTCTTCTCATTTATATATATATATTTGCCGAACCTTTCAGAGTGTCCCTCGCTATATTACGTAGCGAAAGCATTTCAAAGAGTAGGTATGCGTTTTCTCGAAGATACAATCGGATACATCTGGACCATCCTAGGTGGGTCAAGGTCGAGCCCCATGCTTGCCCAATCGGAAATTAATGCATCGCAGGTATTGGTCACCTAATGCCAGGCGTGATATGCAAATATCTCGAGGTCGTCTAGCGCCTCGACACGAGGAGTAGGAAGAGAGAGGCGCTATAGCTGTAGGTCGTTGTTTGGATCGCCCGCTCCTCTCTTCCTTCCTTCCTGCCTTTTGCCAATAGACCTATGCAACCTGCAAAAAAGGATAAAGCTCGCATAGACTTTACAATGCACGACACTTGTGCGTGTTTCACTCGGCAAGGTTTTTTCCTTTTTTTTTTTTCTTCATCCAGTTACTCTCTCGCTCCTGTTCCTCCGACGGATAAATAATTCATCGAGGTTGCATGCTTTATGATGATTATGCTAATCCCGGTGAACCTGTTAGCTAGGCTCGTGCGCTCGTGCGCTCGCGCGACTCCAGCACCGAGCTTCAATGGGGATAGTGCATATAGCCTGCACTCGCGCGACGAGTCTTTCAATGACGTCTAGCTCGCGTTATATGCCCACCTATACACGCACGATTTCTGATAATGGACGTACCTTCCGAGTTATTGGTGGGACGATCGGTTGGAAAAGCTGCGCGAGCGCGGTGGGCCGGGGCAGGTGTGTCGTTGACCGAGAGAGCCAGCTATTTTCGAAATGTGGGAACCTGCTGACCTACTCTCTCGTCTTTCCTTCTCGCCTTTGCTACACACCTCGCGTAGACCCTTTGCTTTACCCTGTCCTTGACACAATGACCTCGCACACGGCTTCTTCTTCGCTGGATCACCATTTTCCTACCTGAGTAGCACGCGATGTATCTTACAATTCATTCGGTTACTCTTAATCATAATCGCATCTTCCACTCTATGATTTTAAGGAAAATTATCTTTTTCTTAAAACCGATGAATTACTCGAACCTTTCTCCCAAAACTATCATTCGTATTTATCCGATCGTTGCGTGTTTTACGTTGATCGCTCGCGAGAGAGTCGTTATTCCAAACGAGATGGAAAACTATTTTCCTTCTGGAGAAATTCTTTCGCGCCATCCTCACACGTGGGAGTATTTTATATATATATATGTATGTATGTATGTATGTATGTACGCGTCGAAATGGATAGATGTTTGGTGAAAGACCCGGAAACACGCGCCGACGTTGATGTTGTCTCTTATCGAGTCCCGGTCAAGCCAGGCGTTATTAGCATTGCTTGTTATCCGGGACTATCTAATAAATAGTAGGAAAGGGCGTGCGTGCTTGTGTGCGTTTACGGTTAGACTACTCGGGACTCGGGGTCCCGTCCAGACGCTCGCGTGGCTTCCGTGCTCTCAGCTTCTTCTTCGTCCAACTAGTAGGCTGCAGCGCAGCATCGCTCCAAAATTGAAATACTCGAAAACATATATATATATATATATATATAGCACAGGCCTTTCTCTCGAGTTTAAAGAAGAATGTACAGCACGATGGGAGCTTGTAAATCGACAATGGTCAGGAGTGATTCCTTTTATTGGTAAGTGCGTTATAAAGATATCTGGTCCCCGAGTCAGTAATTTTCCATTATACGAGAATAGAGAGAGAGAGAGAGAATGAGGAGGAAATTGAATGTGTGTCTCTTGTGTGCGTAGCATATGGGGATCCACGAGAGATGTATATATAGCAAAATGTATTTCACGGTGTTACGTGTACCCTCGGTCTATCAAAGAAGATCGCTTCCTCCAGGTGCGAGTGACCTCTGGCACGACGAGTCTTCCAAGAGGTTTTTTTCAGCAACGTACAATACTTTGGCGGCTCATCGCTGACAGATATTCGATTCCTACTTTTCGGGGAGGTTTCGCGTAGTGTGCCAGGTTCCTGTCTCTCTGTTACTAGGGGGTATGGAAAGAGGGGGGGGGGGGGGAGCAGTTGTGCACGGTGCGACAGGTAGCGCAGGTAGCTGGTAGTGTTTGGTCCCCCCTCGTGAAGGTTTGCCAGAGAGAGAGAGAGAGAGAGAGAGAGAGGCGCGCACCCTGCAGTCTGCACGATATCCTCTCGCCGGCGTTGCTTCCTGCATGGCGGGGTGGGTCTCCTTGTCGCGGACGACGCCGTACGTCGCCAATGGTTGCGGCCCGAGTTAATGCGTTCCCTTTATTATGCAACGCAACTCGAGCCAGTCACAGTCCCGACCTCTCTCTCTCTCTCTCTCTCTCTCTCTCTCTCTCTCTCTCGCTCGGGCCGGAACCGTTTAGGGAAATTTTCTTCCACTGTTATTCAAACGAGGCTCCAACCGAAAAACCAAGCAAGCTCTCCTCCAACGGAGCCAACATATGCATATCGATCATTCTTCGATACACGTGAATGTGCCGTCCTCGTCGTCGTCGTTGTTGAAGAAGAAGAAGAGAGAATTACCGAGGGCGAGGTGGAGATCGAAGCTTGAATAGCCGCGACTCGTGTGCCTACTGCAGCAACGGTTTTTTTTCTTCCTAACCCGTACCGGACGCGCACATGCACCAACTGCGGAGCCACCGGTATAGAGACACTCCTCCGCGCTTGATCATTTTTCACGAAACACTTTGTCCGCGCGGCGAGTCACAGTTTTCCTCAGTAAACGATAGCGAATGAAGATGTTTTTACCTTCTTGCCTCCCTCTCGATGTTTCACTCGACACTCCACGCTTTTCCACTAACCATACAAATTCTCGTGCAAGATTGAGAGAATAAGAGAAAGGTTGGCTGATTATCCCAATTGACGATATCGCGATAGAAGTCGGGGCTGTCCGTGCGCCTCCTCGAGTCGGCAAAGAGAGAGAGAGAGAGAGTAGTCATTGTCTCGATCCGTCTAAATTCATTAGCCTCGGGCTTCCGCTGGCGTTAAACGAGCGCTATTCATAAGACGTTCGTTCCGTCGATCGCGTGCAAACACGTAAGAGATTGAGGGGAGCCTGCCAGCAGCAGCAGCAGCAGCTTGTTCACGAATCTTCCTAATAGAGAAACGTGCGTGCGTGTGTGTGTGTGTGTGTTGCTTCACCCCCCCCCCCCCCCCTCCTCTCGCGCGCGGCAAGACTCGCGTCGACAGAAATGTTCTCTCTGTACTCCGTGCGTTGTTTGTGTTTGAGAAGTAAATTACAATAATTGAATAGACCACTAATTCCCCCTTGGTGGCGCGTTCTCTCCCTCCCTCCCGGGCCAGCCGCACCAGCTCTCCGGCCTCGGAGAGAGCCGACACGTTGCATATATACTTGATACACGCCGGGGTCGACACGTAACAGCGTAGCTCGCTGGAGCCCGACGAAGGTTAACCCACCGAACCAACCAACCAGACCATCCAAACGCGTACCAGACACTCTGCTCTTGCTTGCTTGCGTTTCGTCCCCCCCCCCCCCCCCCCCCCCCTCGCCCTCTTTCTCAGTTTCTCCCGCGAAATAGGGAGCGCGCGTGGTGTACTCGATTAATTTCATTTGCCGGCCACCGGTGTGGCAGTGGCGGGTGGACCACCATGCCCCTTTTTATCTCGTTCTCTTTTTTCCTCCCCCCTCTTGCTTCCTTTTATTATACGGCACGCGCTATCTCGTATCGCCCGGCGCGCCACCGTCGCGCTACCGACCGAGGAACGCTGCGCGCCGTTAAATTAATGGTTGTTAATCCGCCATGGTATTACACGGAGTACCCGCTCAATTATATTTACGTTGCTAAACCTTTTCTCTTTTAATTCTCTCTTATTATTATTTTCCCCCCTTTCCCTTCACTCGTATTGAAACTTTATTAATTTAACCAACGAATCGTCCGACTTTCGCGCTCGAACAATTATCGCAATCGATATGGTAAGCATTTGTCTCATGATCCTTTCCGCACGTTTCTAAACGAATTCTTCGTCGTAACAATAAGAATCGTGGAAAATTATGCGCAACGGCAGGTGACGTTAATAGATACGAAAGAGATTGTTCCATCGACTGGCAATTTCATGGGGCGTATAGTAGTTTCAACTTGTTCTTATAGATACGTATATATATATATTGTACACGGTTCATAGTCGAGTCGTGGATGAAGATAAGGATAGCGAGCAAAGTAGAAAAGGAAGTGGAGAGAAGACGTGACAATGCAGTACGACGGAGAGAGAGAGAGAGAGAGAGAGAGAGACAAGTCGATGTGTTTGTAGCCGAGAGAAGTGTGGAAGATAAAGAAGCTAGGTTCGAGAGAGAGACGAAATAAAGGAAAGACGCGAGATGAGGCAGCAAAGGAGAGAGAGGGGGGGGGGGGACTGTGGTAGAAAAGACACGGAGGAGAGAGAGAGGTTGAGGTGAGCAAGCTCTCTCTACGCGCGATACTCAACACACAAAACCGACCCAACGGACGGACGCCATTACCCCGAAGATTCGTTCCAACTTCCAAGTATTCGTTATTTGTTTGCTCTCGGCTCGGCGCGGACACCGTCGCTCGACTATTTTAGCGTTCTTCGTCCTCCCCCCCCCCCCTCCCCCCTACCACTCTCTCCTAGAACCCGCAGGATCTTCGTCCCGGCTACCAGGAATTTTGGAATCTCCGAGGCTCCGCCGTCCAGGATCAGCCTCGAGATCAGCGGCTCGGAGTTTCGCGAATCAAGGTCAGGGTGACATTCCTAGATGGGATTTTTTCAGATCCCGCCTAGGATTAAATAAAGCTGTTTCATCGGTCGCAACCACGCTCTGCGAGAGTCTTCCATTAGTGGTTGGATAGAGATAGGAGGGGGATTAATTTTATGCATTGATACCTCGGATGAAAGAGAGTCGTATAGAGAGTCGAGTAATTGAAGCGCGTGTTTGCGGAGAGTCAAAGTAGCAAATAGAAATAGAATAAGAGAGGAATAAAAGCGTACTGTTGTGTGTGTGTGTGTGTGGATGGTTGAAGGCGAAAGAGCGACGAGGCACTAGACTGGACTCGGTCGTCGGAGTTGTACCGCGCTGACTGGCGATTATAAAGAATAATAAAAAAGGAAGGAGTCTGGAGTAAGCAAGAGAGAGAGAGAAGCTAAGCAGAGTATAGGCTTCGTCGTTGACTGCGTTTAAAAAACCAGTTGTGCCGGGCGAGTGGAGCGAGGGAGGAGAGGGAGCGCGTGGGCTGCACGGGTCCTACCTATATATATATATATATATATATACGCGGGACCGAGCGAGCATTCCTCCTCTGCCCCTCGCCCGCACCCCCGTGCCCTTCTCGCAACCCCCTTCGCACCGCCACGCTCGCTCGCACGCTCGCTCGCCCAAAGCGATTCTACGAATTTACAGACTTTTTTGCCACCCGCTCCAATGCAGCAAACGCACCTTTTTTTCAACCCAACCTCCAGCATGCTTTTTTTCAATCAACTACCTTCGCTCCAATGCCAACTCGATTCTTCCCCGATTGATCCCGTCTTTCCACGCGCACTCCTCGCCCAATGCCTGTATATCGCGATAATCGAACCTTGCGTCTCTCTCCATATAGGTGCATCGCGTCATTACTCGAGTACGTTGCACCCTCGCAAAGCTACGTGGAAATTTGTCAAAAATTGATAGATTATGCGCGTGGTGAAAAGCGATATAGGACTCTCGCGCAGACGGTCGAGAGTTTTCTGCCCCGCATTACCATTCGCGGAATAAAGTTTTCTGGTCAGGTGAGAAGGTCCGTGACGTCATCGTTGTCTGGAAGATTACGGTGCAAGATGCAACCGAAATTATGCAAATACGATGCAAATCTCGGAGAGCCGTGTGACGCTAATCCGCGTCACAATATTGGAGGTAATTGGCCAGTAGCGCGCTACGATCGTTTTTCTTTTCTTTCCTTCTCTCTCTCTCTCTCTTGAGAATGAGAGAGAGAGAGAGAGAGAGAGAGAAGGGGGGGTGGGGTCGAAGGTAGCGACGGGGTAGCCCGGAAGTCTCCGGAGACTAGATCGAACGGTGCTAAGAGAGGAACATGTCCGGAACATCGTAGGCTATACATATAGATAAAGGATGATGACTGCACGGTTAACCCCCCCCCCCCCCCCCCGCGCTCCATCTTCTTATCGAAGGATTACATCGGCTCGCTTGTCAATATACGCGCAACAATCGACGCAATTAAGAAAAACTCCCTATCGATATATCGAATCTCCTCTCAAAGTCCATTCCAGGAGGATCGGAGGAAGGCTAGCTTTAAGCGAAAGGATAGACCCGTGATGGGATAAGGAGAGATCATTGTTATCGCGAATCCAGTCGAAATACTCGTCTCCGCGCGCGTACAAGGTGCGAAGCTATTTGCAACGTAGCGATCAAGCGGAAACACGAGTGTCGCGCACTTGTTTTATATACACGATTCATCCCGGTTTGGCAGTCAGAGAGAGAGAGAGAGAGAGAGAGCGAGTCGCTTTGCATTCTCCGTTTAATCCTTATCGATGCTTATCGGTGCTAGAAGGGATGGGAGGGGGAGGGGGGGGGGGGAAGATGAAAGGTAAGACGAAGCACGCGGGAGAGGCGGGTTCATTCATGCTGCCTGCAGCACGCCAAGAATTATCTCGGTTTCCCCGTTATCTTTGCGGTGCGTGTACGTGCGTGCGTGCGTGCGTGTGTGTGTACCGCGAGTCTCTCGAGGATATAAGGTATGGGAGAGACACGAACTCACGAAAGAAGAGATCCCCCTGCGGTCTCGACTGAGAGGTCGAGGGAGTAGGAGGGAGAGGGGGGGGGGGGGAGAGCGGCGAGTTATACCGTGGGGGTTGATGAATGACGGGCGGTCAGCCACTACCGCGTTAAAGTTATCCGAGTAATCTGAGAGTAGCGAGGTCCCACTGTCTTACAGCGGCTTTTATTATGGTGTTCCTACTTGGCAAGGGCGAGGTCAGACATGGGAGTGTACAGAGCCGGCCTCCTCTCTCGGGCTGGAAAGGAGACTGGGTCAGGCCCGGTTGCATCAGACGTATACAGTGCCGAGAGCTCCTGTCTATAAGTAGCCGCGCGCTCGCGAACCGACGATCCTTGCATCGAGTAAACGGCCACTTGTGCTTGCTTTCCTCCCTCCCTCCTTTCTTTCTCTAGTCTACTCCTCGACGATCCTCTCAGGCCTTGACCCACTATTATATAGCGTTCTTATAGCCATGACAAGCACAAACTTTTGCTTCTTCTACTATGCCTATATATATATGTGTGTGTGTGTGTGCGTGTGTGTGTACTCGCGAGGCAAAACTCGTCCTTTCGAGGATAACTCGATTTTCAATTCTTTGTTACAATTATTTCCATGGTTGCGTGTATGTATGGGAACGGAGGATGTTTCTGGATGGAGATTGTGGTTGAAAATGGATTTCACTGCGCCATCTGTCAGCTTGGAAAGGGGAACATAATTTTTAGCTGCAAGGAGGATCGGTAATGTCAGGGATGCAGGTGAAAGAGGAATTGGGGGGTCCTGAGAAAATCGCAGGCTCTCTCCACCTGGATGTCGAATGTAGCTGCAACCCTTCGCTCCGCTGGTAACGAGTTGTAAGGGAGCCTCGCAATCTCACGCTATACATACATATACCTATATATTTTACCATGTCCTCCAGTAAGAAACGATCTTTGTGCCTTTACCGACCGAACGACGACTCTCGATGATCATCGAGCGTATCGTTATATCGAATAAAACTTTATCTCCGAATAAATTAAGCGAAAAACACGAAATTTAAATTAAAGTAAATTTATCGCGAATGCTGATGTTTTAACGGGAAGACGTCGAGTGAGTGCGCGCGGCAAAGAAATGTGACTTAGGAAACAATTTAAAATCTCTGATGGTGAAAGAAACGAGAGAGAGAGAGAGAGAGAGAGGAGGTTTCGTCCGTGGCTGATGTAAGTCATCGAAAACTCATCGGGCAGGGTATACGTACGTACGACTCGCACACCGTGGCCGGATAAGTTTTGGAAAGGTCAGAGACGGGTTTCCGCTAGCCGCTGGTCTAGCAAGTCGCGCACGGCGTGGCAGGAGTCGCAACGTGTAAGGTGGCTGCGACTGGCTGGCTGAGATTTTCGAGCGATTAGCCGAGCCGCGCTTGACCCGCGCTCTCTCGGACCGGTTCATTAGGGATCTCGGGGCCCGAAAAACAATGTACCTCGTGCACAGGCCAGCAAAGCAATTCCTCGTCTTTCCAGTGGCGGCGCGTGCCCGATCGCGCGACGATAGCTAATCCGACAAAAAACCTATTCTCAAATAACACGAGCTATTAGTTCACCGCCATTATAATATTTCTTCCCTGTGTAATTGCATACCTGTCCACGAGATAAACTTTTACCGAAGCGAGCCAGCCAACGACCCAAGTGGCAGATAATAAATTGCTCTGAATATTAACCTGATTCGTATAAGGCTCTCATTATACTTTGCCTCTGTCTCTCTCGTTCCACCACTCTATAGATACCTGTTCTCTCGCCTGCTCCTCCATACCGCGCGCTTTCGCAATAATAAACCGAGCGACACACTCGATGCTCGTTCGATTTTCAGCATTCGAGCAACCGAAGAATCGCTTTATTAGCAATGACGTCGAAAAACAATTAAGCCAAGAAATTCCCTGCGTCTCTCTCTCTCTCTCTCTCTCTCTCTCTCTCTCTCTCTCTCGAGATACACAGTGCTGGATTAGAAAAAGTAGGAGGAAAACAAAATTCCTATAGTCAAGATGCTCTAGCACTATCCCAGTTTTTCCGCCATTTCGCACCGTGAGCGATGGCTCCTGGATGCTCCGCAGCCTTGAAACTGCCAACACCTAACACACTCGGATAATTCCATATACTAATACTGTATATAACACGTATACTTTGAAACAACTGACCAGGTAGCATCGTCGAACACACGTGGAATCGGATAAACAGCAATTTATATCGTTAGCCAATAAACACTTGATAGTGCAGCGATAAATTTCTCATCCCAAGTTTTCGCATCTTTTTCGCTCTCTAGAGGATGCTGCCGAAGAATGGTAGCAGCCTCTGCTTCCCTTCTGTATATATATATATAACGTATAGTATAAGTATATATAGACTTTAGCGAACCTTACACTCTCGGTGTGTGTGGATTTACGCGCGAAGGAACCATCACCGGTAAATATATCGAGGTACTAGAAAAGAACCTCGGTACATTTTCAGTGCATCTGTACCGCGCGGTGAAGATTGTACGAATCGTCGCTGAAGGAAGATCGCCGAGCGGTGCACGCGGCTCTGGACACTTTCTTCGTTGTCGCGAGCATAAAATCGGCGAGGAAACGTTTGGACTGCGTGCTTGCGTGCGTGCGTGAGTTTCTCCAAACGTCATTCACCGGCCTTCCATGAATGAACATGGACGTTCAACGCGCACGGAGTCAACTTTACAGGCTGCGAGCGTGGATGCGAGTCTGTAGGTAAAAGAGAAAGGAGAGGAGAGGTGCGCGCGGTAGAAGTGTGAGGAAAATACACACACACACACACACACATAAATATATATATATATATATATATATAGAGAGAGAGAGAGAGAGAGAGAGAGCCTCCTACATTGTGCATTATTATTCAATAGCGAGAGAGAGTAATTGATCCCGGGCACATGCTCCCGCTCCCCGTAATAATCTCCCGTAATGGTGGATGGATCTCTCTTCTTAAGAACGTACGGAAGAGGCCATGCAGCTGTGACGTATGTGGAGAACGTTGGCGAACGTCTCTCGCGTTCGATTACAGCGACATCGTTCAATGACTCGCGATCGGATAGGAAACGAGTAAGGTCCTTCCTACCTCTCTTTCGTCTCGCGATATTGCCCCTCTGCTCCCCCCCCCCCCCCCCCCCCCGCCAGGATACATCATTCAGATAAGCTCCCGGACGCGTTTACCACGCTGCGTCGCGGTGCTTTCCACTGGAGAACCGCGTCCGTCAGTATGAACCATCTATATAATTTCATTCGTGTCTCTTGATCGACTCGCACCATGCGAATTATCGAGCGATCGGTAAATTAAGCTTGAAACAATTTCGTCCGTGCAAATTACCTGGGAAAATATTGCGTGCTCTTAACAAGCGCTTTGGGATCGTTTGGCCGGATCGATTCGGGAATGAAGTTGTTGAAAATTTTACGCGCTGACGTTTCCATCTACTTTTGGCATTATTTAACACACTGTTATAAAGCACTGTCGATGAACGATCGTACGACGTGCGAGAGAACGGAGTGCGTAGAATATCTCGTATGCTCTCGTACAGTGGTAGGCTGTCCTCTTCTTGCACGAGGCCACTGCCTCCCCCCCCCCCCCCTTCTCTAGAGATACAAGGAGGCTGTAGCGCGCGAGTATAATTCCAGACGCGCGCGCGCGTTGTTTGTATGCACATGTTAATGCGTTGGTATTGTGTTTGCCGATGCCACAACACTACCACGTACATCGTACACTGAGCACACACACACACACATACACACATTAATATATGGTGACGTAGCGGAGAGACATTCCGCAACGTTTCCGAGTCGAGACGGGGCGAAGCTCGCTGAAAGTCGCGGCTGCGTGTGTGGGTGAACGGAACACGCCTATACCTATATTTCTATAGCTATATATGTCAGGCTGAAAGGTGGGTCAGAGGAAGGTTGCATTTTTTTATTGGCCATTAGCTACGTTTCCATCTAAAGCCTGCCAAGTGGCTGACGCAGGAAAATCATTCTTTCTCCGTTAATCTCGGCTCGCGTAACTCAGCGGCGTTATTGCGAAATGTCACGCTCACCGATGCACACACGAGTACAAACGCGTGCAGGATATTTACTCGTGCACGCGGCGCACTCTCCGTCGATCGCGTCCCGCGAGTTTCTGCCTCTCCGCGCGCGTTCTTCTTATCGGCGGCCGCTGCGTCGTTTCTCACCTCTCGACCGAACACAATGTATTCCGTCGCAAACCCAGCCATTTCTTTCGTTTCTCCGCGTCTCGGTTCCACTACCGATCGGAATTTTCAGTCTTAACCTCGAGTAACGACGGAGAAATTAATCATTCATAAACGTGGACGAATGATTTATAACGTTTATATATATATATATATATATCGCGAATTACCAGGAGATTTCCCGATATCGCGCTAAACCGACGGTCGTTGGCTGAAAAATCAGTTTGCAAAGTAAACTATATATATATATATATATATATTCGTGCGTATAAAATCAAGTGTAACACACATTGTGGAATATAACAGCTATCCACATGGACTACCGTACTTTCAAACGTTCGCCTTGAGCACGGGTAAACAAGTTCATTCATTCGCGGTTCTCTATGGAAAAATACGTAATAGGCCGTGTACATATATATATACTGGCCGTTGATTAGTCGATATTAATCAAAGTCTCTCGTTGGGATCTTTCACCTTATCACTTTACGCGGTGCTCGGACTTTTAGCCGCGCGATCGATGAATGATTTGGCTCGAGGAGAGTGGGTTCATTCATCGCGATAAAAATCAGCGGTCGAGGCGTATCCGGTTAAGGTTGCACGGGAAATAATGGCTAATTAGAGGTGTCGGAGGTTCGGCATTAGGCTATGGTGTCACACGAAAGAGAGAGGGAGAGATTCTCTCGGTGCTTGGCGCGAACATCGTGTGTGGATCGAATTGTACGGTCGCGACATCGTCTCCTCCTCTTCGAGACACCACACCATGAGCAAAGTTCGAGAGAGAGAGAGAGAGAGAGAGAGAGAGCCGGGGGCTCCATGAAGCAAAGTTAACACCAGCCACGTTGCCAGCTGAAGCATCGCGGGGCCCGACAACAGGAATGCCGTGTGTTAAAATGCCTCCGCAGCCTCTACTCACTTTGCCACAGTGTGTGTGTATGTGTGTGCGTCGCGTTGCAAGCACGATAAAGTCGTGTGCGTGCTTGAGTAGGATGCGTAAACGTGCGTCTCTACTCGTGCCTCGGGCTCGGGCTCGGTCTCGGCATCACCTGTCTCCTCCCTTCGCATCTTCCCTTCCCCCGCTCTTCTATCTACGAGTTTCTCTTCTCTTACCCTCCTCAGGCCCCTTGCCTATCGTCCTACCTCTTCCGTCTGACAAAACTCTTCTTCTTTCTTACCTTTTATACCCCCCCCCCCCTCTCTCTCTCTCTCTCTCTCTTTGCTTCCCTATGATCCCCAACATACATGGCTGTATAGTCATCCTTACAACTTTACCTTCTTCCACGTCACACTCGTCATTATCGGTGATTTTTGGTAGCCCGTATGCGAAATCTTGCGGAGAACATGCAAGCATCGCAATGTCCTTGAACCGAAACGACCCAAAGTATTGTGTGAATTTCTGCTTTGTATTGTATATAATAATAATAAAGAAGAGAGCGACTTTTGGAGATTTTAGCGTCGATCGTATACGATAGCTGAGCGGCGGGTTGCTCTATTCTCCGGGACCAAGTGCCAGGTCCGTTGTATGGTAATAAAAGTTTTGCTTTGCTATACGTCCGCGTCGGAGCACTACACACTATATATATATATATATATAGTAGAATGATTTTCACAGTCTCTCTCTCTCTCGGCGAGTTACTTGGCGCAGTTGCGTCGTAAATTTTGCAGCACTTACGTGTATCGATAACTTTCTCGGACTTTACGCGAAATATATTTCTTTGGATGCAGGCGTCAGGATTCAGACACCTGGAACTAAATGCGTTTAATAAACTGTCGATTTATGTTCGTTTCGCGCATATTTCACGTGCGGCGAGACACTGCCTTAATTCCAATCCTCGATCGAGTACCCTTGAACCGGAGTCTATCTAAAGTTGCAGTCAATTTCCGTTTTGCACCAACCGGTTATTAAGTTATCGTTCGGTTAAACTCTAGAATTAGATTCAATTCTGCCTGTCATGCACTTACGTTTGGCATCTTGCCTCGCCATTACTGGCCAATAATAACTTTTACCACTGCCACTACGTATTTTCTTTCAAACCTCTGTGTTTTGACAATTCCCACTATTCATTTTTCTCGCATCGCGCTCGCTATACCTGCCAAATGCGTCAACACCAACGATCATTATCCTATAATACTGCAAACGCGTTTTATGCTATTTAAAAAATCTTCCTACGAGTCTCGTTTACATTTTCCACAAATTGCACGGATTGTCTGCCAGCCATATACTATAGTATAGGATTGAATAATCATCGGATGAATCTCAATTGGCGCACAATCCTATTTTCCAACGTTATAATTTTATCCTCCGATGAAAGGACACGAGTTTTGGCAGTATAAAAAATTGCTGCTCCGATGTCAGTAGAATGATAAACTTGTAGGAATAGCGTTGGAGGAAGAGGGCCCGATGGTTTTCGGGTACGGTCGAGCGAGAGATTAGGTTTAGCGTGGTGGTGGCACTGGAGGCCAGAGAGGGGCACAGCTCGCGGAAGCAGCGGTGGTTTCGAGTTCGAGGAATTGGCGCACGAAAGGGCGTGTTCGCGTGTGTCGACGCGAAGCGGTTCGTCGAAATTGCAACGTTACCGGAGCCGGGAAGGCGAAGGCAAGAGGGGCCCCTGCCTGCGTTCGCGACGATCGACATCGCGTGTCTCGACGATGCGTCCGGCCAGCCACTTTGAAGCTTGCGGCTCGTCGATGCCCCTCCCTCGGGGCCAGATTCCAACAGATACGGATTACTCGCTAACCTGCGCGTGCTCGCGCTAATTTCATGGCCCGACTTGTCCGATAATTGCCCCTCGCGCTGCAACTCTCCGCAGAGAAAACTCACCAGCTCTCGACGCTGCTCTCCGAAACGGTCGAGAATGGATCGCGAGAGTGGATGGAGTGGACGCGGAAGCTCGCGAGGCGTTCGCGTGGCTCGACGGATGAAAGTGATCCAAAGTGGGATTTCCACGAGAGCAGAAGAGGCGCGTGTTTGCGTTTACTGCACTGCCTTGTGGTTTTGCGGTTTCTCCCGGCTAGCTCGACCGCTTCCGTCCTCCCTCGTTTACGCCTACCGTTTCTATATGGATATCTTTTACGTGTATAGACGTTCATCAGCAATAACGCGTCGTGTGATTTTCAATTCTTTCACCGTCGGACGACTCGTCTCCTCTTTCGTTGGATATAATTAAAGCATAGAATTATAGATGAGTTTTTCGAGCGATCGGTGCAAAGCGTTTAGAAAAATTCAGAGTCGTTTGGAAGACGGTGTTCCGAAAAGCAGGATCGTTGGATCTCCGATCGCGCGTCTGTGGAATCTCCCCTCGAGTGCAGGATGCGGGAGGCGAGCCAGCGAGCGAGCGTCCAGCCCCGCAGCACCTATTCTCTTGCCAGCCATTTCGGGCCGAGCCATGCACCTGAGCCGTAGTACATACCACGCTATATAAGCTAGGTCTACCCTGCGGCAGAGCTCTGCGCGCGATGCGACCTACCAGAATTCCCCTCCCCTCCCTACTTCCACTTTAAACTCCCGCAGCCCTACTTTCTTTCTACCACATATATATTATCTCTCTCGAAACTCTTCTCGAGAAATCATCCAGCGTTTCGGGCTGGCTCGAGCGTGTCTCACTCGTCGCTGATACACGAATCATAACTCGTATACAGGGATTAATTGGACGAAAAGCTCGGAGAGAATTGGCAAGCGAGTTGCGGTAACGAGAGGCGGTGTTGTGGAACCACGATGGATGCAGGAATATGGGCTACCAAAAGAGGAAATTTAGTTGGACGATAGCGATCTCCGAAGGAATGTAGAAGTGGCCGGTATATGGAGGGGGGGGGGGGGGGGGGGGCTGACAGCAAGTGGATAGGTAGAGAAATCGGGGATGTGTGTCCGTTGCAGCGAGTCCCTGATCGCAGTGACGCGAGTTATCCCTGTGGAACGTAATTCACGAGCGTGGGTCCCCCGGGCCCGTTCTGCATTGTCCCGCGTAGAATTCGCCCCCTCTCTCTCTCTCTCCAATTTCGAACCTTTGAGCTCCCGCATTCTGCGTAGCGTCGCTTTATAATATTTACAGCCCTTTGCCAAATTCCTTCCGCGCCATTTTATCTCTCGGTGCTGGGTGTATACAAGCCGGTGTGCGTTGGTAGTGGTAGAGAGGAGGTGGTGGAAAGGAGAGACGCGCCGTTTCCTTCACGAGCACCACCGAGGGGGCCCCATCGGGGTCCTAGCGGGGCCGCCTGCGCCGCCTTTGCTCGATTTTCTCCTCTCGTCGAGAGATGCTCAGGAGAGAGAGAGAGAGAGAGAGAGAGAGACCAGGCTCCTTACAACTCTCTCTCTCTCTCTCTCTCTCTCTCTCTCTCTCTCTCTCTGGAAGAGCGTGTGTTTGTGCATCGAGGCCCCAGGGAAAAAGTGTCTTCTATTTGTTAGAAGGGGCCTCTCTCGGTCGGCTTCTAACCGCGGCTCTTATAAGAGCTCGATGGGCCCCATCGGACACATGAAAGCCGAAACTTGTCGTTGATCTAGTGCTCGGACGCTCGTTTAACTAGAGCCTGATATTTTCGGATAAGGGTCCGAAAGGGCCCATCGACGTTTCGACTCGAGCTGCGCACTCTGCAGCCACGCATCTATTATATTCAACGGACGGACACTGCTCGCCTCTCTCGCACCGCCATCGCTATCATCTATATATATTATCCCTGCACCAAATACTTTTGCATCTCCTCGCTTATATCGACACCGTGCCACCGTGTGCGTGCCTAAAAATTCTCTTCCAGCACATTATAAATAATTTCCACGACTGCGATTTTATTAAACTCATTGGCCAGACTTTTTTCCAGCGTAATATATATATATATATATATATATACATACATATATAGCTGGAGAATTGTCGAGATGGTGGAGAGATCGGACGGAACACTCGTATATATATACGTAGGCATCGAGTTCGCATGACTAGTTTCGCACAATGCAGGCCTGGCGTACGGCGGTGGAAAAATGACGACGCATTTGAAGTGGGCGGCACGCAGTGTCGCGTGCAATTCAATCTGCGCCATTCAATTTAAATACACCGGGCTTTTATAGTCATGTGTCGCGCGAAGCCAATCATCTTGCAAAACTAGCTTCGCGCGCTACGCTATATATACATATATATATATATATATATATATATGTGTGTGTGTGTATATAGGTGGAGGATCGCTATTGGGGATGTAAAACGGAGTACTTTATCCCTCCCGTTGACCCTGCACCAACTTGTCGCAAGTTCAAGGCAGCGTTGCCTCATCCCTCTCGTATGTTATATATATGTTCCACGTATATTACGCGTTGTAGACTCGCATTTGTCTTGGCCGGAGCAGCGCTGCACTGATTTCCACAGCTCTTCGACACTCTCGCGCGCTGTTACATAGGATTCGGAAGGTGCGTCAAACCCCTTGGTTAAAGTATTATTGCGCTTGGCAACAACTGCGGCATGGCATCAGGTATTCGACGATGATGACCAGATCGTTTCGAGTTGCATTATGACGTTGCAGGGATAAAATGCTTTCTATGGCTGTATAGGAATTCTCGGATTTCGCGAGAGGCGTGATGATGTCTAGCTCGCGTGGAAGCAACGTTAACGATGGTTGGAAGAAGATGAAGAAGAAGAAATTTTTCAACGACTCGTTACGGACAGGCTAAAGGTAGACGCAACACACACACACACGGGGAGCGCCTTTTAAAACTTGGCAGTCAGCCGAGATTCAAAGGATCGTGTTGCAACGCTCTTCCTCAAGGTTTTCGCGTCGCTATAGAGGCGTCCCGTAGGCGTCGAGCGTTAAACGCATTCCATCTTAGAGGTTACGCGTTGCGAAATGATCGCGCATTTAACAGCTCCGCGTGTCTGCTTAATCGCAATTTGCACGTCCTTGCCTCAAGTTCACGCCGATTTAGGTGCATCGATAAGGCCACCATGTGTATATATGCTGAAGAGAATGGATAGGAGAGTGAAGAATGTCTGCCTCTAATCTCTCGGCGAAGATCAAGAGCGAGACGAGACGAGCCGAGTCGAGCCCGAAAGAGTATATTTCCCAAAACCTTTGGTAACGCTTCGCTGAAAAAGGTCAAGTTCCCTTTCCAACGCGTATATCCCATTTCTAATATAGAAAGCGCGAGTCGAACGTGTAATACACAGTTTTGACGAAATTCTAAAACAAAAAAAAAGGGTTAGAGCGTGTAACTCTTATCGGTGGATCGATCCTTGGCTTTGGTTTTCCCTGCGAGAGCGGAAACGATAAATATAAGAAATATGCTTTGTATATATATATATATATATATATATATGTAGTGGCAGCGTGGCCAGAGGACGTAGACGGAGGACTGTTTTATCGGGAGAAGCGAGTAGAAGCGGCAATTCATCAAGTGGCGCCCGTTTTCACAAAATCACGAAGCGGAACGAGCAAGAAAAGCTGGAGGGATGTAATTGACTTATCCTGCTGCGCGGCGCTGTTGCGTCACCGATTCCAGGAATTTTATCGCCAGGGAGATTTACGCATCTGCTAATTAACTTTGCCGCTGTCCAGCCAGTGCTCGCTCCACTGCTTTCAAAGGGGACAAATTGAAAGGACCATACAGCGCGATAAGTAAATAGTTTGCGCACTCGCGACTCGCTTATCTCTCGACCAGTGGAAGCTCCTGTATATACCAAGTAGCGGATGAGAAAATTCTTTGGGTAATTTTGAAGATTTGCGCAAAGTCTGGGTTTGACCATGTACTATACGAGTGGGGGAAAGAAGAATTTCGAAATGTTAAAAGGTATAGATAGAAACAAAAGGAGACTCGATGACGTCGACGCCGACGAAGAAGACGACGACGTCGAAGACGAAGAGTTGGAAAAAGCAGTCCCGAACGAGGTCGAGCCGGGGGAAAGTTCAATTTATGGCTCGGTTTAGGAAGAGGCAACCTGTTTCTAAAATCGTCCGTGTGTCGCACGAGTCGTTATTAATATGGGCGAAAGGTCGACACCAGTAGAGAGAGAGAGAGAGAGAGAGAGAGAATCACACAAACACACACACAGACACACACGCCTTCCGTTGCGGGACCTACTTGCATCGAATTCGCCATTCGACTATTTCGACTGGTCGGGCCCGCATTCCAGCCTCGAGATACTAATCGCCAATTGAAATCCTTGCTGCATGTTCTGGAAATGAGAGAGAGAGAGAGAGAGAGAGACCTGCCCACGAATCCCTGCGTCCTCGCGCGACCACCGTTACACACTGTCCCGCAATTTATGCTCTTCGTAAACTTGTCCAACCGACCAACAACCATATACCGGACAAACGCCAGTTAAATCAAAATAATCACGCAGGAAGTGAACGCGATTCGCTGCCAACTCTTTTTCGCCCGTAAACCCAAGTAACGTTTGAGAAAGCTGACTGTTAAATATACAAAATCCAAACGATTTTATATCACTTTCCCCCGTAGCGTTTATTCCTCGCGTTCTCGCCATCTATATATATATATATATATATACATATATATATCGAGTGAAAAACTTGACCGCTGTAAAAAAAAGAAAAAAGAAACGACGAATAGAAGAAAGGAGCGAGAGCTTCGCGAGAGGTGGAGGATATTGGAGTTGCAGCGTATATACTCTTCGACCTGTTTTGGCTCGCGCATACCGCTCGACATTTTTCGTAGAAGCTCGATTCTGAAAGATTTGCGATACGCGCAACTCGTGTCGCTTAGCGTATATTACAAAATCGTCGCTATCCTCGACGTTAGCGCGTAGCTCGCTGGAACGTTCAGTCGAAGCTAACCAAACGACTTCTACTTATTGCGTAACGTCGTTCAGACGAAGGCGAGCGAGATCGCGCGCGCGCGAGTCCCCTTAATCCATTTCTATATACATACATATATATATACTATAGGCATCACACAAGTATGCATCAGCTTCGGTGACCAGTCCTCAAATTTTTTCCTCGCGATTCGCTTTTGCGTACATCGCGTCGCGAAAGCATATCGCGCACTCTACTATATATATATATACGTGAGATAAGGTCGTAGCTGCGGATTGGACGAAACTCGAGTTTTTCCCTCCCACCGCGAGTGTCATCCTCTTCGTTGGAAATAAAGAAAAAGTCGAGGAAGCGTGTACGCTCGACGAGGTCGAATCAACGATGAGTTTCCAAGGACAGGATTGGCTTAATTTTTGACTCGCGGAAACGTTCGCTTATACGCGGCTGCGGAACCGTTTAAGTATCGGACTTTATCAATTGAGGGAGTTTCTATATATATATATAATCGTTTCTTATACAGGAATCAACGGATCGAGGAGCGAATTTATCGATCGTTATCTCTAACGCGAGGTATTCGCTCGGAATATAAGCTATATAGGTATATATATATATATATCGGAATGCGTATATACGTAAATACGTCGATCGACTCGCGTGAATAGGCTGTATTATCAAGTCCGTTGGCGAAGGTAGTCCAATTAACGCGCTTGCGCGTCGAGCCTCTCTATAGTCACATTGTAGAATGGAATATAATGATAGGACACAGGCCGAGCTCGCGGTATCTGGAAAGTGTAACGGAAGCCACCAATTAATTTTCGCTTTTACGGTGTCGCGCGCGCGAGCCGTGCTCCAAGTGTGAATCAGTCCTCTCGGGATGTAGACGTTGCAACGTACGTGGGTAAAATCCGTTGTCAAGGTTAAATCTGGTGCGAGTCGAGATTTTCCGCGGCGTTCGCGCACGGTCTGAATTATCATTGATAGTAGGCTGCGACGCGTAACTCGGCTGGCGGCTCGATCGAGATAACGGGGATTGAGCTTGGCCAACCCAACGAGGCATTTTGTCCAACGCGATATGCTCCAAAGTGGACCTCAAGGACGTTGTACCAGCGCGCCCGCGCGAGGCTCGTATACCGGCCCTATTGTGCCCTTAAACGCCTCGCGGAGAGATTCCAAAACACACGCTCTTTCTCTCTTATATAGGATTCGACCTCTGCGTAACCAAGTGGAATCTTTCCGAAAGACGCGAGCCGTTAATACGGTACTCTATCAGGCTCTCCTATACGCTCGTCCGAGTGAGAAATTCGAGAAGGTGATAAAGAAACGAGCGCCTCTCCTAAAGAGGCAATCCATGTAATACTATATTTTCTGCTCGCAACAACGACAAATCGATCATAATAGAGATTCCCCGTTTTCTACCTTGAATTTTAAATGTCGTCGATCGGATACTTTCAATTATATTCGCGATACTTGCATTTTTCCGTCTCCCGCATCCATAGGCTTGAGTGCACTTAATATAGAGGCATATTCGGGCGAGTGACATTTGACGTTGTTGGACGAAACCGAGCGTCATGGGAACGGTGGTGTCGGAGAAACTGGTCTTTCAGAGAGTTGAGCACACAGATCCATCCGCATATATATATATATATATATATGGTGAGGGGGAGAGGGCCGACGCTCGTACAAGACCATTTAATCCCACGTTTCGTTATGGAGGACGACGAGAGAGCACGGTTTACCTTGCGCGAAATTAGTCCCCGGTACCACCCACTCTTGTTCTCGCTGCCGCGCCGCCGTGTCGACCATTCCGAGTTGACGAGCACCGAGAGTGCGCTCCTCGCGGCCCGTGGCCCCACCGGCACGGCACGGTGCGTAAATCACGCAGGACGCGTGACGCGACCGGCATCAACAACTCCCCCGAGTCTCACGCGAGTAATGAAAAAATATCCAAGGAGTGACGCCTATCGCTATATATATATATATATATAGCGTATACGTGGATCGATGTCCCGGTCGAATCAAAAATATTTCCTTCCCTCGCTGCGATAACGAGCGTGTCCGGCGCGATTTCGTGTCGCAAATCACCAATTTCGCCCACTCGCGACTCATCTCTATATTCGTTCGAAATGGCTGTAAGATAGTTGCGCGAGCCTCCTCGCGTCAACTTCTAGCTTCGAAAGACCCATCCTATACATATGTGTGTGCGCCTATTAGGAATTCCTGGGCGCGATCAAGGGTGTCGAGAGCCACATCGCGCAAAAGCTGCAAGGTCGAAACGCATTAATAAAACAAACACAATGGCCAACGCGATTCCGCATGCAAGTGGGCTGGCCTCCTCCATCGGATATCCTATGGACCTCGGCTCTGCATCTTCCGGTACCGTACACCGCACACGCGCTATATATATATATATATATATGCTTTGGCCCGATTCGAGGGGCTCGTGCCGTTCGCCGAACCATCTCTCTCTCTCTCTCTCTCTCTCTCTCTCTCTCTCTCACTCGGTTATTATCCAATGCATTTGTAATGCACCCTTCATTCTCCCTCCGCAACCGCAGCTTCCACTTGCCTTAATTGATGGATCCTCGATACGAGTAGAAAAACTGGTAGAATTATAACCGTACGAGGTGAATGGGTGAACGCAGTGTACGGCGCGCGATATCCAGAGGTTTTGCTGGGTTTGCTAAAAAGCTTAAAAACTGCCCACTAATGGATCGTAAGAATAATATAATTGAAGAATATAATTGCCTGCCCTCGGTCGGGTTATATACATATTTATATATATATATATATATATATATATATATATATATGGGAGAATGCGACGTTGCTCCATATATTGTTCTGATTTTCGAGAGAAGGATCGAGGTGTGCGAGAGTTATGCGAGATAAAGTTAGCAATGCGTAAAGTGACATAGCGATCGAGCGGACGGTTGATTTTCCTAGATATTCAACGCGATCTGGTTCAGAGAATGATGCAACGGCTCGAAATGTCGTCGGCCTTCCAAGCATTCGTTCCCTCTCTCTCTCTCTCTCTCTCTCCGCGTCTCGCGGAATCCGAAGATCGAGCGTGTCTTTCCCTTCGCTCCTTGCTCTTTCGTCCCTGGCACGTTTCCTCGTGGACACGTTGTGTTTCGTAAGTCGTCGAATCTCCGCGCGTCTCTTCCTCGTATACCGGTACCGTTTAACCTATAATGGCTGGCCGGCTCCTATCTCGAAGTCACCGCTCTGCCAAACTGGTATATACCTGTAAATTTAGGCGGGAACGAGTCTGCAGGGTTCCGACTTGATAAATCTTTCCCAGCTCCTTTCTACCGTTCGATAAGATTGCTTCGTAAATCGGCTGATTAATTGTTTTACGATCAACCTGTTCGCCAGAGGCGGCCGTCGTTGATCGTTAGAAAATCATTTGTCATGCGTTGTATGTATATATATATATATAGGTATACCGCGGTGAGCACACACGGTATATATAGTTTGCGCGTTTCGATCGTTTTCCTCTCGTTCCTTCTGCGTCCCGCAGGAGAGGATCTATATATACACGTAAACATATAACGTGTGCACACCTGTACAAGAGAGAGAGAGAGAGAGAGAGAGAGAGAGAGAGAGTGAGAGTTTAGGCGTTACGTCAACGAGGGCGACGATGCTTTATGGACGCAACGCGCCAACAGAAATAACGATAGTTTCGAGGCTAGGTCAGATAGATCGGTGCGCGTACGCGCTCGTTAAGGTCTCGGAGCTCTCTTGGACAGCAGCGATGATGTCGTCACGTGGAAATTGCGACACATGCGACATGCCCGTACGTACACTTACGTCTTGCACCGCGCGCGCGCGCTCGCTCGCTCTGGACATCCTTGACTACTCGTTTTCTGCCACGACGAAACTTTCGTTCGCGCTCGCGCGCGCACGCGTGTCCGCTTAGCTAACCCACTGATTTACCGATCGACTACCTAACTTTATTGGACAGCCTGCTAGCATCCAATTAACCGAATCCTAAGGCCTCTCCTGCCTTAGAGTCGTCATCCCGAACACACTCTCGTGGACCCTGGGACCTTTCGATCGCACGCGCCATTGTCTCTATTCGCTCATTTTCAGAGCTTGGCATTTTTTCGGAAAAACACCTCTCCCCCCTCTGAGAATGCTCGGTCGAGAGTCATCGCGGCTGCCATGCGTTTGTGGTACAATTGCGCTTTGGCGTACGCAGCCCGATGGCTCGATGACGTCGTCGCCTTCGTTCACACTGGACGTTCTTGCGACACGCGTATGTATAACTGGCAGCTCTCTCGCACACTCTGCCACATGTCGACCATCCTTGACTACAGTCGCTCGTTCCTCTTCCAGTCGAGCAACAACCAAGTTAGCGGAGAGTCGTCGTCGCCGCCGCCGCGTGCACGAATGCTCTCCGACGACTCAGCTGCCCGCAGTTGCGCGCGCCAACGAGACAGCGTTTCACTCTCTTGCTGAAATAATACCGTAAAAAAAGCATTACCTGATAATATCGACGATACACACACATATATATATATATATATATATGGCGTTCTGGCAGGTGCCAGCTCTCTGCGTATCCACCACCAAACGGCTATAAAATCGTACCGTTATTTTTAAATTTCACCTATATATATATATATATATATATATATATATAATCGTTCGCACCACTCGACTAGCGACACGTATTATATATTATATTTCTTAATTAAATCTGTGGGATAAACCGCAATTATGGGTTGAATAAATCAAACCCCTCCCCTTGTCGCAGATCAAACGTATACAGGTCTATTTTCTCGCGGTTCGTGTACAAGAATTTTGGAGAAAAGAGGACGGGGCTTTTAACGTACACTGGGATGGATCTTTCATTTCATTCTGAGAGAGTAATGTAGGGGGGAGGGGGTAATTTCTCGTAAACCAACGTGTCGACATCGGAAGCTTAAACCAATGCAACCCGTAGGTGAATCTGTGTTCCTCGCGCGACTGGACCAGCGATTCTCTAGAAAACGCACGCCGCCGCGCGTTTCCGCGATCTATAGTATATTATACTTATACGGTTATTAGCAGAGAGGGGGAGGGATGAGCAAAGTTTTCGTCCAACAGAAGCGTGAAATTAGTGATGGAATCTTACCGGCAGTAGTAAATCTTTGGCACGAAAGCCGATCTCGCTGACCCTGATTGGTCGCGTCGACGAGAGCCGATTAACTATATAGCGAGACACGTACGGGAGGAGCTTGCTCAATTCCGAAGAGAGGAACGAGCATCGTTGACACGAATCATCGGCCACTCGTCTCTCTCTCTCCTTGGAATGTTTCTGGCATCGGCCGGCTAGATCGATCGAACGTTCGAGCCGCGATTAAAATCCGAGGCGTTGTTCCCGCGCTCGGCCTGTCGGGCCGTTTCCTGCATCGGAGCTGCGCCGATTTCCTTTTGCGCGCCGCGCGGAGGCGTCCTTTAATGGCCAATCAAACTCGCCATTCTATCGGCATGCTTCGCGCGCTCGCGCGAGCGCCAATTTTCTACGGGCCGTCTGGCACGGCGATCGACCGGTAGCAACTCGAAGCGGCCAGGAAAAAGAGGACAAAAAGCCGATGGAAAGATGGCAATACCTCAATCCTCATTCCAACACTTGAAAGACAACGCGCTACCGAACTCTCTTGACGAAATGCTACGGATTCCGCTCGTAATAACTGTCAATTCCTGGCCAAAAATTATTGACATTACGACAGGCGGAAAATAACTGCTGTCAGCTCGAGTCAAGCTTCGTGGTCGTGTGGCTCGTCGTGCTAAAAGTCGAACGAGCGGTCCTTCCAGGAATAGGACGGAGGAAGCTGCCGAACGATTAGATGCCCGCGCGCTCAGCCTTCCTTTACGATCCTCGCTCCACGTACTCTTCGCGTATCTCGATCTTATCTCCATTTCGTTCATTCTCGCTATACATATATATATATATATATATATATATGTGTGTTTGTATATTATGCGTAGCGTTATAAAGCTTCAATTTCGATCATTTTCCCAATAACGTAGATCCAGAGATATACGATGTAAAACGATTTTGATTGCTGGTGGATAATTATTACAAGGCCATTTGAGTGTAATTTTACGAAAGACTCTCGTCTGGCGATACACTGGAAAACTTGCAAATCCCGTGGAAGGCTGCGTAAGAGAGAGAGAGAAACGGGCGAAGAGAGCGAGGCCGGAGGGTTCTGAATCGTAAAGTTTCTAACGAGCGATTCAGTGGGGCTTTAATAGACTGAAATGGATTTGTAAAAAGCTCCGGCGCGGTGCGCAGGATCCGTCAATGTGGCTCGTTCCTCGTGTCTGGTGCGACAAAGCGCTGCGCGCAGTGCGCACACCTCTTGTAATACGCGATCGAGAGGGAACTCATTGCGAGAGTGTGTGCGTGCGTGCACCACCTGCGTCTCGTTTCGTCGCGTAACTCGTGCGTGGCCGGCACACGCACACGCGGCCGCTCACTCGCACGTATACATATGAGCGTTTCACTTCTTCTCCGCGTCGAGCTGCCATATGCCCGGGCACTTCTGAAACTTGCCCACTCGTGTAAACTCGTCTCGACTCGTCTCGACTCGACTCGAGTCCAGTGGACTCCCATTGCACCTTGCTGAAACCGCGAAATCTCTCTCGCACACACACGTACACAAGACGAGTCCTTCCGCCATACCGCTGAAATTCGATCTGTTTATGAAGCGTCCCTTAATTACGTGTCTCAAACGGACGATTAAATTTATCCCCTTCGAATATATAAGCCCATCCGTGACGATGGCACCTTATTCCTGCCCGCTCGCTCTCTTAACTCGGCTATATACGTACACGCAAACGTTTACTCACATTAGTCGGGGTTTAATAAACTTTGCATAATTCAGGCGTTACAGCTTATTCGCGAAGGAAATTTATCGAAACTGCGCTTCTGGTACTTTCAGCGAATCAAATGGACCCCGAGGATTTTGGAGCTCCATGTTTTTATTTACGCGAGAAAATACTGAGAGAGTGTATTTAAGTTGGAAGGAAAAGGCCGAATGAGTTTCTTATCACGTAATTCGTCGATGGCCAGAGGTCGTACGAGTGGCGAATCGCGATGGAGAATAGCGAAACGTCGAAGGACAATGGGGCCGCGCGTGGAATCGAGCGAGAAATGGCAGATTTTTTCGCTTCGAGCGACGCGACGTAGCGCGACTATTTACAGCTACGGGAAGTTGTCAGGGGAATATGCAGATCGTATGCTAATGGCACGCCGTAAGATAGACGCAACGCGTGTGTCGCGTCGCCTTGAAGGAAAGGATACAGCGACTAGCGGAGAGATGGAGCCATGCAGGAGAGGCTGATGGTGGAAAAAAATCAGATGGACGATCGCGCCGCTCGATATGCACGTGGATCGACTGGACGAATATCCAGGAATAATACGCGCGTCAAAAAGTCCCATATAAATCCCATTATAATAATTTATACCCCTGCGCATACGTGTCTCGTATCGACACACTCCCTGCGCACTGTATAAGAATAATAAACTAGGATGTGAGATACGAGGTGGCACGTTGCTTTCATCTTTCGGCACATATATGCTTCTAGAGATTCGGTGAAATTGCATAGACACGACGACATTTAGCGCGAAATTATTGCGCGCTGCGGAAGCTGGCGTGGTTGAGCGATGCTCATCGTTATCGTAGTTGATGATCGCGAGCGCGCGCACGCGAGGTTTGACTACTTGGATCAGGTTGCGCGGGTCCCGTGCAGGATAAGGAGAAAATGAGCCGCGCGCGGCCAGTTTCGCAAACGGGAAGGGCAGGTCGACACCGGACTTTCCGGTATATATATCTCATCGACCCTAGACGGCCGTATACATACGACGCATGCTGATTCGAGATTGTCTCGGTATTTATAGAAACGCGAAGACACTGCGACGCGCGTTTATTCGCCTGCGCGTACTACCCCAGCGATTCGACTCGCTCGACGCTCTTCCCCGTGCTCGGAATTAAGCGACTCGCGCTTGTCCATCGCGAACTCGCGCGACCCCCGAGGGCCAAGTGTCAAAGCGCGCGTATATGCCAGTCGCACGCTTCGCGCAGTTGCGGCTCACCTTCGTTGCCCGCGCAGGACCGGCCTGGCGGATTTATTTCTCGGAATCTAGACCGTCCCCCTGATATACTTGTAATTCCTGGGAAAAAACGAGCGCGCGCAGAATTCTTATATACGTCTGGCAACACGTGGGCCAAAAGATGATTGCTTGGATGATTTTTGTCACGCTCACCCCCTCCCTTGTATCAATCTCCGATCCAAGGTATAAGAACGGACGATGCGCGTTCCACCCTGCAGCGGGGTTAAGAAACTTTTTGTCCTCTCTCTCTCTCTCTCTCTCTCTCTCTCTCTCTCTTTCGGAGCGCGATCATCGACTGCAGGGCGAAGCATAATTGGAGCGAATGAATATTTATTTGCTCGTTCGTGACCAACGATTTCCTTGCTCGAGAGGATTTTTTCCTCGAAGCGTACAGCTATATTGGACTTTGGAACGAGCCGGGTCAGGCATTCGCCCACGTTAACCTGCGTGTGCTGCACCTGATTGCCGTACAGCTGGCTGGCTGGCTGCATCGCTCTAACCTTACCTTTCCTCGTATATCACTTTACTACATCCACGCGTAGTTAGCACGCACCGTGCGATTCCGCACAATTAAGGCGCATAATGAAAGTTTAAAATGCCCGCGCGGCTAAAAAAGGAGAAAAACATAAATCAGTTTTTACGCCGCCGCGGCTATATCGTGTGTGTGTGTGTGTGTGTGTGTGTGGCGCGGCCGGGATACGGGATAATCTCGTTGATCGGCCAGATGAGTTTCACGCGCGCCAGCGTCCACTTTCTTTCGGAACCTACGTGCGCCACCGAGCGAACCTTCCTCCATGCTTTCTCGATTTTACAGGTCACCCCGTCCGTCCACTATGTACAATATATATATATATATGTATACTAGCTTTGATCGCAACCCAAATCCTCTCCGGTCTTGCACCTATTTGTTTGCTCGTGCAGCGATAATCGCTCCCCTTTCGAGGAATCCCACGAAACGGATGTGCAATGAGAAACAAAGTCTTCGTTGCATTTTTCCTCCGAGACTCTTCCTGCGGCAACTGTATAAAAACCTACGAATTCCCTAGAATCCTGCCAGTTTTCCCTGCAAACCTCGGAAGCATCTCCGCAACATCTATTTGCGAGAAAATCACGCATCGACGTCGTGTATAATTGCATTGGAGATTGGTCGCGCGAATCTATAAAGCGACACATATCTGGCCATGGATGGTCGTGCGCGATGCATGGCCACGGCCACTCTGGTCGAGTCTTAATCGGTGGATTAATTATTTATGAGGCATGTTTCATTCATTCATTAATGCCGGCTCGAGATCATTATGACGCGATAATGTCTTAATTAACGGTGGTTAATGAATCCTTATCGCGCGATCGCGTTTGGCTTTATAATGCGAGCGGTCTTTGAACGGCGAATTAACTTTGGAAATAAGAGTCGAGTCGACCGAGGAGATTATTCAATATGTTATCCGATGATTATTCGCTCCTTCGATAAGGACTATAACGTACGTTATTATTGATACAACGTTTTCGAGGAATATCACAGTGTTTGGCGGAGGATCATCGGGGGGCTTTGTGCTATATATATATATATGTATAGCTGTCGTTCGGTGAAGAAGATGATCAGTGCGGCCGGAACAAGAAGGATCCGCAAGTGGGATAATTAATGGCTGCGGAGCCGGACGCGATCCAATGAAACGATCATAATGTTCCGTGACTGATCGCATCTATATATATATATATATATATATACACGCTCGAGTCTCGATTAATATACATTTCGTCTTGTGGCGTTCTCTCTAGCCGGAATTAGGGATCGTACGTTCGGCCGCCCCGTAAATTTCGACTACGACATAACATAGCATACCATAAAATTATTGCGTCGACCTGTCAATCCGAGTGACTTGTCGCACTGGATCTTGTTAATCCGCGAGGAAGGCCCCACTGATTCCAAATTCCCTTATCGATCAGGCATTAATTATCAAGCTCTAATTAGTAATCTCGTCTCTCTTCGGCATTTCTCGCTTTAATTGTCAAAAGTCTCCCTCCTCCAACAATCGATTAATTAAAATTTACGTATATAGGAATATGTTCGATCGTCCCTCTCTCTTAATTTCGAAATATATATATATATGTTTATGATAAATATTATTTTAGCGATAAAAATTGGTTGCCTCAGAAATTTTGCAGAGATAGCTGCAGTTTTGGGCTACCGAAAGTTGAACTTGAATCTGTCGAGTTGGGAATAGAGTGTATCGATCTCGCAAGGTTCGCGGTTCCGTTCTTGGGTGCTGGGGGCCCGTGCTGCCCCGTCGATAATTCTATTATGTACGGTTTAATGTACAATTAACCGATCACTTAGGGCCTGACGTTACGCCGAGTCACGATGTCTTATTAAGGCTCCCAGCAGCACCACAGCACCAGCAGCAGGATGGTAGTTGAGGGGGGAGCACGCACGGTGGCGAAGAAGATGGTCGAGCCGCGCTTAACCGGAGCAACCCAAACAACCGGAACGTCCACGTCGAGAGAGCGAGCTATAGCGGTCGACCAACACGAAGATAGCGAAACGGAGAGAGAGATAACTCGGCGGAGAGTCGCTCGCATTAGCGCGGACTACGGACTCGTTCCAGTTTAACTACCGAAGCTAAATCTTCGCGGACTCGGCCTGCGCAAAAGGACGCTAAAAAACACTCTTCCACGCCACGAAATATCAGGCATATTTTCTCAAACTGTTGCGCAACCGCAAAAACCAGAATCCACTCGCGTTTACTTCTTCCAATGCGAATGTCTCGCGCTGCTTATCATCTTTTTTCTTCTTCTCTGCGTCCTCTGAAAATTCGCCAGAGTCCATTCGCAGGCTCGAGCCTGGCACCACACCGCGCGGAATTCCTCGTGCGCGCAAAACGTGGGATATCCGGCGAAATTAAATGGACATTCCATCACGCTTCTTCGAGTTGGCGCTCGGACCAAACGGTCGTCCGCGCAGCGGTGTTTCTTAATTAGCTCGGTAATTTCGATGAAACTAGACCTGGCAGAGTGAAATGCACTCATTGGCGATGCGGCGAGAGACCTTACGATGCGTGCGTGTACCAATGTGTTTTCCCTCGCTCATAGTCGCACGCGTGTACACATGCTGCAGTATTGGTACATACATATATATATATATATATATATATGGCACGCGGCCGGTCTCTCTCAAAGATTACTTAATTCGCATCTTCCCATCAAACGAGTTTCTAAAAATATTTCTAATCGCATATTCATTTCTCTTTATATACGTTGGTTTGGCTGAAAGTAATCGTCGTCATTTGCATAATTAATTTGGTCAAATTGATTAATCTGTCATCGAGTTGAAATCCTCCCTATAAATTGATGTACATCCTCCTTCGTCGTTGGATCTCGCGTATCGATAGACGACTGGTTATTACAATTTCTCTCAATCTTATTATTTCCAAAGGGAATAAAGTTTAAAGAAAAAGTTATCAAAGGAATGTCGATCGCCCGAGGAATTATCGGAGGATTATTGGAAGGCCTGAGAGACGTGTCGAGATGGAGGGGTGCAAAAGTCGATTTCGCGAGAGTCATGACTGCGAGGGATCGACCAATTTAGGAGTCTATAAAGTTGGCCGATCCTTCGGTCCCTTGTCTCACGATCCGATCCCTAGCTCTCGCTTGTGTGTTGCTCCGAGCCCACTAAAGAGAGAGAGAGAGAGAGGGCGAGAGCGAGCGAGTCCCTAACAGACCCCACCGATGATATTTCAGTGTTAATTGCGCCGGATATCTACCGTTCGAACCCGACCGACTTCTAATCTCAGGTTCATTAGAGAGCCGTGCCGAACATTCAACTATTTTCAGACGAGGACGCACGAGCGCGCCACCCTGCGATGCGCTCCACCAAGAAAAATAGCAAACATTCGAGAGGGTTGGGTCGTGTGTGCTCTTGCACGGAGCAACGTTTGGTCGTCGGGTGAACGCGTTCCTGGTTGCGTATATATATATAGTACGAACGGACAAAGGCAGGAGCGTAGAAAAAGAGGAGCAATAACGGGGGCAAAAGCAGGAGGAGGAGGAGAAGAAGAAGAAGAAGAAAAGAGGAGAGAGAAAAAGGACGCCGCGTGCGTGTTTATATGCGCGGATTCATCCAATCGGAGAAAAAGGGAGCGACGCGACGGAACTGGTTAAGTTTCGCGTGGACGTGAGCGTGGTTGTGTGCGTGCGTGCGTCCGTCCGTCCGTCCTGCGGTGAGACCACTGGCTAGAGGGGGGAGGAATGACCATCCCCGATTTCCATTTTAATTGAACTCAACGCAACATCATACTTAATGCCAGAAACGCGTCAGAAGCTCCAATTAAACGGCGACGCCATTTCACTTTATCTCGCTGTACATTCGTCCTGATTGCCGAGCGATCGTAGCCGGGCGGCCATCGATTATTCTCTGGAATTTCTCGAAGAAATTCAAAGTGGTCCATTGGAGAGTGCCAGCCAGCGCGGGATCGCGGGCTCTCGGGGCCTCGATTTATTTATCTGCTCCCGGCATGCGCTCGAGTTGCACCGCCGCATCGAAGAGGGAAGCTCCTATACCCAATCACCAACTTTATAGTCCGGACAACTTAAAATGCTCCTTTAATGATCCACCGGATAATTCTTGCGTCAAAACAATTCCGAAATATTAACTCTTCGCGTCGTTCCAATTTCTCCCCCCCCCCCCCTACTATACATATATATAGTTGCTTTAAATTCTCCTGCACACGTGGCTTATTTTTATTCGACATATGTAAAAGGATCGAGGCAACGCGGAATGGCAAGGTTTTTATATTAATTTTCCAGTGAGGCGAGCGAGCGAGTGGCTTATTGCTGCAGAGAGTCTCGTCCGACAAGAGCGGCTAATATTTTCGGCAACTTTTTGGATTGCAGTGCGATCCTCGCGCGTAGCGAATAATGAAGCAGCAGGTATATATGTGTAGTAGTGGTTGAGGT
The DNA here is from genome assembly GCF_024137725.1 of Prorops nasuta. NCBI lineage: Eukaryota > Metazoa > Arthropoda > Insecta > Hymenoptera > Bethylidae > Prorops > Prorops nasuta. The sequence continues at coordinate 3,436,041 of NW_027116821.1, read as the reverse complement.
AGGGAGGGGGGGGGGGGGGGGCTAGGCGAGTTACAAGGATACGCGACGGTATAGTGGGGCGGAGAAGAGAAAACAGCGAGGCCGCCCTTGCTGCACGCGCAATCGACGACACCGCCGCGAACAGCTTGATTTATTGACAGGAAAATCTAGTCGGCGCACTCGGACTACCTATATATGTATACTATATATCTATAGCTATCTTGTGTTCCTCGACTAGGAGAAATCCTCTCTGCTATTTACGAGATCCTGCTACGGGAGAGACGTTCGATTTGTGCGGTACCCCAAAGGATTCCGATGTCTGTAGCAGCCTGCACTCGAAGAGAGAGAGAGAGAGAGAGAGAGAGAGAGAGAGAGAGACCTATGTGACTGAGCTGCAACGGATGGTCTAGTAGCGGGGGAAGGGAGGGGGGGGGGGGAGTCTTTATTTCGGAGCAATAACTCGTTGAAAATCTCGACGAGTCGACCTGCCACCCGCCCGAAACATATATCCAAGATTATATAAATGAAATCCTTCGTAGAAATGGAAAGTTTGGAAAAAGCGTGTGTGAAGGAGGAGCTATATGTCCCTGCAGAGCACGGTTGACGAGGGAACGCACGAGGAATCTCTTGTGCACGTTTCCGGTCAATGTTCTCCGGCGACGCGGACCGAGTGTGCATGGTTGTCGGGTCAAAGGCGATGTGGGAAGTCATCGGGTGTCATCTTGGGTGGAAGAGGAGGAGAGAGACGGTTGCGAGAGGAAGGACGCAAAGCGCGCGTGTGTGTGTTCGTGTCGGTCCACCGGGCGAGTCGTGCTCATTAGGCGGGCGTGTTGCTTTCGCAGGGAGCGACGCGGGATAAGGTCGGATCCGAAACAAATACAATTCCCTTAATTTAATTCCTCATAATCCGATTAAGCCGACCATTAGCGGGCGCTTCGGCGTCCTTCGTACGGTACACGTCGATCGCGCGTGGTGCTGCGACGTGGCGCGGCTCTGCTCCTAATGGATTTTTCAGATTGAGACGGAGAGCAGCTCGCATGCCGTGTCCCGATAAGCGAGAGCCAACCACCTTTGCCTCTCCCCGATAGTTTCTTCTTGCTTGCTTCTCGATGCCGTTCGCGACGAATAGCCTGCTCCGTCGGGATTGCCCAACTAACGGCGGCGGCGGCGGCGGCAGCGGCACAGGGACAGAGACCCATTAACATGGTAGGTAGGCAGGCAGAGTCCTCCAGCGTAGCGAGTCTCTCGTGAGAAAAATAAAACTTTCTCTCTCTCCCTCTTAATGAAAGCCTTCTGGCGCTGCCTGCCAATCGACAGATTGAACGGTCCAATCTCCTGTCAGCTTTGAATTAAAACGTCTCCGAGTCATCCCACCCCCCCCCCCCCTCCACCCCCTCTTGCTCCCCCTACTATATCAAAACAACAAAATTCCATAAGAATTTGGTAAAATTGATCGCGCGTGATTTCACCGAGGGGACCCTGCGACACCTTCATTGGAAGGGGACACGTTTATCGATTATCTTTGTTAAAAAGTGAAAATGAGAAGAATATGGTGGCTGGGATGGGGCGAAGGAATAGTGCTCGAGGTGATGGACGTAATTGGTGGGAGAGAGCACGGGGGGCAGAATGTTGCGCGCATCCGGCGCAGATTGGCGAGTGAGTGGATAAAGCGAGCGAGGAGAAGCATGCACGAGTAGCGGAGTGCGGGTAAGGAGGAGGAGGAGGAGGAGGAGGAGACTGTAGGCCGCCTCGGGCTACCGGTGTTGGACATCCGCAGGGCCGGCATGTTGTACGTTCTCCTTGCTGCAACCAACGCGGTCGATCTGTCGGCGAGAGCGGAGGGTCGGAAGGGTCCGTGCAGAGCGAGAGGCGCGCGGATCGGGCCCCGAATCCCTCTGTGTGCTGCATCCCTCTCCTCGCCTCGTCTCGCCTCGCGACCACGACGAGAGGCCATTGAGATGCAGAAAGCGTGGTGCTACCGTGCGATGGTCCCGATATCGCCTAATGGACCGTCCCCGCCTCCGCGCTCTTCCCCCTCCCCCTCCCCACATTCCCCCCGCGCGCTCTTTTTTTCCCTCTCCCTCCCACACACACACCTCGCCCGAGATCCCTCTTCCCCGCCCCCGATGTAACTTGTCTCCCCCCCCCCCTCCCTCCATCTTCTTTCTTCTTCGTTTACCCTGCCAAACCCTATCGCTCCTCGATCCTTTACACCTTTCTTGCTCAAAGTTGCACAATATATATATATATATATATCTCCCTCCTCCTCTCATTTCCTCCTAGCTACAACGTATATATATATATATAGGTTCCCTATTCGCAACCGACCACCACCACGTTCCAGTTGGCGATGAAGGAAGCCAAGAACCGATCGACCCTCGTCTATATAGGTTTGTCGGTCCGCGATGATAACGACGAATCGCCTCGACTTTGGCCGATCTCATCGACCGTACAGTACGCGACGTTTCTTCCACACCGGTGTGTGGAACGAGACGACAATTCGAAGATTAAGCGGCTAATTGCATCCGGCTAGAAACAGACTCGCGAGAGTGGTGGCTCGTAATGGCGTTGGTGGAGACAGAGGAGGAGGAGGAGGAGGGGGGGGGGGGGAGAGGGAGAGTGAGAGAGAAAGAAGTCGGTGTGCGTCTACACGCATCGCGCGTTTTATGCCCGTACGCATATCCGCGCGGCGAGTATAGCATATATCGGCTGCACGCACACAACGCACGGTAGCAAAGCTATATAGCCAGGACGCGGCATCATTTATATTTACGAGACACCGCAAAGCCAAGCCACAGCCGCATTGTTACTGCCCAAGGGTCTTATAGTCGCCGCGGCGCGGCGTCTCGGCCTTATAGGGCCGCAGCGCCGTGCATCTCAGACACTGCAACCCTTTCCGTCCGCGAGCGAGACTCTCGCCACAGCATATATATATATATATATATATATCGTGACTCGATCGTACCGGATTAATCGAATCTGTTGAAATTCGTTGGCGCTACCTGATAATCCGTGCACGCAGCAATAACGCAGCTTGGAATCGTCGTATTATATCGCGCGATAAAAATTGTACATGTGCGAGGGAGATATTTTGCCTAGACAAATAATAATCTTGCTTTCAATCAATTTTATCGGGTAGGGTGATCTCTCGTGCAACCGTGCGATGGACAGTATTGCCTGCGGACAGGGATAGCGCAGGCGGAGTCGCGCGGCGGCCGATCTCTCTCGATCGAATTTACTACCTGGAGGATCCTGGACAATGGCCCGAGGACACACTGCGCATAATCGGCTTAAAACGCTCTCTAATGGGAGGTGGAGCAGCCTCCAGTTATTTTTGACAGTTCGATTATAAAACGAGGCGTTTCCCATTTTCTAGCACGGCTACATCGATAGCTCGCGCGCGCGCTCGCCCGCGCGTCGTGCTATATAGCCATCAGCAGGATATTGGTTTATCAATCCAGATGGTGCACGTACATATACGCCAAGTTCCGCACCTAAACTATATGTACAAAAGTTTTCTTATATCTCTCGTTCATTGGGAATGCAAGAAATTAGTGGTAAAATGTGTTCGCTTAACCGGAGCGTGTAAGTATGAGAATATTTTCACCGGCCACTTTGGTCGTAATGGGTACATCGACCTGGTCGTAAACGTAGATCGTAAGAACGCTGTTGATCGATCGAGTGGCAGGCAGGCAGGCAGGCAGGCACGGTGACCGGGAGCCCCTCCACGAGACAGGCCCGAGCAAAATTGAGTCGAGACGCCCCGATATACACGAGTACGCGTGTCTCCGAAAATCGCGCGCGGCGCGCGCAAAAGTTTTCTCGAGCCGATTTTCAGATTCCGCAGCTCGTATCTCCTCGCCGCGCCAAGCACCGTTCCTTTCTTTCGCAGCTGGCCACACCTGCCGTCGTAAAATATATATAACGCGCGATCGCGATAGAATCGGCAATTTTACGTGCCGTTTTTAAACACTGACAAACTGCGCGGAGAAACATCGATTTCCTAAATTTCAAATTGTCAAAGTTCAAGTCTCGCTCCGCAAGATTTTATTAGCGGCTGTATACGTATAAGAAGGATATACGTATATATAGGCTCCGTAATGCAGTTCCTGAAGAGGTGGAGGAGGGGGGGGGGGGGGTTGCCGGGACAGGCCTATAAAGTGGCTAGGTTTGTAGCGTCTGGCTGTCTCCGTATAGGGTACACGTATATAGGAGAGAAGTGGAGGCCCCCCAGTCACGAGTGGTGGGGGGGGTGGGGGGGTTGGAAGGGAGAAGGGGCGAAAGATTTACCGCGGCGCAGCGGTTCGTGCCAATCAGGCACGACGCGCTGGATCGCCGTTGCAGATATTTCACAGTTATGGCCAGATAAACCACAACCTTAGCGCCGTACGTAGCGCCGTTTGGGGAATAGAACGCATCAATGATGCAAACATCGACCGCTCGGCATCGAACACGCGTTTGTCTTCCTTATGGAAGTTTATGGTCGCGGCCCTCTATAGCTATGTATAGCTCTCCCTCTCTCGCGGTCTCTCCCGAAAAATGACGTCTTGTCTCCGACATCGTCCGGACGCTGCGTTCATTCCGCTTTATTCGCGACGATTGGACTCGACGTGATGTGGCGAGCGATCCATCCATCGTCGTACATACCATTGGAGCGTGTTTTCCAAGGTCGACGATGATTTTCGAGCTGCCGGAGTAAAAAGGATGAAAGAGGCGAGCGAGAGAGAGAGAGAGAGAGAGAAAGTTGAGGGAGCGGATGATTTTAGCGCGAGGGTGGCGAGCGGATAGCGTATAAGGACATTGTCGTGCACTCGACGAGGGTTCTTCTCGTGGCTGCAAGTGTGCTTTTCTGCTGATCAGCCTGCTGAATCTCCGACTTTCCGATGGGGTCGTTGCTGATCGTTGAGAGAAAGAGAGAGAGAGAGAGGGGGGGGGGAGGGGTGGGGGAGAACTCGGAGGGGATCACGACGAGCTTTAAACCGCAACTCGATATCTACTCGCTCGTGGACCGTAACCATACCCCACGACTGCCTCGAGGGAGTTGACGGAAAATGAGTGGGGTGGCGCGAGAGGGTGCGTGTACGTATACCTCGGAAAAATTGGAAAACCAAAACGGTGACGACTGACGTGGCTAAAATCCTCGTCGAAGCAGCTACGTGACTATCGTCGTCGCATTTCAACCACATCTCTCTCTCTCTCTCTCTCTTTCCTCCTTTCTTCTTCTCTCCCTTTTTTTTATCTCGCGCTCGAATCAAATCTCCCAGATAGATCAGATCTTTATTCAAACAGAATCGTCTACAGTTGTGATATATCCGAGAGAGAGAGAGAGTTGAAAAAGATTTACGATATCATCGAGGGCAACTATTTCGGAATATAAATTAAATGTAAGCTATAAAATCCTTGGCGAGTTTTTCGTGAATCCTGAGAATGGGATGAGAGTATAATATAAGAAGTTTCCGTGGATCTTAGCAAAAAGCTGTGCGGCGCTGTGCGGCAGCAAGCATCGAATACAAGGTTGTGGAGCGTCGGTCGGTGGCTGTGTCGGTGGCGGGCGATAAGTTCTTCGGCGTGTCGATGCCTCGTGCCATAAATCGTGGCTGCTCCAAGTCACTTGGCGGAAAGCAGTGCGGCCACGAGCGGAACGTGACGCTCCAGGAAGCGGGGATAAGAAATCACCGTAGGAAATATAGAAAATTCCATCAATTCGTGGCGGTGTGAACCACTTGCCGCAGCTTTTTCTCCCACACACACATATAGTAGTTTGGTGCTTCGAGGCGAACCAGAGAGAGATTCGAGAGAAAAAAATGGGAAATATCGAGGGAACGCGAGATGGACGCACGAGATTCGCCTCGTGTGTGTGTGTGTGTGTGTGTGTGTGTGTGTTTGGGGTTTCGGGCCTTATTAATGATTGATTGGGGGTGAATAGAGAGGGAGGGGGGGGGGATATCGACGTTCTCCCTCGAAACACGCGCGCGTACCAACACTGCACTGGCCGAGTGAACAACGCGCGCACACAAACGCCGGCTATACGCCTTGGCACGTGACACAATAAAAGCACGTTGTATCGATGCTTTATTGCTAGAGTTTTTATCGATTTTGATAAGTTTGGCTAGCTGCGGGGTGCCAGGCGATTGATCGGAACTTTATATATAAATCGCACAGGCGTTTCTTCTATATATCGGGGTCGACGTTGTTTTGCCAACAGATTAGAGCCACACAGGCCCGGCAGCCGGCTGCCAAAGATGAATCGTGCTCAAAGATATACGTCCGCGGTGTATGCTTCAATGATAACTGGTTATTCTCTCTCGCTACCCCCCCCCCCCCTCCCCACTCTTCTTTCTGTCGAATGCCTACATAATAGATACGATAAAAAAAAAGATGGAGCCAATTGATTTGCCATTCCTCTTGGAAGCTCGGCAAACGCGCAACAGCGATGTATCTCTCGCCGCGTTTATATATATATATATATATACTTTTATTAAAAGTGCTGAGGAAAGCAGATTGAATTGCGGAGAATCGTAAATATTGCAGGTGAGGGGGGAGAAAAGGGAGGAGGGAGTAGCCGCGTGTGCGGAGGATAAAAGATTGTAGGCGAATCGCGTAGGTAAGAGCAGCACGGGCCATGCGAATCCCCGAGGGTAGCATTAATCCCACCCTTAGCGTCCTTGCTGCTTACCCGGCTAGACAACCCAGAGAGAGAGAGAGAGAGAGGAAGCAATCATATTTCCTGCCCCAGAGGCGCGATACGTGTCAATGCGAATCAGGCTTAGTGATCTAATGCTGGATTCCGATAGCGTCTGATTTACTTCGCCTCGAACCACAACCTCCCTATCGTCTCAGGATTTCGTCCCGATGATTCTCGTCTGCTCGAGATTTAGGAAATCTTGCCCCCCCCCCCCCCCTCCCGTCCTCTATACAGGACGCTCGCTTAGCGTCAATGTACCTATATATATACATATATGTTTTTGTGCAGAATCTTTCAAGAGTCCGAATCACTCGATTCTTAATTTCGCAACACCCTGTATATACGCGCAACCAGCCCGAGTATACGCGATCCGTTTCTATACTCCGACTCTTCAACCTCGAAATGGCACATCGAGTTTACGCGACGTTTTATACGGACCGCGGATTGCGACCGATTGAATTTTATGATCTATCGCTTTCCGGTATAAAACTTTAAAACTCCATGAGAATAAATCCACGTCCTGTACATGTGTCTCGATATTATATCGTCCATGTTAAGTTTATCTCTCGCATTAGCATACACACAGTCGCGCAGCTGGTGCCTGCCGATTTCGGAGTCGAATCTCACTGACTGATAAACGCGATTAAGGAATATTTACGAGCGTACAAATGTTTCGCCAGTCCATTCTTCTCGAGACTATACGCCAATTTCACGCTTCGCAATAGACACCGATACGCGAATAAATCTTTCGCCGAAGCTCTCGCATTCTCGCTCGCTCGGATCGCGACGACAAAAGTTTGGCGAACGATCTCGAGATGGTTGGCGCTTTACGCGCATCGATCAGGACGGATGCCGGATATTTAGCCGGAGGGAATAATGGAGGGTGTGTGTTTCTTTGTGGGAGAGACGCGGGAAGAGAGGGACGAGCCGCGAGGATCGGGAAAGGTGGAAAATCCCTGGTGAGTCGTGTCGGAGTGCGCGCGGAGCCCCATCGCGGCAGCTCTAAGGGCAGTCGTCGTCACGATGGCCGGAAATTCGTAGCGAGCTTTTTTCTCCGGCACACACACACACACACACACACCACTCCATACCCTCCCTTCTTAGGACCTTTCTCCTCTCGCTCTCCTTTCTACTCTCGTCACGTATGTAGCGAGAAAAATTGCAGCCGAGCGCTTTACCCGGTTCGCGTTCTGCACGCTCGCCTCCCCCTTTTTTTCCTCTCTCTCTCTCTCTCTCTCTCTCTCTCTCTCTCTCTCTCTAATCCCGAGTAACGTCGAGCGAGTACCGTATATATATATATACGTACGGAAGCGGCCTTGTGCCTCTGCCACTCCACGTCCGCCGCTGTCGAACCTTTTCGAGCCGATCGATACCTCAAAACCCACTAAAAATCCCCGCCTTCCCCTTATATATATACCTCAATTTGAGAAAGCATAGGCGCGGAAAGTATAACACACACACACACACACACGTGCTAGATAAGAACATTTACCAATACTCGCGCAAATATATAAAGTTATACTTGCTCGCTTTATTCGGATCTATACAGTGCCACTGATTTTGCCATACGAGCGGATTATCGTTCGATCGGCCTTTAATACGATTCGAGGATTGGCCGGGAGAGCGCTTATTCTCGCGCATAAAAAGTTGGAGTTGTCGATGCTGGATATGCGCGCTGCAGATACCGCGCGGAATAAATTCAAATTTGCCAGAACGTTCGCGGCAATCCCGTAGGAAATCGAGCGTAACCAGTCGGGACGGGAAGGGAAGGGACTCTCTCTCTCTCTCTCTCTCTCTCTCTCTCTCTCTCTCTCTCTCTCTCTCTCTCTCTCTCTCTCTCTCTCTCTCTCTCCGTAGGGATTCTCCTCTTTCGCAGAGTGTGGCGACACAGTGCAGGTTTTTGCCAGAGTGCAATGTTAGGGGTAGTGCGCGCGCTCTGTTTGACAGTCCCAGAGCTGATGCCAACGAATACGCTTTTATTTCGAGTCTCTCGCGCAGACTACGCAAAATCTTCCGCTTTCGATTGTCCTCGATTACCCACGGTGCAAGCGCACAACAGGGGAGACGTTCCCTCGCGTCAGCACTACTCGAATGTTTGCCGAACCGCGATGGGCTGATCGCGCCCTTTCGCTCGCTTTTCTCGATACAATTAACTCTGCTCGCACCTATACACACATATACATATATATATATATACGTAATGAAAAGTGAGCGGTCTCATAGGGTATAGCTCGGAAATACTAATATAGTATAGCTATAGGCACAGAAAAATGATCTCCTGCAGGAGAAGAACAACATCGATCACGAGGTACATAATCGTTGCGAAACGACAAACGCAATTTCATTAGACTCGAGCGCATTCCGCGCGCGAGTACAGCATTTTTTCCAATGGTGAATCAGCCTCCGATCGCACGGCTATACCGTCGACTCGACTCGTAAACTATCGGTGGATCGTCCGTGGACAATGCGGATACGCGTACATACACGTTGGAGAGGTGTGTACGTATGCGTGCGTGGTTGTGCATGGAGGTTCGCTCGGTTTTCCTTGAAAGATTCGCGTCTCGCTCTCCGTGACGTATATATGTCGACTGTGGAATAACGCAATTATGGCGGGACTCCGAGACGGCGCACATGGCCGATCGGCGCGCGTCTTTATTCCTCGAGACGCGAGGCTAATTAACCTCGGCTCGCTTCGGGGGACTTGACCCGTTGACACACTACTTTTCGCGAACCGCGCGCGCCAACAACTACCCAATCAACGACGATAGGCAAAGCAGGAAGAGTCGTGCTGCACGCGGAGCCTGTGACTCCGGAATAAGATCTCGCCACTGATAAACTCCGGGACTTGTTATAAAGTAAGCTCCATTAAAGTAACACGTCCCCCCCCCCCCCCCCCTATATAAGACGTACTCTGTACTCTCTCAGCCTGGAACTTGCGACTAAACAAGAAACTCTTAGCCAAACTTACATCTCTCTTTTGCATATTATTAATGCGAAAATGCTCCCCTCTTAATATCGTGTATACTGCAGATTTAACGCGAAATAAACGTTGATTAAAACACTGCGGGCCCGCGATAATTTCTTTCCGTTTCGCGCGCCTCTGCCAAGAAACATATATGTTTGTTTAATAGACAGAAGCGAGGTCGAGCCTTGCCACGTTCATCTCTCTCCGCGTGCGAATCATAAATTTACGAGTAATTATAGATCTTCGCGCATTGTGTATACACGTTGAGAGAGCGCGCGGAGCCTAATGACCACTCGCCGCATAGTATACGTTCTCTTGTGACACGTTGTAATAAGCCAGCAAAATTCTCTCTCCGCTGCAATCAATTTTTTATCCATATTACATATATATATATATATATATATATATATATAAGATTTTGAAATCATTGCGATTAACAAGGGACGAGATAAAAGGTCTCAATGTATCTTTCTCGCGTCTCGTTGCAACGTTACGCGCTCCATGCATGTGTATGTATACCGTTGCTACGTCTATTATATAGGTTCGAGCGTTTCTTTGGTCGTTGGCCGAACGTAAAATGAGAAAGATATAGCTGCGCTGTGTTGTAAAGGCGGAAGTGATGCTTTTTCGTGTAATCTCCGCAGCAGATCCTGATTCCAAGGTGTATGTATGCTCGCGGGGAGGAAATGGTGGACTGGTCGGAGGGAGACCTTTATGTAACCGACACTACGTGTTTTTTTCTTGAGCAGTTTCCATCGGGAAGGCAGGCTGGTAAATGGTAAGGGAAGACACGCGCATCCTGCGTACATCGTGACGACACGCGCTCGTGCGCCAGCTCCTCGATACCGCGTCTGACCCTTCGCGATGCGACGCCTCGCATCGCCATTGGCCTTCGAGCATATATTCCACCAAGTTGGAGCTCCTAAATAAGCTACCAACCGCTAAACGTATACTTGACATGCATCTCGCAACACGTAACATTATTAATTTCGTCATTCTGCCTGCTGTATACGTGTATATTCTTGCGATAACTCATCCTTTTTTTTTTTTCTTTTCTTTTCTTTCAGATTTTATCGGAGAACCTGACCGCGACACGTTGGCCCATCCCCAACAGGACAATAATTGTTTCTTACGAGCTCACTGGCGGTCCACGATCGTCGATGGAGAGTCTGACGCGTCTATGTCTTCTGGTATGTAAATATAGCTTTAGTCAACTGTCACTCTCCTTAAACTTCCTACTCAGAGAGAGAGAGAGCTGGTCGTCTCACTGGTAAATCTCATGCAATGCTCACCACGTGACACACACCACAGCAGTTTTTGCGTTTTACCTGGCAATTCTTCCGCTTTAGCTACGTATATATATATATATATACACATGCACAATTCTCGATTTGCCGGAGCGTCCCGCGGACCGGGCATATCGGCCTGGCCGATCGCACGAGATGTCCACCGCTCGACTCTCACTCTCTCATGTTATTCGAGCTAACAGCGATTACGATCTGCCTGCAAACCTCTCTCCAGCCAGTCTCCTTCTTACCGCCTTTATTCGCTATTTCTAGCCTTCTCGCGCGCCACTCGCTAATGTCACTTGCCGTACATCCAGTTTTCGAGTAAACTCGACGCGAGATATCATTGCCATCAGATATCCTCTCTCTTCTACTTTAAACCTACGCTTTTTACATGTAATATATACGTATTATATATTGCTCCTGATCCTCGCACGCTGCAGGATCAGTATTTTAATTTTCTCAACAAAATTCCCCCTCTGGCTTATTTTTATCTCCGCAGGTTTAAACGCAAAGAGTTTTTGTCAATGGCATATTTATACGTGTGTGTGTGTGTGTGTGTACTTTGGTAGGAGTCTTTAAAGTAGCAATGAATACCTGTAATTTCACTATTGTGCCGCGTAACGGCTGTTCCGATTCGAGCAATCTGCCCAGATTGGCTCGCCGTAGGTTATGCCGTTTGCAATAATAGTGATTAGAAGCTTCGCCAAGACTTTCTGCCACTTACTTTTTTTATCGCATTTCCCACTCGCGCTACGTAGCAATTTGCCAAGAGAATCTCGAGGCCCGACTGCGTTTTAGCTCGATGCAGCCAGTGTTTGCCAAACTTCTCCCTGCTTTTGTTCCTCCTTTTTTCTCAACAACTACGTTATATATACTCGCATAATTACAACGCGAAGCTTAATTTACTCTGCTGCGCGACGTTGAGCTCTCAGCTCATCGTAGTACTGCTGCCGGACGATCATTGTGGATTCGACGGCTGCATTCTCGCGACTCGGTCGAGAGAGTCCCGCGAGCAATAGGGTCGCGTGCGCGGCGTTTAATTCCATCGGGACGATAGACGAGATTTCACCGATTTAACGCACAATCTCCAGTTGGGATTGAGAAAGTATGGCTCGCCACGCGAGCGCGCGTCCTTCTAATTTATTGTCGTACGTGGCACAACTACGAGAGAGAGAGAGGCAGCTGCATCGATTCGCGTGTCTCTTGTTAGAAGATACATGGATTTTCTGCTCTCGGCAAACGAATGAGTCTTGCTACTCGTCGCAGCACGTACGCCGGCCGGCCGGCGAGAGATCTTTATTAATCAACACCAATGGCATTTAAAATCGATAGTCCTGCGCATACGCCATGCACGAATAATCCATGTAACACACTATATACTCCGAGTACCTACGCGACATTGACAATACGCTGTCGTTCCAAGAATTTTATCTACATTGATTCGAGAGTGTAAAATAGCAAACTCGTTTAATTTATTACGGAAAGCAACGACACGTTTGAAACAGGCCAACGCTTGGAATCAATTATAAGCTGACAAGTACACACGGTTGTATATATAATTACGGAAAAACCACGCGATCGCGCGAGCCAGTAGGGGGAAACACTCGACGCGAGAGCAAAGCGATAATTATAATTATATATATATTTTATCGAATCGCATTCTTTCGTACTCGAATGGTCCGCTGCGCAAGTGTAAAGGGCTCGCTTATTCCTTGCGATTCTTATAATTTCCAGCAAATTGGTATAATTGATAAAGCACACACCACTCTCCTCTTCACGAATCAAATCCCTGCGCAGCAAAAATTCTTCGTACATTAGCACCAATCGCTTTAGATTATTTCGCATCTATATAATCATGCATATTTGGATATATACATAGCGTTCGTTGCAGGAAGAATCTATGGGGGAAGGATAGAAGCCATACGTACGTAGAGTGCAGGACGAGGTCGTTGCAACGCAAGAGGAAGAAGAAGAAGAAGAAAGTAGACAGCTGGGCATAATGATCGCGAGCACAGGAGGATCGATCGCATCTGTATATGTGGGTTTACGGGGCGCGCATGGTTAACGAGGAGAGTCTCTCGTCCAAGTTCATAGTACGATCCTAGCGGGTGATTAGCATTGGCCGCGCCAGGCAGACGAGCGAGAGCGAAGCGGAGCACAAGGCACAAGGTCGACGTGGCACGGCTAGTGCCGCCTACGCCGTATGCCGTACGCGACGGTGCCTGTGTAGTAGCGAGAGGGGGAGGGGTAGACGGATAGCACCCCCGGTCTCTCTACCGTCTCCGGATGAGTGTTGCGCGCGTAGAACGCGGCATAAATATGTAAGAGCTACCCCCTTCGGGCCGTTGGCCCTAGTTTGGTCCCTTCTCTCCTGCCTCCCCACCCCCCCCCCCCCCCACTCCCCTCCCCCTCCCCCTGCCCAGACCTTGCGCAACCCCCGCGAGAGAGAGAGAGAGAGAGAGAGATAGAGCGGTCTGTGACGTCAGAGAGCCCACGTCATCGACTGCGTGCAACGTCGCAGAGGAGTGATCGAAACCAGCTGAGAACGGAAGACTCTTCAGGAACAACAACCGCGGGTACTCGATGCAACGTCGTTGCGACTCCATGTTGCACGCGTGGTACCTCGACTGGAAGGGTGGAGGAGCCGCAGCGAGCGGAGGAACGGACCGAAACGCGCGTCTCCGAAGCTTCCATCCATCACTCGTTCGTCGCGGGATGCCGATAGGAATAAGGTATGCAAAGGTATATACGTATATATATATATACGGTTTGGACGCGGTCAACAGGTCTTCCGGAGAACCGTGTGGAAGGATCTCGTAGCTTCGGCTTGAATGAAAGTGTGCGCGGGGTACGCGCCGGTGGAGGAAAGGAAGAGGAAGGAAGGAGAGCAGGACGAGGCAAGGTGCTCATTGTGATGAAGCATGAGTCTGACCTAGTGGGCTAGTGGGGCAGGTCGCACAGTGGATGATACATACATATTTATGTCGCGCAGCTCAGCGGCGGGGCGCCATTCTAGCACGGTTCCAGCCCCTCGCGCCGACGCAGCAGCCATCTTTCCCGCACTCGCGCGCCACTTTTGCCGCGCGTGTACCGCAGCGTTGTACCTCCGATGGCGGGCCAGCCAGGAGGCAGGATGCGAGAAGGTGCCATTGGCCTTCGCCACCCGTCCGCGCGCTCCGGCTTGCTAATCAGGCCGCGAAGGTGCGCATCCCGAGCACGCGCCGCCGTTCCTATCGCCCCGCGCACTGCAGGAGCATCCACGACGATCCGCCACGTGAGACGAAAGTGGAACATTTCCGACACCCCTTCGTACGTCACGAACCAGGCCGCGAGCCCCTAAACTTTGTCCCTTTGGCCCAAATCGCAACCTCCGATTTCCCAAATCTCTGCCGCTTATTAGCTCCTTTCCCATATATTACCTATATTTATATATGCTACACGCCATATTGCTAATCGATTCGTCAAAAGTCTCCACGATGTATACATGCACCTTGTATATATATACGTATAACTCGTCGTTAAATTCTACGCGGATAGACTCGAGTCGAAGGACTCGCTATACATGCACGGGATCATCAATCCTTATTTTCTACGCCGAGCGAGATACCGCGCGTACATGTATAAGGAAGGACGCGCGTTCTTCCCCTCATTAAAACGTTTCAATCAATTTCAGCGAGATGGCGATAAAAAATGACGGAGCACTGGAGCTCCCTGGCTGAAAGAGCCTCATTAGACACTCGTTTAATTCACTCTCCACTCGGCATCTCGTAAATCTTCATACGTACGTATTCTTGCCAGCGTTTTTGTCTTCCGGAGTAATTGATCCTGGCTCGCGTCAGGAAAACGATTCGCGGGGGCATCTCTCTCTCTCTCTCTCTCTCTCTCTCTCCCTCCGTCGTCACTATTAATCGTCCATTAATGGCGAATTGCGGAGAGTGGTCGGGTGTCTATCGGCAGCCGAGAGCCTGCAGGAGGAGGAGGCTCCAGCTTCGGCAGCGGTGCAACAGCAGCAGGGACCGCGCGGTCACGCGATCCTGATCGTCTTTCAAGCACGACGTGCAATTATAAGGAGAGAATGTGCCGCGAGCACGCACTTGGAGTTGGCCGACGCGATACGACGCGCGTCCTCTCGGACTCCAATGGAAGCGATGTAGCCTACGGCCCCGACGTATATATGTATGTACTCCCTGCACGAGACACCGGATTCCATGCCAGCCTCTCTCGCGGTCCTGCACGACGCAACGCACCCTGTCAATGAAAATTCCCCGTAGCGAGAGAGAGAGAGAGAGAGAGAGAGAGAGAGAGAGAGAGAAGATACCGAGATCCCAAGCCTAGTCTTATTGGATCGATAACGTCCTCATCGTCGCTTCCTCTCGTCTCGCTCGCTCGCTTGTACCGTTTTTTTTTTTTTCGAATTTCAGCTATTTCTTGTTTTTTCAAGAAATGCAGCTGGACATCATGGACGAGCAACGACTGGAAATTGTTTCGACGATGAATAAACCGCGCGGAGAGCTCGGTCGAATTGGATTTAATGGCGAAATTTATGCCGGGCGTTGGAAAACTTTGGAACGGAGTGTGTTTGAGAGTAAAGGAAGAGGATGTGCGCGGCGCGCATGAGGAACGCATGATCGACGATAGCGGCTAGGATATGGCTGTTTGGAGGGAGAGGACGAGGTCCGGTGTGTGTGTGTGTGTAGGCTTCGATTTATCGCGCAAGACCGGCCGATAATATCCTCACGCAAAGAGTGTGTTTATGTCGCGATCGTACCATTAATAAAAGCGTTTGCTACATCTTTTCGACAGGTTCTGCCACATTGGCGATAACCACTCTCCGCGTACGTAGTGGAGAGCTCTCGCGCGTCTGTATCCTAAGCTCTTTCTTCCGCTCGCGACCAACGCTGTTGTACACAGCAATATTTTCGGCCATACTCTCCGTTTTACGATTTTCCGTCGTCACGCGCGAAAGAGATCCTACAGCGTTTTTCTCCACACGCTATACAACTAACAGATCCACTCAACACATGATTTTATATCTCCATCTATATTCCTGTACTTGGGACCACCTTCCTCCATGCATATACTCTGGCTTTCGCATCATTTCCACGCACCGCGTGTACATGGACGCTTGATTAACTCGGCTTTATATATCTCAAGCGAATATACATTTATATCGATATTGCACCACGTCTCTCTCTCTCTCTCTCTCTAATAAGAAACGGCACATTTGAAAATTTTTATTATCGCTCGGCGCGATATCGCGAGAAGATTCTCGAGAGTGGCCGGTCGCGTAATGGTCCCCGGTCGATCGCAGATCCTCGGATTACTCGGTATAAACGAAGGAAAACAATGACCGTGGCGTCGTCCGAGATATTCCGCGAGTGACAGGAACGCCATTGGGCGGAAAATATAGGGCACTCCGGAGATTGGATCGAAGCCTCGCCGGACGATTGTTTTCCCCGACGAGAAACTATATATATATATACAAAATTGTCCGCTCGGTGCGCAAACTCCTCCACGACTCGACCGTTTCAATGGTGCAAAGTTCGTGGGACTCGAATCTATGTGCAAGTGTATAAACTTGATACAAACGACTCTCTCGCGTCGTCCTGCGGTGGCCAAAGGTCCGCGAGAGAGGCTCCTCGCCCACGCGTACATGGATCACGCGGTGAAACGCCCGCGCGATACATGCACACACGCACGCAGACGTGTTATTTTTGCAGAACCGTCCGAAAAAACGTAATACCAGAGGAGGGTCGGCGTTGATAAGAATACGAGCACCGACGTTTCCACGACTTAGTCTCTCTCTCTCTCTATATATATATATATATACTGGAGCGTCAAATTAATCTAATAAATTGAGAAATTTATCGATCGCTCGGAAAATTGAATGGAAGGCTTGTCCGTCCCGTGGTACGAACGTGTTCACTCGGATCATATAACTATCCGGAGAAGGTGCGCGCGTACGCGTTAAACGCCCACAAAAGCACGCAATCGTACGTTGGCGCGAGGACGAATCCGCGCTCGCTCTCGTGTGCGTAATATCCGCGGGTTACCACCTTGACACCCTGGTATCATTTCCCAGGAAGTTATTGGCCATCGCGCGCTCGCGGAGCCTTCGCCTTTGGCCGCGCTCTCATCGTACTCGCAGCTGATTTCTCCGGATGACATTCGCAGCCTCGGACAGAAATAGTCCCGTGCGCGGAGAGAGCTCGCTCCCCCCCCCCCCTGCGCGTGCACCGCTAATTCGATAATTCGTTCTCCGACCGAATTTCTATACGCTCGACCATTTTCATTCATCCGACGCGGC
Source organism: Prorops nasuta (assembly GCF_024137725.1). Classification (NCBI taxonomy): domain Eukaryota; kingdom Metazoa; phylum Arthropoda; class Insecta; order Hymenoptera; family Bethylidae; genus Prorops; species Prorops nasuta. The sequence continues at coordinate 3,418,816 of NW_027116821.1, read as the reverse complement.
TCTCTGATTGGCATAAACGACTTTTTTTATCGGTGAAATATATTTTTAAAAGTAACGTGCGCACCGATAACACAGCGAAATACGCGCGTATCAATCGCAGCGACGAATGCGCGTGGTGCGCGCGCGCGGCCGATTCCTCGGATTTCGTCGAGACGTATAACAGTGTTTGCGCAATGGCTCGCGATCCAAGCTTTTCTCATCGATGGATAAAATTGCGGCGATAGGGAGAGCGATGGACAAGATATATACGCCGCGCGTTTCGATAAAATATATTATCATTCGAACGTATCTGCACCCCGTTACGTAAGGACACACTGTCTGTGTGTATATATATATATATATATATATATATAGTTACCTTGACTTTCCTGCCCTGTGCTAAACCAGTCACGTTCTTTCCTCTTATTAACGCGCGCGCGCGCTATAATGGTTCATTATTTTTCCGCAGTGCCGTCGATGCGTCAATAACTTTGCAAAAATTCGATACTTTTTCCCGCAATCTCTTAATAATCAGAAAGAGAGAGAGAGAGAGAGGTGGAAAAATCTTATCGAATGCAATCGTGAAAAATCTCGTGTTCCGGGATAGAATTTTCTAGGAAAGACCCACGCGAGTGAACACACCCCCTTATGTAACGTAATGATCTTAGTATGCCGTCTTCTCTCTCTCTCTCTCTCTCTCTCTCTCTCTCTCTCTCTCTCTCTCTCGGAGCGCTCCAACGGGCTGATGTCACGCGAGAAGATCGAGTCGTCGAGAGATATTGTGGAATGCGAGGCACACCGTGCGGGGATGAGATTGTGGTCAGCACCGGTAGTGCCAGCCAATAATAGCTGTACAGAGACTCTAATGCAATTATATCGTTTGATCCTTAAACGTTAATAATTCCTATCGACGGTAATTACGCGCAACGATTTATTACAGGTAATAGCGCGAAATGAGCGCACGCTACAAGCACTCGCGTGATTTTTCTCTATTCCATATACCTTTGCCGTGTGTCGTGTTCTCACACACACACACACGGGCGAGAAGACAGCGCGAAGCAAGCACGCACCGCCTCTCCCTCCCCCCACGCCATAGTCGATTACGTAGATGAGGACATATCTTGGCACTTTGCGACCGGATTGCAAAGCCAGGACTCGACTAGGTGTCCTTGCGCTTTAAATAAATGCGAAAACAGTGCCTATGCCATGCGCTCCGTGGCGTCGATAGCGCGTTCACGCGTGCACACACGCCGCTCCTCTTGCGCGTATACTTGCTCGCTCTCGAGAAGCCAGTTTCGTACGCCTACGTACAATCCTCTCTCTCTCTCTCTCTCTCTCTCTCTTCCTCTCCTTAGAGAGGCGCAACACTCGAAAAGACAGAGTTTTGCGCGATACGCGTGCACTTGCCGATCCAATGGATCATTCGCAGCGAGAAACAATGTCATCGGCGGATGTCGAGAAGCCCGCTCTCGCCGAGTCTTGTACACTAATCGCGTCAGACCTGCAGTCACGATTGTATGTAAATTTTTGTAATAACGGAGTAGCCTGTGTAGGTTATAGGCGCGATAATAGTCGCGTTACAGCGAGCCGTGCTAAATTGTTCGCGTAGAAAATTTCAATTTCATCCCGTACGTGTGTGCATGGATCGGTAGTGTGCTGAGAAACTTTCGCAAATTCTCGCGTTAACTTGCGAAATTCTAGTCTGCCGACTATCCGCCCGCGACCATCGATTGGCGCTACACTCGAGCGCGCTGCTGAAATTTCCTGCGATTCAAAAATCCTGACATTTTTCAACCTGCACTTAATTTCGGAGTGTTGTATATATACGCGCGATTTATCGCCGAGTAATTGTGATTGTATGTAAATGCGATAATATGGTAAACAGGTGTCGTACTACGAGGGCTATGGCAAATGTCGATTAATACTCTACTGTATCTATATATACATCTTTGCTTTAGGAGCATTGCCAAGTAGCGAACAACTTTTCTCCACTTGCATCGCGCTCTTTTTTTTTTATGCTCCGACGTTTAATCCGTTTATTAGAAAATAATAAATGTGTAAGAGTTTATACTCTCTCTCTCTCTCTCTCTCTCTCTCTCTCTCTCTCTCTCTCTCTCTCTCTGTATATATATATATATATATATATAGTATAGCCGGTTAGATTGCTCTTTACTCGCGTCATCAATTTTATTGGGTATCCGTTTAATCCGTCCGACGGTTTAATGGTCCTACTTTCGATTATAAATGGGTCCGAGTCATTGACGAGCCCCGCGTAGAATTTCGGAAGAAATCGCGCGCGGGGAGAAAAGAGGAAGTAAGGTATGACGGTAGGAGGTGGGATCCCGAAGGAGCGAGGCCCCGGGCGAACCGATCGCTCCTCCACCGCACCCCAATTTTAATCAGGACCCGAAGTATGCAAGCAGGATGAATGCCTGCGAGCTTTCTCCCAGAGCGAACTACCGGGCGTTACGATGCATGTAATTTATTTTTATTGCCACCAATTTTTTTCTACCCCTCGATCAGCTCTCACTAATTTCGTAGCGGGGCCGTCTCTCCTGCTAGCAAGCGTGCGAGAGAGAGAGAGAGAGAGAGAGAGAGAGAGAGAGAGAGAGAGAGAGAGAGAGAGAGGATATCCACCACGGTGGGGCTGATACCGTGTCCCGGTGCGCGTCCTTAAAAATGCCCCAACTGGTAAGTACCTATTCAATATAAATCTCATCCCGTAGATCGTTTCTCTAAATGTTCCTTAGACGATTAACCTTACGAGGAGAATTCTTGCCAGGAAAAACATGGAAAATAAAGTTTTCATTTATAGGATCATCGATGGCGATTGGTCGTTGAAAATATTTTCACGAAAATCTTCTTGCGCGGTTCCAGCAATTGCTTTCATTTTCTATATTTTCGTATATATATATATATATATATATATATATATATATATATATCGTCAACGCGCAGGTTGGATTTAAAATTGATACGCCATTTGCGTGGCAATTTTTTAGGTTTCCCAAGGTTTCGCGATGTAGTATATATACGTAGGCTATTTTAAAGGTGGGTAAGATTTATAGATAGCTGCGTGGGGTATCGGCGGTGGGAGTTAGGGGTAACAGAGAGATACATGGAGTGAGCGGTAGGTTTGGAGTTTGAGCCGTGGGGGTTATTGCAGTAAGCCTTCTCTTGGGGCTTCAAGAATATTACTATTCTCGCGAAGCCTACCCTACACTACGCAGCTCTCTCTCTCTCTCTCTCTCTCTCTCTCTCTCTCTCTCTCTCTCTCACTACTTCTGCTCAGCAGCGCGGTTCAGCCACCCCTCGCTACCGGAGAAATGCCTACGGAATAGAGAAGAGAAAGAAGCAAATAGAACGAAATGAACGCATTTTGCGCGGTAGAGCAAAGGGAGGCAGGGCGAAGGTTGAAAAAGGAGGGAAAAAGGATTAAGCTCGGGGCTGTGGCGGCGTACGGTGGGGGCCAAGTGAAAGAAAGAGAAGGAATTTTCCCTTGGAAACTGGCTGATCATACACATGCCTAGCCGATCTTTTTAAAGGCTCCCCACTTAAAAGGACACGGTTTATGTTTATGGCCACTTATTCCGCGCGGGGGAGGTAAAGAGAAAGAAGAGAGAGTGAAACGTGGCACGCAATTCCACGCAATTTCGGTCGGAGCTATATAGGGTGGGGGGGACTCGTAGGTCTAAAGGGAGTCCTGTTCTTGCGCTATATATATATACTACTGCCTCACCTTATGCTTTTTTTTAATAGCTCGCATGACGATTGAGCGGTTCGCCCTCTCCGTGGATCTCCCCCCACTTTAATCCCGAATCAATGCGGCAGACGTTTAATTGAATTTTTTTCTAGAAAAGAATGCTAATGCGCCGAATAGTATATATATATATATATATATGATACGCGCATAATTTCAGTGTTTCATGGAGTGTTAGGATCGAGACTCTTTTCACCCCTCGTTTCACTTTTCTCAAAGACACTTTGTCTCCTCTCCCGGTGGACGCGGAGAGAGCTCGAATCTCACGCCTCCCTCCCCCCTTCTTCCCCCCTCTTTGCCCCCCGTGCCACGATCGGGCGAGAGACAGGACACGGTCGAGTTAGTTAAAAAAATGAATTAAAAGTGTAATCCGCTGGCTGATTGAGAGGGACCACGTGCCGGGGTAACGGAAACTCCCAGAGATGGTGAGTAGTGGCTCTCTCGGTCTCGCTTCGTGATTCTCCGGCTCTCCCGGGGACGTCCTTGGAAAAGAAGCTGTCTAATTAAACGCAGCTCCGAACCAACACGAACGAGAGAGAGAGAGAGAGAGACCCAGCTCGCTCTCTGACGGAAAAAGAATTCTCTCTTCTCAAGAGAAAGAAGTTCATTTTCCCGAGAATCGCAATGATGTTTCAGCTAGAAAAGAAAATGAAAAGACAGATTTTTCCCTACTTTTCCCATTTCTCCTGCAACGATATCATATCAAATTCAAATTTCTCATTCGCCTCACGTAGACTTTTTCACGGGGCGAGCGAGAGAAAAAAATTGTTTTCAGACAAATCTTTATATCGCGTCGAGTACAAAACGTCGTAGGTCGGAGCAACGTTATAAGTTCCTCGTCGAATAGTGCAGTGGTCGCTCGTCGCGATGCGTTATAGCAGTCGGAGGACGCGATAGCAACAAGACCTTGTTGCACTGATAAGACAGAGGTACATATATATATATATATACGCGAGTGGTGGCTCAATGTCTCCTCGCGTATACACGCTTGCATCTCGAAACCGCGCGCGAGTTGATCTCGCTCTTAGCAGGCTCAATCCCGTTTTATTTAACGCGTGTTTAAAAGCAATAAAAGCCAAAGCTTCGGGCTTTCGGGGATCCTGGTCGGAAAATCCGCAATCAAGAGGCGAATCGTACGACGGACAAGCGCATTATCCGGCCGTGCGATTTCGCGACCCCACTCCGCGAGGGGTTTGGGTGGTGGAGGATGGGGGAAGGGGCAGGGCAGGGCCAGAAGAAGGAAAGATCCGCGCGCGATGGGGCGACATCAACGTCGAAGCTAATGCTCGATTAGTTGCAAACTTTCGGCAAACTCCACTTTTACTGCTAAACAATTATCGTTCGGGCGCAACCGCCTCGCTAAACTTTCTCGAAAACTATATAATAAAAGGAGAATTAAAAACAGTCGAGATAACTTAATAGCAATAATGAGAATATAGATTGCGGGATTAGAGCGGGATTATTTCTTGAGTAGGAAAGTACGCAACGGGACGATAGTAATAGGAATTCTGGCAGTAATCTTCAATGACTGTAAAATTGAATGTAATTTTAAAGCTTTAGTTTCGCTAAATTTCTTGTAGCTTATATACTGGGACGAGGGATGCTGCTGGTATACGCACAGGCTGTATACCAGCCAGCCAGCTAGCCGATATTCCTCCTGGAAGAATAAGAAGATGCAGGCTGGGATGGAGAGAGGGGCGGTCCAAGGATCAATATTTCGAGATTAGGAGTTCGTAGCTAGTGGGATTATTAGGGACCATCGGTTCTCCTCGAGTTTATAGGTTTCCAGTTGTAAACAAACGGCAAACACGGGAATCCATTGTCTCCGAATGAATACAGGTAGTTAGAGGTGACCTGCCGTTTCGGCTGGTGGCCGTATTTACACGGGATCGACGGGTGGTCGGGGCTCGGCACCCGGGACCCGGCACCCGGGGCCCGGCACCCAGGGCCCAGGGTCCCACTCGCAATACGCCTGCAGACCCGCCGCTCCCCCCTCTTAATTTTCAATATAACCGTTCGGCCTTTACCTAGCTCTTCGCTCCTTGCAGCACTTGCTCACTGGCCATATATACACCGTTCCAACGTGCACGATGTTGACTGACTCGTCGCCATGAGCTTCTCCCGGCCCCTTCAGCTTCTTATATATTGGCATTAGCGCCGTTCTTCCGCTGCTTTCACTCTCTCTCTCTCTCTCTCTCGCAACCGTAAATCACGCGGACCAACCCCCTTTGCCTTCTCGCATCGGCCGATTCGTAGAATTAATTCAATTTGCCGGACAAACGCAATTTCTAGCCTCTCTCTCTCTCTCTCTCTCTCTCTCTCTCTCTTGAAACATGGACGATATTGACATTCCTAAAACATATGGCGAGTCTCCTGCCTATACGACCTCGACGTCTTTCCAATTGATACAACTCGTTGGTTTTGTCGAGAGGGACGAGAGTGTCGAACGCGCTCGAACGTTTCGATAATCAGTGGAAGAAATTGATCCTCGGGATAATTCGCTGTAAGACCGTCGAGATGCGTGGTGGCTCCAGCTTCTTATCCTGGACGAGGAAGCGAGCGAGCGAGCGAGCGTTGAATTGGCAATAAAACGATTTAAGGCCAAATAACGCGAGTGTCTCTCCCGAAGCTTTCCCACGTTTTCCGTAGTGCGTTCAACGGTGCGTCTCGCTCGCCACGGAGAGCTTGTGGCACGGGCTAATACGAAACACATGTTTCGGACCGATGCACCTGAGATGTGCAAAATCTTCGTGGACGGTCGTCAGGTGTCCCTCCGACACTTGCGAGTTTTCGCACGGTGCACCTGAATGGGAGGAAACCATGGGACCGAGCAACCCACGTGCCGACCAGATGTGGAAACCTGCTTTTCTTGGCATTGTAAACCGACAGGTACCGTGCGCGTCTATACCGTAGGTACTTTGCTCTTCTTTATTGCACCCACGAGTCGACCCTCCTCTTTTCCAAACCATCCCCCAATGGTCGCGCACTCTGACCAATGCGAAAATCTTCCATCGTATATACGCACGTAACAAAGATACATTTATAATTGTCTCTGTAATAATTCTCATGTCGATTAAATTCGCAAGCCAATAACGTATAGGTATATACGTACCTCGAAACTATACATTTCAAGTGGAAGATTATATATTATAGGTTTTTCGCGCGGCAAAGGTTCTCCCCAAGTAGAAGCGTAAGGAGGGAAGGGTAGAGGCGACGACGCGACGGTGTCTCGCAAAAGTTAATTTCCTGGTGGCGCGCGGTGCACCATTGAGATCCGGATCGGGCCTGTCCACGCCTCGGAATCATTAAAACCAAGTTAAACGCCCCTGAAAGACAGTTTTACGAGTTGGGCGCATTCACGAAGCTAAATTATTGCGTTATAAGGCAGTCTAAGATCCGAGATTGGACCAGAGTGGTTCCCCGAGGTCCGGGGACTCGTAGAAAAACAGGCACGTACCTGGACCAAAACCGTTCCACCCTCCCACAGCATGAAATCTACGAGAGAGCACAGAGCGGACGATTGACGAGTATCCGTGCAGTGTACCTATATATATATATATATATATATATATATATACCACAGCGATTTGGTAAATTTTCAGACAATTTAACCGTTAAGTTATGAACACTCTCGAGCCGAACCTCTCCGATAAATAAAATCTTTCTATCCTATCCCTAGCTCGCCAACCTTTCTTCTCCCATCGCTTCATACATCTCCCATTTTAGAAAACCATTTTTGACCAAATCACCTTGCCAAGCACAAATATTTATTCCTCTCCTATACCGTCACACACACACACACACACTTGTAAAGCACGTAATTTAACGCGATCGAGCAAGTCCTTTAGGCCAGTAAAAACTGTCTCGGAGCATTATATCTTTACGATGTAATATCGCTCAAAGTGCGATTCTGTTGATATTCTCGGAAGTTGATCATCTTTATAGGTGTACAAGAGTGAAGCGAAGCGAGGAACAAAGCGAGAAGAATGAAAGAGGAAAGTGTGGATGGAGAGCCATGCGCAGCCAGGTGCAGGCAGGCGCTGCAGGTAAACTAGAAGAGCGAGGATCGAAGGAAAGTGTTGGAGTTAAAAGCAATCGGCTGTTCCACTATTTTCAACATTTCGTCGCGCTTCGAATGCTGAGATACAACCACCTGCGATGAAATTATAGCCAGTCCGAGCTTTAACCGTGGTCGCAAGAGTTATGCGAGGAGCTCGACGCTAAATTATGTAACGCCCCACGTGAATGTCGAGCCGCGCAGGATGTTCCTTCGTGTACCGATGCTAAATCGCGATTCCTCCTTTATTCCTCCCCCCCCACAGACATCCCACAATTTCTCCGTAAATATACACAGTCGATCCGTGAACCGCCGTCGCCGCCCGCAAGATCGACCAAATCTAATGGCCCACGCGCGCCTTGCGAACATTTTTCGAGCGGACGGGCGCGTCACACTCGTTCGATGGTTTCATAATTGCTGCAGGAATAAAACCTCCGCGCCTTTGCATTTTCTTCCCGCCTCTCGCGCCATTCCTCGTGTGCAAATATATCCGCCAAGTACCATTTTCCCTCGAATGTTCCTTCACTCGTTAAAGTTGTCGTTGTGGATGTTCATGAAGTTTTAACAAGTCCACGCACCATCCGATGATTCGAAGAGGCCATATAAAGCGTATATATATACTATATCGTTAACGGGGTAAAACCTCGAGCGACACGCGTATCGCACGACGAATAAAATATCTCCCGTTAAAAATCAAACGTATATATATATATATGTACGCGTATATACAAAGGTTTTAACGGAAATGAAAATATTTTTCGAGAAAATACAGAGGACTCGCTCGATGGTTCGGCGTATTTTATCATAAAATACTTGATGGAGGCGTTAAATTGAATTATCGATATGTTTCATTATTTTATAAACCCTTTATCGATATTTTATGGGCGTTTTATCGATGTTAACTCTTTCGATTGGTCTTTATTGCGCAATGTCCGGGAGTTTTACAAATCGGATAAATGCTTTTTGCATCGAGCAACGGCTGAGAGGCGTAGCGGTGATAAAAAGAAGACTGCGGAGGATTTTTCGTAAAGGGAGAAAGGAGCGATTGGTCGCAACGAAGAGCGTTCCGAAGGAGCTCCTGGAGAAAATGTCGAGCTGCGGCGGCTGATGCGGGATCGATGACGTACACTCTGGGAAATCGAATCGTTCCAAAATGTAAACACAATTTAAAGGTGCATTAGTTAGCTGGTGGACAAGACTTTTCCACATTGTTCAGCCTACCAGGCTTAGCACCGAGTCCCAAGCAATAAAAAGAGAGGCAATAAACCGACCGAGAATGACTAACCCTTATATACCTGTACTCGAATGATCAATCAAAAATTCTAATTTTAATATTATTAATTAAACATTCTTAAAACTGTTATCAATACATTGCTTTTATTTTTAAGATGAGAATGAGCTCAAACACGAGGTTAATCGGACGATTATTTCTGTATTATGTGTATCCTGTAGTTCATATTTTATTAAATTCTAATGAAACTATATTTTATTTTGTATATCTGTAATTTGATAAATTTAAATATATATATATATATAAAACAATATAGCAGAAAGGATCGATTAACAGTTATCGGAGTTAATACGATGTCTAAGAAAATAGGAATTTTTGCAACCTTTAAGAAAGGGCGAAAAATAAATTATGTATAAAAATATTATTAAATGATGAATAAATATTTATTTCATTTAAATATATATGTAATTAAAGATATGTGTAAATACTTTAAATTCCTATCTAAATGATTCAAAAGAAAAGTTTTATTAAAATTAAATAATTTGAGAACTGCATGATAAATTTAATACAGAAATAATCGTCCGATTAGCTTCGTGTTTGGACTCATTCTCATCTTAAAAATAAAAGCAATGTATTGATAACAGTTTTAAAAATGTTTAATTAATAATATTAAAATTAGAATTTTTGATTGATTATTCGAGTACAGGTATATAAGGGTTAGTCATTCTCGGTCGGTTTATTGCCTCTCTTTTTATTGCTTGGGACTCGGTGCTAAGCCTGGTAGGCTGAACAATGTGGAAAAGTCTTGTCCACCAGCTAACTAATGCACCTTTAAATTGTGTTTACATTTTGGAACGATTCGATTTCCCAGAGTGTACACGCGAGGGCGGTTTATTCGCGAATAACTTATCGTGGTCGATTGGCGGCGACGCGAAGCAACCCCCGTTCCGCGATCGACGCGCGTACGTTCTTCAATATCTCATATATATATATATATAGGGATCCCCTCGGTGGACGTTTTCGACCCCGTGGCCCGTGCGTGCCACTCCTCGCCACATTTATACACTTTTTTCACGATAAATCACAGAAGGAAACCGTGCGCGCGCTCTCGATCATTACACCGTACCACCTTCCTTCCTTCCTTCCTCCGGAGAAGCGAGAAACTTTAAGATCCTCGTTAAAGATTCAAGCCGACTTTATTACGCCTCATTAAAAACTAATTAATTCGACGCCATAAAAAACGTCTTGGCAAATTAGCTGTAAAGAAGCACAAGTAGTGGTACGAGAGTGCGGCTGGCTTCTCGCGGCCTGGCATTAAGCTCCGAGGTATCGAGCCGGCTATACTTTACGACGAGTTGCGACGCGAGGTCGCTTCGAGACGAACCAAAAGTCTCGCGGCTCTCATATGGGACAATTAATTTAATTCGATAGGAATAACAATCGCGACGAGTGACTGTGTTGGTTCGTCGGTCGAACAAACGACCCACGCGAACGTTGGAATAAAATGAAAAACAGCATTGCGAATACATAGGTGTGCAACACGTACACGCTTCCCCCCTTTTTGCTCGTGCATTTTCCTCAACGGGCCAATATAATATGTGCTGCTGGAAGAATGGTGGTACAAGAACGCGCACTTTACCGGCTGACCTTTGCCATCCGCCACGAACTCTACCTCCGAGCGATTCGCTTTTCAGATAGCGCGAACCATTTTTTCCAGTACAATTGCTTTTGGAGAGGAGATGGCGAGTTGAGGAAGAAGAAGAAGAAGAAGAAGAATCGAATAGCCTTCGCGTTGCTCGTTTTCCCTAAGCGTATGGGTGCAGCACGTACGTACGTGACAGTGCGGCGGGCCATGGTGCTGGAGAAGAGAAATGAAAAGAGCCGAGTGAATGAAAGAAAGGATTGAGTAGTCCGGGCCCGGGAGTCTGGATGTAACCAACAAAGAGGGTGTCGAGCGGAGCAACGATGCCCCCACAATACCACTCTGATAAACGAGGCGACATTGTCCGTCCGTCTGTCTGCCTGCCAACCTTGCCTCCTCTCGTTTCTACCCAAACCAAGATCCTTCTTCTCGTCCTTTCCCCCGTTCGCACCTCTCGCGTGTCGAACGGAGGAATCCCTGTCACTCAACCGTCCTCTTTTTACAAATTGAAAAATCTCCCTATAACTATATACATATATATACGCTCTCGACTTTAGTCACAACCCGTTTTATATCCCACGTCCTTTCAATTATCGTAAAACGTAATATATATATATATATATATATATTATATATTTGGAGGCTCGTTAACGCGGAGAATCGAAGGAAGACGAGCGACGAGGCTGGGTCCTATAAGCCTGCAGATTGGCGAGTGTCGGGAAAGGGTTAAAAAGGTGGTGGTTTTGGACCGTTGGTGTGTCGTTTCGCGATCGAATTTGCGAGCCGAGAGCAGCTATAGTGGCCGCGTGTGGCGATTTAAAAGGAGAAAGAGAGGCGAGAGCGCGCGTTTGCGGGTCCTGGAGGTCCCGTGTGGCGTACGTGGGGGGGAAAGACCTCGGGACTACTCGAAGCTACAACTTATGCTTAACTGGTATGGCAGTTGGTTAACAAGGCCCGTGCAGCTACGGCCTTTTTAAAGGTATAGGCGCGCGACGTGTATCTACGCGAGGATCGGCCGCTTTGAATCGGCTGGACGCGTTACGGCATTTTTCCTCTTTTTGCCTTCATATTTTCGCTCGTTTAATATGCCCCCCGGCACATAAATAAATCCCTAATTGGCCCGGACCTATTTGTTTCTCCTCTATAGAGAAGCACCGGTCGCTCAAACACCTTCCTCCCCTCTCCAGGGGGCAGCGGGGGGGAGGGGGGGGGGTACGCGTCACACAAGAGAGCGAAATTCCTATAAACAAGCCCATCAGAACCTCCCAATCCTTCTCTCCTCCCACAATTAAGTGTATATATATATAATCCAATCCTTCGGCTGCCATCGGTCAAGTATACGGTACCATCTAAAAGCGAGCCTTGCGATTTTGACAGAGATCAAAGAGGATGTAATCCCGATGAACGCTTAATTTCTTTATATACAATCTGTCGGCTACTTTTGCTCTTCAGGGTCGAACCTTGCCATTAGCGTCGTTCGACAAAGGATCGTCGCTATATACCTTCGTACGTTTAAATTCACTCGGAATGCTCGTCGTCTATGGGAACATCGGATGCGTCCAGCGGCCGTAACGCGCGAGGGATCGTTTGAGACGGGCTTGTCCAGAAGGTAACTTCCGCTTCTGGAAAGATGGCACCACTGCGCGGTGCCAAGTTCAATTCCACAATGTCGTCGATACGATCTTGTTTGCCCGAATCCTCGCGTGCGCGCGCTACTCCTAAATGCGATTATTAATCTCTCTCCGCTCAGCAGCGACCTTTGCCACACACAGCCGAAAAGATCATTCTTACTTTACGACGGTGCTCGATACATTATTCATGATCGATACATCTTGCGCCTAGCGCTCGCGCGAGTTTAGGATCATCCACACACGGCCGGTCCGTTCCAACGCACGGATTCGTGGCCTCTTTCGCGTGCGCACGCTCGAAGAAAGAGAAGAGATGTAAATTTGTTGAATTTTTTCTGTCGCGCCTCTCAAAATTGGAACGACCGTTCTCGGAAGCGCGACATATCATTGGACAACTTTCTAAATGGGAGTCTTTTCGCGCGGTTCATGAATCGCGCGCGATGGTCCTTGTGCGAGATGCGTTCGGCGCTGATGAGTGACGGAGGAGGAAAATTCTCTCGACGATCATTTATCCGTCGACGGGTGCACGGGGGGTGCTGATCGTGCGTAAAGCGCGCGCGCGGCCTCGCGATTAGCGTGGAGATATCGGAAAGTGCGGGTCGGCGCACGTATATAGCGGAGGCTGAGGTGGGCCGTGGTTGGCGGGCCCACGGCCGTAATCTCTATAGGTTGCGAGCGAGCGGTAGGACAGGGTGTTACCGCTTGTTTTTGCCACCGAGCATTGTCGTCGGAATTCTCGTAAAATAATTAAGAGAGCCCAGTAGCTACCGCGACGATGGTATTTTAAAGGGTCGTAAAAGGAACGTTAAAATCTCGTCGTCTCACTCGTTTGGAGAGGAAGGAAGCGTTCGCCATCTGGAGGTTCGCGTAGGATTTTCTCATCCGCCGCTCCGATGCGCATACGCTAAAACTCTTTCGTATATATACCTTCCAGCTAGATCGCTGCTAATTACCACTACATGTGTACAAGTAAATCATTCCGCAGTGCTCAGAGTTTGTATCTACTCTCTTCTTCTTCGTCCTCTTCTTCTTGAATTTGAATGAGCGAAGCAAGCTTTAAATCTTTCTCCCCGTTTCATCGCTCCTGCAATAATAATTAAGACGTTCTATTAACTCCCTTCATTAAAAGAGATTATAGAAGGCTATGCAAATGTGTCGAGTATTAAAAGAGCAGCAGAGACTTTATCGTATTTATTGCGATATCTTTACGAATGATAATAACGCGTCTCGTCTATTTGTCCAATCAATTTTGCGAAGAATTCGCAAGAGTGCTCGCGGAGAATCAATTATTTACAGTAATTATACGCTTGACCGTCGCGCACCATAGGTACATTGGCTAACTCTTATATATATATATATATATAGCGGTGTTGGCTGCATGCTCGGATATTTGCAAAAAATTAAGCGCGACAAATATAGTTACATCGATCAGCATGCATCGTTCCGATAACGGCATATTAATATCACGTCAGCACTACGGTCTAATTACTTGCACGGGTAGAAACGAAATAATCGACTAAACGCGCCGATTATACGGGCAGATGAATGTCTCTCCACTGACATTATCTTCCTGTCGCGTATTCTTATGGGCTATTAAATCGAGCTGTGCTTTGCTCCTTGATTTACAGGCAAATTAAAAAGGTCATTATTATCGGTCAGATATACGTTTCGATGATTAAACCTATTATAGTGGTCGTTGTGCTAAGCGAGCCATGTGCGAAAGGTTCGCGTCGCCGGTGTGAAAGCGCCGATTCGTATACACACGCGCGTAATAGCATTTAATTGGAGACCTTGTTGCACACTTTTATTCAAACTTCCCCTCTTGGCCCTGCGCGCGTTCCGTCTCCGCGAGAGTAACGCGCTCTCTCTCTATACACACACACACATATATATATATATATATATGGAGCATTGATAAATAAAAGCGATTGGTCTCGATCGGGACGGGATGCAAATCGAGTTGGATTCTGCAAAAGTGAGGTGCGAGTGGAGAAAAAGTGCCAAGGGGGCAAATGAACAGAGTTCCCTGACAAGTCGGGTAAGTGAGAACGTATGTATAAGAGCAAAGGCGGCGAGAAAAGTTGGGGGGTGGGGTAAAGGGACGCGCGCGGCATTCCACCGGCAATTAATTATGTATACGGGAATAAAACGACCGAGATCGGACTTTTGACTCCATAAAGATCGGTGTACTGCAGGGGTATACGATATAGCCCGGGGGGGGCACACGGGGAATCTCACTGGACGCGTCGCGAGGCGAACGTTATCGCAACAGTCCAATTATCCGTCCCGCGAATCGCGGCCGGGAAACAATCTCGATCGGCTCGACGCTCCAGAAATCGAGACTGAACAGCTGTCCGAAGAAAAAGTGGATTGGCACCGCCCATTGGAGATGGAAAAATCCTTCCAACGACGCCACTTGTAGGAGCGCAAACTTGCGCTATGGAGAGAAAAAACGCTATCCAGTTTACGCAGGATCTCGCGGTCTCTGTGTGTGGAAGCTAGCCTAGCCTAGTCGCGTCTACTGAATAATGCATTATATTATTGCTGTGTGTCAGTAAACCATTGCGCAGTGATATATATTCCGGCTGCTGACCGTAACCTTGTTTGCATCGCGATATCGGTATAATATTGTAATTCGCGCTGTATACAATGCAGAAAGTGCGGTATGTGTGCAGTATATACGCATTGCACATGCAGGAACGGTGGCTAACCTTTCCATGTTTCCAGCGTGTTGCGCAAAAAAGATGGCAATTAAATTTTATTTCTGTCGCCGATAGTTTATGTTGCGTAAGGATCGGTGCTCGATCGAGAAGCGCTCTAGAAATTACGGATTGTTCTTCCTTCGACTTACGAGCGCATATGTGGTACGATCTTAAAGTGGGCTAGACCCTTGCATTCTGTACGCGAGAAACAAGTTGGACGACACCAAAGAGGGGCCTTGTGTTCTCGAGTTCACTATCGCCCTGCTGCTCCTCTAGCTCATCGACTCGACTCGGAGAAAGTGGTACTACCACGCATGGTTATTCGATCTGGTCGTACCTACTTTTATGCCCAAAATTTTCGGTAACCTCCCCCCTCCAATCCACTCTTTCTCTATACTCTCAAAATCTTTCACCAGACAAAACAGGGTCATCGATAACTTTCCAAAAATACTCCAGTCCGCACCCTCCCCTTCTTCGATCTTTGCCTTCTCCTATACTCCTTATCATATTTCACTATACGTTTACTCGTCGCTCGTAACGATTCTATAATAATCACCGGTCAAGGTATATAGCTTCCGAAGAATACCGACATTATTATATATACCAGAGTGCTATGAGCAGTTGGTGCAAATGATTAATGAAATTTAATTCCAGTAACGATAAGCCCTGGATCTGGAAATACGGGTTGAGCTGAATTTATGGTGCTGCTTTGGCTGCTTCGAAGCATTTTCTTTCACAGCTCTGCGTCCGTCCACAGTTGGAACGATTTGGGCAAGATATAAATGTATTAAAAGTTTGAAAGATAAGACACGTAGAGCGTAGAGTATATAGCTATTGTCAACAGTGTCGGACCAATTTTTCCTACGAAATCTGCAATTTTACGGACAGTCGCACATCGGACACGAGTAAAACTACCATTTATAGGCTTGCCCGCTGAACGTCTTCCACGTTTTTCGACCCTCTGCTATCGAAACACATTGTATCGCTGAAATAAAGTGTCCGTGAGGTGTACGCATGCAGACACGGTGGTATCCCAACAAGTGGATCTTTGATCCGATCTCCGGTACCATAGGCGTCGACTTTGAAGGAAATTTCACTCTCGAGCAATAAAACCCACACAGTTATATAGCACGTGCGTTAGGAAAAACTCTTGGGATCTCCCGAGTAGAGGTCGAAGCATCGCGACCAAAGGCGAAATTTCTCAACTTTTGCTTTTACGGACACGCGTGGAATGTCCGGTAAACTGGACAAGTCTGTCCATGTGTGCACACGCAGCGTGTGAGAAGGATACGAGTATCTATATATAGGAAAAATGAATTGGACAAAGCGAGAAAAGGCGTAGAGGAGCGAGGCAGACGTCTATTCGATGGCGAAGCGCCGAAGGTGGTTCACGTAACGGTTAAAATTCTCCGGTATTCCGTAAAAGTGGCGCAGCAAGTTTAAAGTCGGCACCAATGGTGCTCTCCTCCTCCTCATGGCGAGGAAGCTCGCGGATATATATATATATATATATATATATATACAAGACACAGGTGTACATATACGCACACACACGTGGGGAGGATAGGTTTGTGGTAGGTACGGATCTCTCTCGGTGGAGTTTCAAGCGAGTCCCTTAAGGCCTCGTTTTATCTCGGATCGGGCATTGTCGCTCGCACCGCTTGACAGTACCGTAGGGCTACCGGAGTGGAGGATTGTGCAGTGTGGCTGTACACCATGAAGAAGCGGAAAGGAGCAGCGAGCGAGACCGGCATGCGATGCCAAACATACCGAGCAGTGGCACGACCAACGAGATCCGCAGCTGGAGATGGAAAGATTCTCCTGCGACGGCTACGACGACGTCCTCCTCGTCGCCGAGAGGACATCGAACGGATGCATGCGAAATCGAACCACGATCGCACCGCCAACTATCCCCGTCACTTGTCCTCGCCTCGACAAGTTGCAGCTTGCTGATTCTACAATTACTCCAGCCCTTTCTGCCAACTTACTTTCTCGATCCCTCTATATATATATATATATATACATTTTACCACTGACTCTTCAACAACTCGCGCTCCAATCTCGTCCTCCCTATCGAAAACCGTATACAAACTATCGTAGAAATTATATAATCGTGGTACTTTTCAGAAGCTATTATTCTCGTTAAATTCCTATGGATGTGTACTTATTGGGAGGATGTATCGTGTTGTACGCGCGTACGATTGAATTCCAAGGTACTTTTTGCCGGAAACCAATGCTTGTCAAAGTACATGTCATAAGTCGTAACGATAGGCATCTTTTTAATACATCCGAGGAATGAGTCACATGCGGTCATTGAAAATATGATATCTCGCGCGTTTGGATTAAATATGCGCGATGAGTCAACGCGCGTTTAGAAAAGTTTACAGTCTTCTGCTCGCAGACAGAGTGTGCTTTACGTAATCTGTTTTCGCAAGGACTATTAAAGATAGATAGGCGTATAAATTTTTATTTCTCAAATTCTCAGATAACGAACCGTGCGAATCAATCTTTTATATATATATATATATATATATATAGCTTTCGTATTGAATTGCATAATTTCATCGGGAAGGTCTCGCGCTCGAGGGCACGATTTTAAAGAGAGCTGCACTTTTCAGAGAGAGAGAGAGAGAGAGCTAGGGGGGGGGGGGCAGCCCGAAGATATCCAATCCATGATTTCCGGCTTACCCATCGTCAAATAAATTCCACGGGTGAATGGGGGACGACGGTTGGTTCGGATGGCACACACGGCCATTCGCGATATGACCGTGCGTCTCCCTCCTTCCCCCAAGAGACGGGGGACTCTCTGTATAGTCTCTCAGCGAGGACCAAAAGGTGTTGCAACGTCCAATGGTGTGGCGCACATACGTGTATATAAGAGCCGTTTCTGTTAGGAACCTGTCGTATAGGTCTTTTCTCGTGCGAGAGACGCGCTTCGCTACCTGAACAATTTCCTTCGCACATGTGCCACCCACTGTAACAGCGTAGCCAGCGATTCGACACAGGGACACCTCCCCCTCCTGGCGAACGCAGGCATTCTCCACGACCACGCGGACAATAATGCCCGGCCCGAACAGAAAAGAATTTTCGTTATATTCTCCCGTTTTGTTTATAACCACGAAAGCGCAATACGATCTCGATCTTCGCGAAGAAGCGCGCGCGTTCCCGAGCTTAGAATTCTTGCATAGAAAAACAAGCGCGATAGCGCAACTGTTGAATGCCCAAGAGCAAACGTGGAATATTCCCGGTGAGATTATCGGAATAAGTTCACGGTTTAGCCGCGCGTGTACGTGTGTATATTCTTCCTCTCGCACCCCTTTGTCCGTCTCTCTCTCTCTCTCTCTTCGTGCTTTTATCGCGCAATATATTTTAGCAGTGGCCAGTGTTTGTTCCAAGGAGGAGGAGGAGGACACATTCCGGGATGATGTTTCGCGACATAAGCTACGACATTGGCGAATGATATCTCTGATTTACAGTACCTAACGTATACATATAGTGAGGTAAACGCGCGCGCGGTGAGGAGCTTGAAGGTTTTTTTTTCATCTTTCTTTTGCGCGTTCCTCTGTCGAGGAAGAGCACAGCTACATCTTCGTAACTCGGTACGCCGCACCGTCGTCGTCGGAGAGAACGTCTCGGGCTCGATCGTATCGTTACGCGCCGGTACGTCCCCGCGAGTTCGCGAAAGCGGCTTCGTTTTGGTTTCCCGCGATCGTATATTGGGAATTTAGTGGGAATCGGGGACCCTCGTCGGCTCGCTCTCTCGCTTCTGGCTGGATCTCTGCCCGTTCGCGCTCCTCCTCCCTTTTTTATTTATATCGATCTATATACCTATATATATATATATATATATATATATAGTATACGGTACCCCGTGTGTGCATGCCACTTGTTTTTATCGACTCAAATAGGACTTTATGACGTCTCGTCAGCCCTCCTCCTCCTTGCCCTTCGGAGAAACCACGCTAAA
Source organism: Prorops nasuta (assembly GCF_024137725.1). Taxonomy (NCBI): domain Eukaryota; kingdom Metazoa; phylum Arthropoda; class Insecta; order Hymenoptera; family Bethylidae; genus Prorops; species Prorops nasuta. Next base: position 3,399,850 of record NW_027116821.1, on the reverse strand, counting down.
CCAATTCCACCCCTGTACGTCGTTTCGTCTCAACCCTCCCCCCCCCCCTCCCCCGTCTACCCCAAAAAAACCCGTGTTTCTCATCCGTGGAAACTCGTGCACGGCCTTTTATGCCAAATCGGACTCTCCGATTTTCACCGTTCTACCAGAACGAAAGCTTTTTCCTCATCGCAGCTGATGCCATTCGTCCGAAGGAACTCTTCTCGCACGGGTTACCGAGATTATAGGTGGTCCAATTTTTCACGAGCCGTATTAACCGCGTAATGGGACGGAAAGTCCCTCGTTAAGGGTTCCCATATATATGTATATATATATGTAATGGGTATAGTCGAGAGACGCGCGATTGGTCGGTTGTAATTTTTTTCCGCTGTGTTATCGCGCTGCGGAATTGATTTTCTAGAGATAGTAGCGGAGAGTGAACGCGCGAGTGTGCGTCGCGGTGCGGCGCGGCGGGTGGTAGCCTCGATGCTCGACGTTTCATACGATTTATGTGTTTTCAGCTTGGCATACGCGTCGTTTGCGCAAACTCTTTTTTAATTGGCGACAGTCGAGCAGTCTATATATATACCTATAGCAGAGAGCTCTTACACCGCGCGACCGGTCCCGTTGCCATCGTTGAACGATTCGTTTCCCAGGCTACTATATATATATATATATATATATACGAGGAGGAGGAAACGTAAGCTTTGAATCGGTCGCTCGCTCTCGGTATATACGCATCGATCGTTCACGAAATGCCCCGTCAATAATTGGCGGATTCCACCGCGGCTATAGAAATGGAGGTTAATAGCTCCGCGTTACTCGGTAATGGCGCGACACAATTATATAGGTATACCTGTGACAAGATCAGGTGTGTAGCTACACGCCATAATTATAACCATTAAAATGACGCTCGATCATATAATTACCATCGAAGCGTCAATAATGATGCAAACTTTTCCAGGACTGGTAGCTCTGATTTTTCCACACACATGTGCGCGCCTGTATACTTTTATCGAGCTCCATTCCTATACAGCAGGGTGTAAATCTTTGGATAATTGGAATTTGTCGAGCGTAATGGCTATACGGAGGATAAGTTCATGTCGAGTTTTTTTCCCTCGCCTAACTAGATGATCAGATGCGCAGTTTGTTCCACCTTCAAAGCCTATCAGAGATTTATCGAATGAGGTTTTATCAAATTGTAACTGGTTTTCGGGGAATAAATATCTTGTAAGGGTTTTTCTCTTTTTTTCTTCTTGAAAAAGGAGCAAGCGACCAGCGCGAAAAATGTCGATATTAGAGCGAGGAGAGCATCGACATATATATATATATGTGCATCCAGAGCGATAAGACGCAGGTTTTTCTTGGCGCCGGCGCACGGTACTCGGCGAATTCGCTAGTCCCGTCACGCAAGAGAGCGTGCGCGCGCTCGGGATTCTCTTTTTTACAGAGAGACGGTCGGTAACGAAGGACGCTTGGGAATTTTCCGCGATCGGCCAAGTCCCACCTTCGAGAAAACGAAAAGCACTATCCGCGCTTGGATCACGTTTCAGTAATTACACTTCGGTATCGCCAGTCTACATTTTATCATGGACGTCCAGGCTCGGAGGAAAAAAACGCTTCCCGTTCGTTCTTAATCGCTGCAAAGAATTGCTTCGAGTAACGTACGCACGTCTATATATATATATATGTACGGGGATCTTGCATATGGTTCCTTTCTCCGAAATTTCGATCGTTATCGTCGTTTTTCGACGCTTTTCTCCGTATACATCTCGGTGCGTGGCTGCTGTGCGCGTTGTGACACACATTTAATTTCTCGTCTCTTCCTGCATGCGTGTTCGATCGTGGGCAAGGTGGGGTGAGGGGGGGAGGTCCACAGGATGATTGATATCGAGGAGGACGATCGAGTGGAAATTTCGCAGCGATAAAATGCGAGGGATTCGCTAGGTATGAGAGGTGTAAATGCACCACGATGAAGAGGGGTAGGGGGGGGGGGGCGCACTGGCGACAAGACGCATTTTTGCCGAAGAACGCGCTTGCGTGGCTGGTGCATGCGTCGGCAATAATAAAATGCCCGCGGGGTGATCTATCGATCCGACGCGCGCCGTGCGCCGGTCGAACGATCCACCGTACGTCTACCGGTTAAACCGCGACCGAGGCAAGGTGGAATTATCGCGATGTCCCTTGATCGATGCGATTGTCGTTAGATGTTGTTAGAGAGAGAACCGGTATTCCACTCGCTAGCGATGGCTATAAACTTGCCTAACGATCGCTCAACATTCTTCGCCGCGTTCGGACTCGCTTCTCTCAAACTTATCCAAACGTTCCATTAAAATACCGAATGAACGGGGCGGCCGCGAAAAAGCAGCCATCGGAGGCCCTCCGTCTCGATATTATCCATATATATATATATATATATATAGCACTATATATGCGTCTCTTACGAAACCACCGACGTTTCTACTCGATTCTTTTTCCATATATATAATATGTAACGTTTGGGGACACTGGTACAAGTCGCAGTTACGCGTCCAGCGTGTCGTTTCCACGTTAAAACGAATCAGGACGGACTTTGGACGGACGCATTGTCACTCGTGTCCTTCGCTGCTCGTATATATATATATATATATATAATATACCGGTCTACCGGTCGCCAGGATTGCGTAAGCGATCGATCGGCCTGCGAACGGGTACAGCGGGCACCGCGCAATCGGCCATTCTCGATAGCGCTGGTGTATACGCTCGATCAAAACGATTATAGACGATTCTCGTTGCGCGCCCCGGGCGGATTCCGTCGGGACTCGAGTTGTCCAACGCGAAAAAATCCAGAGAGTATAACTATTGGTCTCTTGCAACGATCTACGAAAGCTGCTATCGGGCCAAAGGATTTTCTCGAGAAACCACGCGCATGCTATATCTGTCTCTTTTTATTTCTCGCCTTGAAACTGTATGGCAGGAATTTCGTGGAGTTCTATATAAGTAGGCGAGGTATTCTTGTATATCAGTTGTTTGGGATAGGAAAATGGTGGGGGGGGGGGGGGGGGGATACAGGGCCGAGGATATAGCAGCAGGTATAATTCCGGTCGATCGGTGCGTGATCCATAATCGCATGGATTGACGGGGAATCCGCGACGAAGAGTGCGCGCGCGCCATTGGTTTTCGCGGCACGATCTGACCTAAAATCGTGAGGGGTTCCCCCCTCTCATCCTGGCCTCCTGCGGCAGACACCTTTTCCATAACCTCTGCGCCTCGCTCTCTCGCGCGACAGTGCCGGTTTCTTTGGGCGCTTAGAAAAACCTTGATTTCACTCCGCTGGAATGGTGACACGATGCGCACGTAGCGTTTACACGATGACCCCCTCAACCCCCCTGTCCCATCGCTCGTCCAATCGCATCCGGCATACCTAAACCGAGCGCCGATCGGCTCGATCGTGCACCATGCCGTTTTAACGCCACGGTCACCGTATCTCGGACCCTACCGCGACCATTTTGCCTCCTTTCGCTTCGAGGCATTTTCACCTTAAGCGCTAATATCCTTGAAAATCGCTCGACCATCCACTTGGAGAGAATTTGGTAAAAAATATCCCACCCCCGAACCCCCCAAACTCTGCTCCAATCTCCTGGCATAGAATAGCTAATGACGTTGTATTGAAACTTTGCTATTTACGAGTGTCTTAAAGGACACGCGTACTTTGCTACTGGATACACGACGGAATTCGCAGTCCGTTATCCGTCCTTGCTGATAATTAACGTGAAAATGACTTTCAGCGAATCAAAGTCTCGCGCGATCGTTTCCAATTAGAAAGTATATACATATAGTGTAACTATATCTATTATTATACTAGAATATTGACACGTTGATCTTCTTATCCGATTAGAATTGTGCAATTGCGACTCTGGACCGCGTGTATGGGGATTTTTTCTGCAAAGTACAAACGACAATCTCGCGAGGTATTCGCCAACGTCTCACATATACAGTGAAGATAATTGAAATTCGCGATGATGAGAATGGCTTCTGTACAGATTCTTTGATGAAACGATCGAGAGGCTAGAGTCGTAAGTATAAGTAAGTTATTCGAGCGTACAAGTAGCGACAGATGTTGTCGCGAGTGAATAGCTAGCGCGTGTTGTATTCTGTTGCAGGAATAACCTATATATATATATATATATGCGAGAAAGCAAAGTAGCACTTTGCAGTGGTACCAATCATAGTTGCTGGTACACGGAGGAATTTCGAGGATTCCTTCATTGGGAATTAAAGTTGGAGCACTATACAGTACAAATGTGGAGAGAGAGAGAGAGAGAGAGAGAGAGAGAGAGAGAGAGAGAGAGTTTAAGATGGCGGAAGAAATAAAGAAATATCCGGGTACAAGATATGAGTTGCGGTCGCGGTGGCTGGAGAGATGTACGGATATGTATACCCTGTGCGAGGGGTTGCTCTTGCAGAGAGGCACGGATCCAGGGGCCCTTACGGTCCGCTCAGCGAGAATGCGGTTATGATAATGCACCGGCCACCGTGCTACGCGCAAGACTATGCGCGCGAGCGAGAGACTCTCTCTGCCAGCAGACGCGAGTCGCCTATTCCCTCTGGTCGAGGCGATGCAATGGTAGCCGCGCTCCGTCTCGCACGGCTCGCCATGCTCAGCTGCGAGCATTTATCCGCGGCGATAACCGATTTTGGAAAGGTTCCGCGCCGCGCATCGAGGATATACCCTGGCGAGAGTGCAGCAGCAGCAGCAGCAGCCGCGCGCGATGGCATCGCGAGAAGCGCGCAGCTCGAGCGTGGAAATGTACGAGCACGCCACTTCCATTGTTCCACGAGTTGGAATCGCGAACCTTTTGGCTCTCGCCACTTGCTTTTATTGCCACTTTTATTCGACCGCCGCCAGCTCGATTGTCCGCTGCAACGATCTCACCCCGAACATCTGCCCATCTCCCCACGATCATGCGCTTTCTAATTTTACCAACTGCGAACAATACTCTCCTCCTCTGATTCTCCGGCTTATCGGCGTGCATGCCGTACGCGCCTTTAACGCGATCGTTAGTGAGAGTCGAGAAAAAGCCCAATGTCTTCCGTCTATATATATATATATATATGTGTGTGTGTGTATATGTATGTATAGACGTGGATGATGGAGTAGGATCATTATACGGGGCGCGGTGGCAGCGATAAATAACGAAAGAACGGAATATTAGTCGGTATTTGGGAAGCTAAGAAATTCTAAGCACATCAGTTACATCTCGGAGCACAAGTGGAACGAGAGGAGGCAGAGAGGGCTGTGTGTGCGGTGAGTGCGTTGGGCCATTGCTGAAGTTGCCGCGACCTAAACGGATAAATTGTTTCCAGTCCATTAAGCGTTAACCGTAGTTGAGATTTGGATTTGGATTCTCTGTAGTAGGAAACGAAAAGGGACGGGACGACTGCGTTAAGAAATAAGGCGAAGCAGAGATTGAGGTAGTCGGGAGTATTAAGGAAGGCGAGTCCTTTGAACGGGGGAGTAGGAGGAGGAAGAAGAAGAAGAGAGGAAAAAGAGACGATAGTCCAGCTCGAAACGACAACGGTAACCGCGGCGACCGAGCTTCGTGAAGGGGTGCCACGACAAGGGTGGTTTTTAAATAATTCCACTATTTCCATGCATATTGCAGGAAACAATTACAACTGTAATTGCTAATAGAAGATTCCAGACGAAGCCAGGTTTATCTCGGGTTTTCGGACTCGCTCCTTACCAAAGCGCGCGCCATCCTGCACTCTTTCCACTTCTATACGTGTCGCTTCCGATGTATCTTTTCTTCTTAAACCTCTACATGTATATACCTATATATATATATATATATATATATAGCTACCTCCCGCGCGCCAAACTTTTTCCCTCCCTCGCTCCTTCCACTTCTGACCAATGAAACTGCGGCTTTACCGGAACAAACGCCTTTAGCACTACTAAACAGTCGCTTACCTCCTTTAAATGCGTTCGCGCTACGATTGCTAATTAGCCGCTGCCTATTAATTATATACAACTATATATATATATATATATATATATATATATATATACAGGCCAAACCGATAAGACAACCCTTCCATCGCGTCTCCGCACTTTCTTTACTTTCAACTGGCTGGCAATTCCTTGACTCGAGCAATACTCGGTAAGAAGATTTATCCCGTGCAGGACCGAAGGAAGCTCCGAGTTTATTTCTCAAGTTTGAAAGTTGCTGAGAGGAGACACGTAGGACTTCTTTCCTGCTCGCTGCAGGAGATGGCGTTTTGCTGGTGTATGCGCGTGGACGGATAGGAGGACGCGCGGCGGCGGGTCTGGTCGAAACAAAGAAAAGGACGATTGTAGGATCGAGAGAGAGAGAGAGAGAGATGCTGAGAAAAGAAGCAGAAAAAGGGAGGGAGGGGGTAGGGGGGAGAGAAGGACAAGTGGTGCAAGGAGTAATAGCGAGGGATAGGGAAGATAAACGGAGAAGCGGTTCGAGAGACGGAGATGAATAGATGGAACGATAGAGAGGAGGAGATGGCTGGTTTGCAGGGGGAGGGGGAGCCAGAAGGGAAAAAATCAAGCAAATTGGTATGCAGCACACAACAACTGGCGGGAGGAAGGGGAAGGGAGGGAAGTTAGGCTAGCTAGGGGTTGCTGCTCCTCTGGAGGGTGGGATCAATACTCTCTCTTTCTCTCGTCTTCTCTCCAACGCTCCCACACACTCTTGCTCCTATACGCATTGATCTCTCTTCTGTCTTATTTTTCCTCCTGCTACACTCACCCCCTCGCCTCTTCTTTACTTTCCTTCTTTTCCCGGCACATTGCTCCTCTCTCCTTATATTCTATACGTATATATATATATATATATATGTAGGTACAGTGTAGTACGCTATATACATGCACACACTGTACCGTCCCCGTGCGCCAAATCCCGAGACACTCCGCCAAGATCCGTGCCTAAGCTGACGTGCCGAAGGATCGTTGCGTCGTCCCGATACGAACTGACCCGACGGTACGATCGAAATAATTAAATTCACGCGAAACGATCGAAGAAGCTGTGTGGAAGAAAAATTAAATAGCTCGAGAGACGAGCCATTACGCTACTTTGGACGAGCCTCGCGAATTATTTGCCCCCAGCAGCAGTCGAATAAAAAATCACCGCCCCGTCAGCTCCGACTTTCTCAGCGATATTCCCCCCCCCCCCCCCCTCCCCCAATCCCACTCGCATGAATAATATTCGGTCGTTGCAATCCTTCTGCTGCCACAACAGGTGTCAATTATAAACGTCTTCGTTTTAATACGTAAAGTTGTTTTTGCGAACACCGTTAACGCAAAGTCGTTCGTGCACGATTTGACAGAGGGCATGTAGTGTATACGGTATATAATGAAACAGCAGAGGCAAAAGGAAATTTTAATTAATGTGGTAAAAATGCACGCGTGATAATTACGCTGGAGCTACCGATAAAACTGGTTCTTCTTCTTGCAATGCTAACAAAGGAAAAAAGGTCTCTCGTTGCTGGAGTGCGCAGGGCTTATTCGGGTTAAAAAGAGTGCAACGGGAAAGATGGTTTTGGCGGAAGAGCTAGGCGAGAGACGCTGCAACGTGTGCTTCGACCCTACGCGAAATTTCATGGGAAAATTTTGGCCGGGTCGCGCTAATATAATTACGATATTTAGCTCGCGCGAATATACCGAGGGATTAATAAGGTGTATTTCGCTGGAATACAAAGTTGCTCGAGGTTCACCCTATTAGCTCTCCTCCCCATCTTTTTCCTTCTCTCTCTCTCTCTCTCTCTCTCCAGCTCCCTCTTTCAGCCATCGAATTTTCTTTCTCCTCCGCAGAGTGGGCTGTTGTGTGCGGCCTCGGCAGACTCTCGCGTTCGAAAGGGCTGGAAAATTCATGAAGCTCGACGACTCGCCCAAGTCATTTCGTTAACGAGGTCACTCTTTTCTCCGATAATTAGTCGTTCCTTATGCTACACGATGGTAATTGGCGAGCTACAACCTACTTAGTCACCTTATTGTATTATAAACAGGAAAGAGAGATATATATAGTGCACACGTGTGTGTGGAAACCCTCTTTATTATTACTTTGCGATATACGCGTGTGTTTGCCAGAGAAATTCGGCTATGCAGCAAGATTTCCAGCTGAGAATTTTCCTCTGGATGGAAAGTTCGGAAAAAGGAAAATGGATGTGGGGTATAGGGTGGGGGTAGAGATCGTGGAACGTGGGAAGAAGAGGCTAACAAAACGGAGAGACAAACTATCGGTCGGTCACGTCCTGGGTTAATGCTGCATGGAGCGAAGTCGCTAGCTTTATTAAACCGTCAGACAAGAAGGAAGCAGAACGGGAAAGGAAGGGTTGGGGGGGGGGGGGGTTGGGAGTGTGAGAGAGAGAGAGAGAGAGAGAGGCGAGCGCGTAAACTTTGGTGTTGCATGTCGAATTAATGCTTCCGGTTGGAAATAAGAAGCTCCTTTTTAGCGCGCTGTATCTCCGGCCAAAAGCCGTGAATTCATAATCGTCGGGACAAAAAGTCAGCGGAGCTGCTTCTGCGATAAATTATCGCCAAAAGAGAGAGAGAGAGCTATATAGATATATATATAAGAGGAGAGTAATTTATTTTTCGCGATTCTTGGCGAGTGAAAAAGTGTATTTTTGCCGTTATAACGAAGAGGAGTGTAAGAGGTTTGCGATAAAAGAGGTCTTATCGTCACCGTCTGACGTACGTATATAGTGTGGCGCGGTGACAAACGTGGCATTCGATTAACGATGAGCTCGCGTAAAATTCCGTGCCTCGGTGCATTAGCATAAGGAACAATCAGTGGGAAACATTCGGGTGGCGATTTCCTGTGGAATGACCCCGACGGCGGAAGTTGTCTCACGGAAAAGGCAGCGACATAGAATAATACGGGCGAGAAACAATGCGAGACTTATCGCGCGCTCCGCTCGCAACGCGGCCAGAGTTCACGGCTGCCGACTGGGTTAGGGGTTAGGATTTCCGATGCTATTTATTTCGTGCCAAGGTCGAGCACCCTCCGCGATCCCGCGCCTTAAATCGAGCAGCGAGCATCGTTCTCCCGATGACGTTGCACTCCAATCGCGACGCAGCTTTTTCACGTCGAATTAATGGCATTAGCAATGAAATTGTATCGTTCGCCTTGCGACGAGAAAGAAATGGACGAAATTTAAATGCCACGGTACAGTTGTTTCTCCGCGCTACCTATATATATATATATATATATATATAGCGTGCGCGACTCGGCGTACTTTATTATACATATATAGTCTCTCCTTTTTATTACAGAGACCAATATAAACTATTCCTTTTTTCTCTCTATATAGGATCGTCGAGATGCGCGGCTCCACCGAATCGCAGTCAACTTTTCACGAATAGAACGTCGAGCGATTGGTTCGATGAACGATTTTATCGAATGCGCCATCTGGGAGGTTGCAACATTAGCGACAGGTATGTGTGTATAGAGTCTCGGTATATATATATATATAGCTAGAGCGACAGTTGGCCTCCGGAGTACGGCCGGGGACACTAGTCGGCGGCAATGACTGAGAGAAAGGGACGAGAAAAGTCGGTGGTTACGGCTGAAATGCGTAATAAATAATAATAATTGCCGCTACGTGTTCGCACAATGCGGCAGAATGCTTAGGCTGCCACATCGGGCCACGGAAAGATGCCTCTCGTATAACCAACCCACCGACTGCGAGAGGCCACTTTAACGTCCGCGTGCCTAACGCGACCATTCCTCTCTCTATGGAGAGATTAAGTCTCTCTCTCTCTCTCTCTCTCTCTCGCTAGGTGCTACCGGAAGTCCTGCGCGTCCAAAGGAACGGATTATAAAAAGGACCGAATTTACCCCTCCTCCTAACCTTATCCTAGGAATGACACACCCAAAAAACTCATCGTCTCTCGTACGAAATCTTGCGAGCAATCCTCCAGCTCGTTCAGGAAACTCATCGACCAACGTCTATCGGAAAATGGAGAACGATAATCGCAAACCATTAGACATTCGACCAAAGGTTCGCTGCGCATTTGGGAATTGCTCCACCAATTATTGTTTATACTTTGTTATACCTTCTCCTCCCCCCCCCCCCCCCGCCCCTCCCCAGTGCGCGCACCCCATACAGTCACACACTACTGTTTCAGAAATTTCATCTCTCGGTTTAATCAGACTTCGGCATAAATGCTGATTATTATGCAAATCTCGTTCTAACAAAACGCTTCATTATCGCGCTGGGCGCTGGTCTTTTTCAGTTTAATTAAAATCTCGAGCATTTGTGTTTCTACGAGATGAAGCTTGACAATGGATACACCCTCGCACCGCGGCTATATAACAAATTATGATTCAAACTTCCCCGTCGTCTTTGTGGAATCGACGTTTGGCGAGGTTGCGACGAAAGAGGAAATATATTTCAACATTTTTCGCCTAAGAAGAGAGATTTCTGGTCGTAAACGGACCGCTGATATGAATTCTTATTTTACCGATGAGTTGAAATATCCAGGCCTTTGTCAGGGGCTGTACCCACGACGCCCTCGCATAAATAACATTTCTTCCTCTAATACGTTCGCGTAATATCGCTTCTGCTCGATCCATTGTGTACTTTTTTATCATCTCTCGCATTTTGCATAGTTTCACTCTCGACCAGCGTTCCACGCAAGCCTATACTGCATATATACATATAGCTTCGCCGATCTCTTTTCGCGACTTTACCTTCGGCGTGTACGGTGCATCTTCGTACTTTTGCCATTTCTCGAAAATTCTCATTTTCAATCGACGAAACCTGCACTCTCCATGCCTCGGCATGCATATACGCGGATACGCAGCGCTCTTTCGGCAGCGAGATATTCGAGGAAAATTCAACCCTCTTTAGTCATGAAAAAGGGAGATTCTTCAAAGGAGCCTCAATTTAATATGTACCATTTATCATGGCCAGCTCAATTGTCTTCCCGATGAAAAAGGATCGTGGGTCGAGGTGTATTTTTCTCAGCTCTTTCTTGTTTTTTTTTTCACGAAACTCGGTGCGTGACGACGCATAACTTCCAAGTGTCATGTGGCCTTTATCGTTCAGTCACCTGTCCTACTTACAGCTCATTATTATATTGTTTCCTTATCTCAAACTTTGGCAAACCTCTTCTTAGGGAAGTATCAATCCATGCCACGCTTCGCATTAATTAACTCGATATCACTCCGCGGAATAAATTCTCTGTAAAAATTAAAGGAAAAACGTCACTTTTACGTGGACATGCGCGAGATGCGAAACCGATAATTGTTGAAAAGTAGTCCGCCGTCTATCGGTATGCATGGTAAAATAAAACAACCAGGCTTTTGTTTTTTTTTTTTTTTTTTCGCAAAGAAATTAATTGCACGTGTTTATAATTAAATGGTCTCTTTACGCGACGTCGCGAAGAATTTGGCCTTTTTTTTTGCAGTGCATGCGACGCGAGAGAACACACGTACGAAATAGCACTTGGTTAGGGCCAGTTATGGGATTCGCCATGATTAGGGGTTATTAGCTATCGGTGTCCCTGTGTCTTCAGCCGAGCCTCTTTCATAGAATGCTGTTTAAGCAAGGCGAGCGAACGCGCCTATCGTCTTTGTGTCTGTGCTCGTGTGTGCATGCGCAGCGCAGCCTCTCGGCGCTTCGACATTTTTGGGCCCTGTGGTCCCGAGAGCAGTGGCACAACGTGTTATTACGTGTCTGGGGCAGCGAGGCAAGGAGCGATAGAGAGGGCTAATAGTCGGGGGAAGAAAAGAAGCAAAATGGATGAGAGAAGGGAAGAGAGAGAGAGAGAGAGAGAGAGAGCTACGTCTGAGCCGAGTCGAGGCAACCCCTTGAGCTAACTAAACCAAAATCATTAATGCTACGGTGCCACCTCGCTAGGAATTACCTAAATAACTCGAAAATTCCACAAATTACTCGGATATCTTCCCAGCGGTTTCCAATTACACAAATAATTGTTATTAGCAACCCTCTCCATCAGTTACCAATCGTTCCTCGCTTTAATTGAGAAGTGAAAATATTCTCGAAGAATCGGGCACGCGCATGGATAACTCGAGTATCGTGGTATTCCGTGACTATGAATCTAGGGTGTGTATAGGGTAAAATAAAAAAGGAGGAGAGGAACGCGTAGGATGCTCTGGGCGAATCTCTATTATATATATATATATGTATATATATGTGCCGGGGTAAACCTTACGGAGCCGTCTTTATATTATTCGATAGTTGCGGCCTCCAAAGACCAGCGTCTTTCCGAGAAACCAACGTAGTTTCGGATAATGGAGCGGAGAATTAGGATATAACGTGTGTTAAATTGTCTAATGAGTGACCGACGGGCTACGTCGGTTCCACCTGCACTTGATTTATTTTCGCCAAAGCGACCAACGCTCTTTTTCCAGGGCGTCGCAGGGCATTGGGTTGTTGGGGAAGGAAATAATTGGAAATTTAACGAACGGCAATATATCAGATTAAACGATTATCTATATATACACGTATATAGAGGCTGCGATGAATGAACGAATGAAGATGGTATACATTTATTGCATCCTTCAAAGTTAATCATATTAGCTCTCCTTTCATTGTTCCAAAGCTTTTTCACTATTCTCTCTCTCTCTCCCTCTCTCTCTCTCTCTCTCTCTCTCACCTTCCCTCTCTTTCCACTATCTTGCACTTCCATTGCCAGACTCTTCTCCAATTTACATTCCATTACAGCGCAAAGAATACAGCTGCGACTCAGCTTTACCACTGCAATTGTTTCCTATCCCTTTCCTAACGAATATTATTAACGGCACTTTTCAGATTGTTTCGCGAAACGTTCACTGCACACTGCTGTAATTTAATTCTTTATTCTTAGCATAAAGAGAGGGAAAGCAAATCTCTTTGTACAAAAGGTATCCCTCGTCCGATAAGAATTGCTAGATTTTCATTCGCCGAAGGGTATATAGTACGAAAGGAACATTAACGATTCTTCCTCGAAAGCTATACAGTTGGGGTTGATTTTTCGAGGAGCCGCAATATTTGACAGCTACAGGCCAGAGCTTGTGGTTCTGGCAACACCTGTTCGCCACCCTCGAGCAGCCTCGTCGTTCCACGCACCACCACCACCGGAACAACCACGAACGTACAGAAGTCGAAATGGATGGAGCCAAGTATACATATATAGGGCGTCCAGCCAGCTTCGGTCCCAGCAACGCGTGTGTCTGCGGGCCGTGGGTAGCTCGATGGTGTGCTCGGAGATCCACGCGGTAGCTGCAGCCTGCACCATGCCGGCAAACACGCCGCCAATAAGCGAACATCGGTCGCGCTCAACACCCTCGCTTTGTTTCACCCCTCGCCCCCGCGCCATCGAGAAATCCCATCGTTTCCAGCCTTCCTCCATGTACGCCACCTTCCTCCACCTAGCTCCCGTCTAGACATACCGCAACTTCCAGCCAACCGCCAGTCAAACGTCCCACATGCACCGCAAATTCTTCCCTCCATTAGCATTTTCCACCACCATTACTATCTCAGCATCTATAGCTGATATCGTTGAATTTTCCTCAAACTGTATAACCATTCGGATATATAAAATGGAAATATCGGCGAGAAAGAGCGTAATGCGCGTCCCAGTGTGCGGAACGTACGTCGAAATGACCTTCGAGTCGTTGGGAGTGCGCGATCGACCCTCCCGCGATATATCGAGGTCTTTCGACGATATTACAGGACGTGCGTTATACATTCCCGGTCTACCGTGGAGGGACATTGATTTATACCAGCCAAGAACCAACGGCTCGTGGAACGCCTCGGCTTTTTAGGGACCGGAAGTAGCACCACGCCTCGTCGAACCTGACCGTCGCGCGCTTCGTGCGAGATTCTCCCAGAAATTGCAACATTTTCCCGCAAATCAAGAGAAAAATCCTCTCGATCCGTACGCGTGGTCCTATATATAGCTTGTCGAGCATCGCAGGGGGGCGAGGCACATCGATCTTTGGTCGTGGTTGAGAAATAGATGCGCGGGACTTTTCAATTTCCATGATAGCCGGCGAGTAGCGAGCTGTGTGTCATTGACCGATTGGTATGGAGAAGCAGCGCGGCGTTGGAGAGAGCGCGAGGCGAGAGAAAGGAAAGCGAATAACTCGACGGCCTGGGGGGTGGGTCCGTCTTTAAGGGAGCGAGCTTCTTCCTCGGTCGATTTTGACGGAGAGCGTGGACATTATTTATTTTAACCCCCGTTTATTCCGATCGGACGCACGTCACACTGGGGTGGCGATGCATTCCTCCGTGGAGTCACGTATCCCGCACAAGTCCGGAGGGTGTCGATGGAAGGCGATATATTGGCATACCTAAAGCAAAAAGAATTTTCTCCGGTCCGCGCGCGTCTAGTCGTCCGAACAAGCTCGGCCGTTGGTTCGCGAGTTCGCCTGGAACGCACACGTTCCTTCCACTTGCCAATCCTCCCCCCCCCCCCCCGGCGCCGCCGCCGCCTCCGCCCCGCCGCGTTCACCCCGCTCTTACGAGATCGCATCGCAAACCTGCCTAGCCTCGGGCTCTCTCACGAGTGCAGCGCGCTCAATTGCGAGACTCCAGGGTGTGATAGATGTCTTTCCTGTCCTGGAATGCGAGCGGATCCTGATGGAATGACGCTTGACATCCGCGCGGAAGACCCTTCGACGTGTGTGTATACGGCGCGTACGTATATGTATATGTACGAACACCTCTCTCGACGAAACAAGCCCCACACTGTATGTACCTCGCGACAATTGAAGAAAGAGTTTCAGCGGATCTTGCGAAACGTCCGAGAGTTTCATTACGCGTCGCTTGATACGCGACGTAGGGGATATTTTGCGAAATCTGCCGCGAAGCACAATGTAGACACGGGGCTGCGTGGTGGCGAGCGATGCACCGGGAGGGTAGCGTATGTAATAGCGTTCATCATACACAATAGACAGCCATGAAACAAAATGCCGAGCCGCGGCCGTAAACTGGAAATATGTCAAAGATAATAAAACAATTAGCCATAAAACGTAACGACCCCCATGTGTACCATATATCCAATACGGTGTACTAGAACCACCGAAGGATACACGCACGTGGAAGGGATGGGACGAGGCAGCCGGGGCAAAACAAAGTATATATATATATATATATATATATAGGTATATATACAAGTCGCGAGTGGAAAAAAGCATTATTCTCTCCGAAGAAAAGCAACGCTCAACTTTGACCCTCGCGCAATTCCATTTACGTATATACGACCGCGTCGATACGATCGTACGAAAGTTCAGCAACAATGGCCATTATCTTCTTCATTATCGACGTCCAATCACTTTTCGATTCAATCCATTTGTAAACTTTGATCGCTTCTAATTGCGACACGCGGAAATCCTTCGACGTTGTACAGAGTTTTTTCGTTCTCTTCTTCTTCGGTGTTAGGGTCCTCGAGAAATAGTGCAGGGTGGAGAGCTGCATCTGCTAGACGGTAATGAATTCGGAGATAAATGGCTGGAGATACGAGTCAATATGTAGAGCTGTCGTGCCTTCGTTTCGTCTGACGGTTTATCGGCGAAATGAAAAAATACGTTTGGGGGACGTCGCTCTAATAGGTCTTCGCAGCTTGATGTATTTTCTTTCCAACGGTTAATCTCGATTCGGAACAATCTTTCACTTTGCTCCTAAATTGCAATGGCGATATGGTTCCACTGCAGGAAAACTATTATTGCTTTATGACTTTGCGTCTCTAAGCAGGAGCTCCGGAGAGTGAGAGAGATTCCAGGGTCGGTTGGAAGCTATCGAGTGCGGCGGAGTGTGTGTGTTGCGGTCGTTCCATACAAGACTCTCGGCTTTTATATAGAAGGCGTCGCGTACCGACAGCTCGACGTAATAATACCGCGGAACACAATGTACGGTTTGCAGTTACAGCTGGAAGGAGGAAAAAAGTGCGCGGGGAGGGGGGGGGGGGAGCGGGTTAGCAGCCTCGCCTTTTACCACTTGCTTCGTTTCCGGGGTCGTGCCTCCAAATAGAAGCAGCAAGCCACGACGACGCATCTTTCTCGTTTTAGCGCTTCTTTACGGCTTTCCTACGGACTATCGGTTCGTTTGATGGCCATCAATCTCACCGTCGCCTTTGGTCGTCGTGGCTTTTCGACCACGAGCATCATCCAAGATCCGCGTTCAACAACGCTCACTTTGAGACTCTATGGAAATATCCTTGGAACGTCGGTGGCAGGCCCCATCGGCCAATCTACATATTTTGCGAAAGCAGATAACGATACACTATATATATCTATTCCAACGAGGAACTGGCTAGAGTCTCTACGAGTCGTTATATAAATTTAAATCGATTTATCCCGTGTTTCTTTAATCCACTCCCTCCACCACGGTACACGTTTCAATTTTTGATCGGTCGATCAGTCGAGGCAGAACAGCGAGTGAACAAAGAGAGGGAGGGAGTTTAAGTTTTCGCGTGAGAAAAGTTGGTTGGGAACGGCCCAGGAAGGAAGGGACAGGTTTGCCTTATTCTTATCGTACAGGAGTCAGCCGAGATGGTTATAGGGATCTTCGAATGGCAAACTCGTGACAAATCTCAGCCAGGCTGCTCGAAAGCGCATAAAGCACTCCTTATCCAAAAGGGAGTCCTACTCTTTAGTGGGGGGGGGGGGGGGGGGGAGAGCTCGCGCGAATGGCGAAAATATATATATTTTCCATTCTTCTCGACCAGAGCTCGTACAGCACGCAGCACGGCACAACCCCTGCAGAATATCGTCCCAACTTCTCTACCCCACCCTTCCACCCCCCCCCACACCCTGTCATAATACTTGGAAAGGAGAGCCGGGAAGAAGGCAGAGCAGTTCGGTAAAATGATTCTATTAATTTTTCCATCGGGAGCGCCACTCGTGCATGCCGCCCTACTTTCCAGGACCTCATTTTCCACCTGCCCCTTTTCGAGAATCGTGCAGCTTCGAGCCTGGAATGTCGCGATGGGGAGTTATAAAGACGCTGCAGAATTTAAAGAGACCTGGGAATCACCATAACGATCATATCCATCCTCTCTCTCTCTCTCTCTCTCTCTCTCTCTCTCTCTCTCTCTCTCTCTTTCGCTCGCTCTCGATTAGATAATTTCAACTTGATCTCGCGCAGAAAACAGAAGACGATAATCTCGCTCGACTGTGTATAAAACTCGTGTATTAATTAAGAACGATCGAACCCTTGTTCCCTCTCGTAGACTCGGTAGTAGCAATCGCATTAATAACAGACCAATTCTCATGGGTCGAGAGGATATAGTTTTGAAGGGAGCGAGAGAGCGCCAGCCGAAGCTTTAAGGCATATCTCGGTTGGCTCTCATTCCCTGCAACGACTCTGGAATAATAGTAGAAGGCAACTATAAAAACACTTGTCCGAGGCTAACAGCAGAACGAGTACAGGTTTCGAGCTCGGCTTTATTTACGTTTGCTTCAACGTAAACTACGCGTCGCTAGGTAGCTGGAAGGCTGTATAGAGTATGAAAAAAAAGAAAAAAAAAGAAGGAACGAGAGGATGGTAGGGGGGAGAGAGAGAGAGAGAGAGACGCAGAAGATGGGACGAGCTAAACTAAACAGCGAGAAACAAGGGGAGCGAAGAGGCGCCACCGTGACCTCCCCCGACCTCGAACCATCCGTCACTCGGGAGAATCAATGCGCGCCAAGCCGAGAAGGAAAAGGGCCAGGTCACGAGTCCGATCTTTCGCCGGTCAAAGAACTCTCTCTCTCTCGTCCCTTCCTTCCTCTTTTGTTCGAGAAGCGATTGTACTTTTACTCGTCTTCTCTGATCCTCGCACTGCTCGCCTCCTCATCGCACCACCATTAGCAGCCAAGTTCATCGGGTTACTACAGCATTACAATGGAGCTTCGCACTTCCGATCTTGTAATCCGCCCCTTGCTCCGACGACCCTCCCTGAAAAAAATCTTCCTCCGTTCGACGTCCAATCTAGCTCCATTATATCCAAAATATATTTTCCATGATAAACTTCTAATTAAATTATAGGCATCGTAATTAATATCCCTAATGGTACGGTAAGAGCTGTAATCTACGGACAATGGTGCGAGGATTGTTTATCCATCATCATCATCCTGTACGCTATGCATGCAGGTCGCTGTCTACGCATAATCCGCTGTCGCGAGCAAAAGAGGGGCTATGCAAGTAAGAAATTATAGTAGTTTGCAGTATATGTAGAACAAATACTGGGACTATATGGATGAATCATATAATTCATGCAAATTATGAAGAATCTTTTAAGCTAATGGAGCGAGTATTATGGTCGCGGTATCTCTGCTAATACGTAACGTAACAATCCGGACAAACACATACGGACAAAAGTTGGGCCGGTATATGATTGGCTGTGTTTAGTATTGAGAAGTTGGTGTGTACCGGCATTATTACAGTTCCTCGTGAGTTTTCATTGTTTAACGACAAAGCGAGGAGGGAACAAAGGGAGTTGGCGGCTTTTTCTGCGTGGGCGCGAGGGAGCCAATGTGTCCACGTTAGGTGGTTAGTTGCCAGTGGATCCGGAGACTGGAGTCACCGCCCTGCACGTAGGAGCATCCCGACTATAGCGTCTCGTCTTCGCGGCGTACCTGCGGCCCCTCGACGATAATGCTCGGCTGGAAGCGAGACGCGCAACGTGCGTACCGCGATACTCTTCAGAAACTCTAATATATATATATATATATGTATATGTGTGTGACCAAGTATAAGTTTTCATTCTTTCCTTTCATCTCTCTCTCTCTTGCTGTATCTTCCTCTCTAAAATACTCTTTCTTCTTTTCTTCTTCTTTCTCTCCTTTTTTTACGAGCGAGCCCTTCTTTGCGGAGGTGTGGCGACGGAGATCCTCGAATGAAGGAACTGTGTCTGCGGAGCCCTGATCCCTCTCTCTCTCTCTCTCTCTCTCTCTCAACTTCCATTCGGGACACAAAGGACCTCGCTATACGTCTATATAGCATATGCGAGTATACATACTTTATACACCTTCATCCTACGTGTTCTGTATTTTCGGATGAGTCACTTTTCGGGGACCACTTCTTCGGCCCACGGTAAATCATTTTGAGATCTCTGATTTATTTAGATTATTTAAATTGGATTTAATATACGAACGGTGACGTCGGGAGTACATCTTCATAAGGGAAAGTGGGAGAAGAGGAGGAAACTGTTCCATCCACAGCGTATACGCCACACAAGATTAAACGTTCGCCGTCCCTTTAAATCATTATAACGCTGGAAATGCGTAAGATCGATGCTGACGCTGTCCTTATTACCGCAGGTTTTCGATCCAAAGGTTGTACACACGTACGGGGTATGTGCTTGTGTATATAGATGGGATGACGCGACCCACGCGCCGTTCTCTCCGCACGGCGTTGCGCCCGCAACACCGTTGACCCGACCTCTGCATTCGTAATGGGCCAAAGCACTCTGTCCCGCTCTCGTATAGCGTCTCATCGCACAAACGCCAATTTGCAAAGTCATGGTGTCGTAGTGGAGAAGAAACGTGGCCGTGTGGACGCCATGAATGAAAATGTTGCGCGCGAGGCATGAATGAAGCACGGCTCGGTCGAGCCAATCGTGTCAATGAACCATCGAAAGATGATCGCGCGTCGCTCGGTCCATCCGAAGCTCGCGGCGCAGCATCGCCTCGTCTATTAAATGCAATAAACTTCCTCCTCGACCATGCACAGCTGTAATTAAGAAACAGCTTTGAGGTACGAGAGGCATTTTTCACTTCCGCTCGCACTTTTGTAGTATGTTTATACACATATATATATATATATATATATATATATATATAGGCAAGGTAGAATCGGAGGAGAAGAAGAAGGCGGGCCGAGAGTGTGCGCAGAGGGAAGGCGTTGTAAATCTGAAAAGTTTCATGAAGTATCGACAGGCGCGATATGTTCGATGACGCGTCCCACACGTATATCCCACTTGGTTACCTGCAGCTCTCCATGTGGCTCTGATGGTTCCTACATACATTCGTTTATTCTTATTTTACATGGACCTCGTCACGCAGCTTTGGCCGCAATCATAATCTTGATTTCGCAGAGTCATCCTGTCGTTCCGGCGAACGCGAGTGAATGGCTGCGAGGAGAGAATGAATGCATTGGAATTACGAGACGATGATCCCCGGGAGGGGAGTGTGGCGTGTGGTGGTGGTGGTGCTGGGAGGTAGCCAGAGAGGTGGAGAGGAGCCGACGAGTTCAGAGACGGGTCAACGATGGTATTGTACTGGTACACCCACGATGGCGTGTTTACAAATTGTCTAATCTTGTCGACAAATCGTTACTTCGGGCCAGTTCTTCGTGTCCTCGAGCTGTCTCGTGCCAGTTTCCTATACGGCGAAGCGAGATGGCCGGATCACGCGGCTTATATACCAGCCGACTGTTATTTCCTCCTATGGAACTGCGGAACGAATTAGCAATCCAGCGTGTCACTCGTCCGTCTTTGGCGAATCCTGGAAAATGGTCGATTCGCTGGAAGCTCGCCTAAAGGCCAAAGGGGAATCTCCGAGAGCTCCTATCGCCTTTCTTCCATCGATGGACGTTATTGCTGCGCTCGGCACACTCGAAGAGAGGGACGCGTAAGCGTCTTTTCTCTCTTGTTGTCTCTCGTACGGATGAACGAACGCGACGAAACCGCAAATTAAATTAGCGAGTCGCAGAACTAGCAGAAGCAACGGACAAGAAAGCGTTGGCTGCCCGCTGTTTAACCCAGCTTAATTACCAATTAGCCGATAAAAAGCCACTGTACCTGCTCTCGCGCGTATTATGGCCGCCCTTAAGAACCCGCGGCGCGTACCGAACGCTGTGCCCACACGATCGTCCGACGAAAAACGAGCTTGTATAATTATAACTGGCAAAACAGCAGACACGCTGCTAAAACAGCCACGGAGGCTTTTTCTCTTTTGGATGCGCGGCCGTCTCTTCTTCCTCCTCTTCTTCTGGTACGGCCGCGACTCGTATACGATATGCCCTAACTCTCCGCCAGTTCCTTATATTCTCTCCATCTCCCTTCCGTATATATATATATATATATATATACGTACGCGTTGTTAGCCCTCCCTCGATATTTTCCTATACTTCTTTCCCTCGTTCGTTCTTGTTGCAAAGGAACGAAGGATAAACGACTGAGAGAACCGTACCTGCCTTCTGCCATTCATTACTCACCTAACCGTAACTGCCTCTTTACCTCGCGGCCAACGTCTCACCACCACCGCATTGTGATCGCTGATCGCTCTCCTCAGCCATCAGCTAACTGATGCTTCGAAAGGTCATTAACCAAGATCCATCGGCCAACCTCTCTTTTTATCTTATTCCCACCGATTTATCACCGTATTTATAAATACCATCTACGCGAGCTGTATTATTATAGCGCAGGGAGATTCCACGGGATGCACGCGTTCTCGCGATCGATACATCTTTTCCCTCTCGCGATCAACGGTTGCATCACGTACTATATGTATACGCAGGATATATGGACGAATATTTTCAAGTACAGGGAAGCCGGATGTGCGGCGATGAGTTCTCCAAGGTTTTGTTTTTCGGAGGTCGAAGGTGACGAAGGCGAAGCTAGACGCGAGACACCCACGTCGTTTCCGCTGGTCGTGGCGTGCCTCGGATCGCGACGCTAAAGTGAAAAAGAAATTGGACGCGGAGGTGGATGAAAGAGGAGGAGGAGGAGGAGGAGGAGATCAAAAGACGACGAGGACCATCTTCTTGCTCCTCGGGGGTCCTCATAATTGCCGTGCTCTCCAACTGTTATTATTAAGCCGATATTTTACCAAGGGGACACACGTTCGCGCATATAATTTGCGAAAGCCTCTAATTATGGGTTATAGGCGCGCGCGTCCAGACTTGGACTACGCGGCGAGGAATGGCGTTATAGACGGCGTCGCCGGTGCCATGGCCCTGCCTGCTGCCTGCCAGCCCGACTGTCCGTGCGTGTGGAAAGGGCGAGGGGAACATCGGCGGAGAGGACCCTCTGTGCGCTCTCTTACAGTTCGCCTACGCATCTTCCTTCCCTCTCCCGCGCATCATCGTTATTATTACAATTGCCACGCTGCCATTATTTCCCCAAAGTCCGAACAGATCCAAATCTCGAAGCACGGTCGTGAGAGAGAAGACGTCTATATATCCATTGTGAGGACGCGGGCCGATGTTGAAGAGCCGGAGGTCGCACGCAGGACCTCGTACACAGCGAACGATTTACTCGCTTGGAGATTTCGTAGAAAGGACCAGCAGATAAGCCGTTCCTTCATCTGCCCTTGGACCATGCAATAACAAAGCGTTTCTCTTTCCATTATTCCACTTTAACTTTCGACTAATGTATTTACAAATATGTTTCCAATTTATCAACTCGAATCTCACGCATTCGACATTGCGCCTCTTATTCCGCCTCCGAGAATCAAGATGCGAGACGATGCAATTTATCATACGGCGTTAGTTTTATTCACAGGAAGCTCCGTATATTTCATCTAACGTCACGTCAGCCGAATCTATAATAACCATCTTCGAGCGAGTAACACGACATGGACAATTAATCCGAGATAGCAGTAAATTGGCTATTGATTATCCATTGACGAGAGTGGTTTTTCCGCCAACATTGTATCATATATAATGATCACTCGGAGAGGTATAACGGTGCGCCATGCAGCCAAGACAAAAATATATACTATATATATCGAGTGGCAAAACGGGTCTCTCGATATTAAATGCAGCGGGAGCCAATTGGCCGATGGCCGATGGCCGGAGCGATTCAGGGACCAGTTTCTTCCTCGCGTACGCCAGAGGAAGATTACGCTTGAAAAGAAAGCGAGATAAGACTAGAAGTCCTCTCGAGCGATTATACATACCTATACGCGAGCGACGCGGACCGACCAGAACTAGTCTTCCTATCTCATCCACCGTCCACCCCCACCATCATCAGCATCGTTGTAGGACCAGTGACATCGGGGTCCTCTGTCCATCCGCCACCTACATCGATCGTACGCGCGTTATTATTGTCCAAGGGACCTACGTTGTATACACCACGAAATATTGTTCGTTCGTTCGTTCGATTATAAATGATTGCTCGGGCTTGAACGATGAGAGGGCAGGAGAGAGAGAGAGAGAGAGAGAGAGAGTGACAAGAGAAGAGACGCGAAAAAGGACGAGAGGAGAAAATCAGGGAAGAAGCTGCCTAGCAGTGGCAGTTGATGGTGTTGGTGGTTACCTCGCGGCTCGCGTTTCTCATAACTTTGGATCCTGGCGAGGCAGATTAAGAAGAAGAAGAAGAGGATGAGGATGAGGAGGTGGATGTTTTGAGTGACGTGAGTATAATGACGCGGCAAAGCACCTCGCTGCAGTTTGCTTCGAGGTAAAGGACAAGGGGAAGTTACGTGTTGGTGAACGCCTCCGAGGCTCGCCGCCCTGCAGGGAAAAAGGGTAGAACCCAAGAGAGACAGAGAGAGAGAGAGAGAGAGAGAGAGAGAGAGATAAGAGATCTCCGATTTAATCGATCTTTACCGATCTCACCATTAGGCACGACTGCCTCTAAGTATATGGGCCAGATCGAGATAAGGCTGCGGAACCGATCGAGCCATAGGGGCGCGAGAGCTGGCTGCTGTTCAACTTGCCGCGACATCGATCGAGAACAAGCACCTTCTTTCGCATTCGTACTTCAGCCTTCGTCTTCAACGTTATATACGTATACACGTGCGTCTTTCCTGCAACTTTTCCCTCAAACCCGTATATACGTCTTCTCGCGATTCAATCGCGTCCCTCGACACTGCGAACACTCTCGCTGCATCGACGTTGTACGCGGAAGAAGCGAACCGACACGATTTTCCCGCGCAGACTTTCTCGAGGAGCCAGTCGGGAGCTGGACCAAAATCCTGTACACTTATCTTCTCGCTATATATATATACATATATGCAGTTTATCGGGACTGGCTTCCCTCGCAACGCTCCTCCTCCTCCTCCTCTTCCTCCTGCTCCCGCTCCCGCTGGTTCCGCAAGAGTCGTTTCGCGATTAACGAACGTCCAGAAGCGTCGATGGCCTGGGCTCGTCGGAGAACGTTTCAGACATTTGAAAAATGATTCTTCGTTTCGGTCTGTTTGCCGATCTTTTGATACTCGAGTGCTTTGAGAGGGAAGATTGGAATGGAGCGGGCCGTGGTCGAGAGGGATAGAGGAAGATTCTTGGAGAGCGTATACGGCATCCGGCGTTGATGCTGGATGAGTGACGGCTGGTAGAGCGCGCGATCGGCCCACGATGCGGCATCGGCATCCAAAGTCACGCTGGCACAGGAAACGTGGTGTCCAGGTGCATGCTTGGCAATGCCACGATATTTGTTTTCTGGTGGGCGTATACCCGGACCGAAGCGGAGGTCCGAGCCGTGCAAGTCACGAGCCAACAATAGTACAAATAATAACAAGCCAGAGCCACAGAGCCTGCAGATCGGAGGTCTTCCGCGCGGAGAGGTATCTTCTTAGCCCGGATAGCTACTACCGTGCAGGCTCTGCGCCGTATAAACTCCCCCGTTCATATATACACACATGCAGTGATAGTACGCCCACGTCGCTAGGAAAGGGGAGGGGGGGGGGGGGGCGATATGAAACATTTTTCATGCTACTTTTAAAATATTACCCGTGCAGCTTATTCTCCAAAACTACACGCTTCTTCTTCCGGCCCATCTTTTTTTCTCCAGTACCACGGCAGACTCGCGCCTACATATATATATATATATATATAGTTATAGGATAGTTGTTGCGGAGCTTCGACATGGCGGATTAGGTTCTCGCGTAGCGAGCTGGATCAATATGCAATATCGGATTTCTTCGGTGTGCTGGAATCTTTATTTAACATATTGCATTCCCATAACGGCCGACGCGGCCGTTGGGCATAGGACCGTGAAAGCGGCCGCTGCTACCGCCTCGATCGCTCCGCGCGCTATCGTTTCGTTCTCTCCGCCGTTCGGAGGGGCCCACCCACAACGCACGATCT
Organism: Prorops nasuta; assembly: GCF_024137725.1. Taxonomy (NCBI): domain Eukaryota; kingdom Metazoa; phylum Arthropoda; class Insecta; order Hymenoptera; family Bethylidae; genus Prorops; species Prorops nasuta. The sequence continues at coordinate 3,374,893 of NW_027116821.1, read as the reverse complement.
CAGTCGGACCTTCGCTACCGGTATTGAATCCAGCGCATTGTTTTTCTCCGGTCATGAGAAGAGAAAGACTATTTGCATCCACGACGAAGCCACCTAAAGCCATCGTATCCAGTAGGAGGAGGGGGGGGGGGGGGTGGGAGGTATGATTTCTTAGCGTCCCCTACTATATACCCATACCCCGCGTCTATATATATATATATACCTTCTCGTTCCATCCACTAACCTTTAATACCATAATGCTCCACAATCACAAACCTAGAGTAATGTTTTCCGATTTATATCGTACAGCATTGCAGAGCATCCTATACTATCATTCCTTTATATATACATACATATATATACTTGAAAGAACAGACGCTCCGGATTCTATACCTCCCGTTTCTTCCTTCGAATCACAATAGCTTGGAATTTTCGCCAGGAGACTCGAGTCGGATGATTTGTTTGCTCGAATCGAATTTATTGGAGAAATACATTAGTACTGCATACAGGCTAGACTATTGGAGAGGATCGAGTCTCGAAAGACGAAACAGCAGTGGTCGTTCCATTGGACGTTGTTGGATCTTGGCGAAACTGGTCCTGATCGATCGCGTCGAGGAATCGTCCGGATCTTATCTTGGATCAGTCACCGAGCGCAACCGGACGGACGGACGACCGGCTATACGCACGATCGAGAGATGAGAGCGCGTTGAAGGGAGTCGATAGGAAAATGTCAGACATGTATAGGAACTCTTGTCAACGAGCACGGAGACGAGGTTGATCGGCAAAACGTCAGTGAAGACCTTGGACGGAGGAATGCAAGTAGGGACTTTAATATGACTTATCTGGATCTCCCGATATGCGTCTGCCGCACGGTTACATTCGGTTGTCCAGAGGAATTTCTGCAAAAGTAATCCTGTCCACGGAGAAAGGCACACATAAATATATATATATATATATATATATATATATGTAGTTGGAGAAAATGAGAGCTCGTAAGCACGTTGGGGAGAGATAGGTCGGATAGGGGATGAGAGGCGGGAGGAGAAGAGGGATGAAAAGGCCTGGCGCGCGTAATGGTACCTAATACGGATGGATATGTAGGAGGCTGAGGGGAGGCCGCCGCAAGAAGAAGGTATAGTTTATAGTGATTACATGGGGTCAGGTCTCGGTAATAAAGCATGACACGCTGGCCAAGGCTGTAGTATATATATATATATATATATATATAAGAGCTTCGGTGCATGGCGTCTCTCGCGAAAAAGAGTCGCGCCTACGCGCGGGCGGGCGGAGCAAGGCCAGAGAGCGAATTCGAGGAGCAAAAAGTGCAGCAAAGGTACGTGGACGAGAGGCGAGGCGAGGCGAAGCGACTCCTATAGCAGAGCAAAAAGTGCGTAGCTTTGGAACCGAGGAGGGGGGGGGGGGGGTGGGGGACTAAGATTGAGAATCGGAGCGGGAGAAAAAGAGAGGAGTATCGGGATATGATGGGAGCGAGAGCGGGTAAATGAACGAGTGGAAGGGAATACTGTAAAAAAAGCAAAGTGGGAGGAGGGGGGGGGGGGAGCAACACCGGGAGCCATCCTACTGGAATTTAAATAATAATTATAGTGTTTAATACGATATGCGAGCTGGGTAAGATCGAGTCTTCCGCCCTGCAGCCCTCGTCGCCTCGTCTGCCTCTTGTTCTCCTCTAGTAAGATGACCAGAGAGCGCAGCCGGCGGCTGCCGCGCGCGTTTCTGCTGCTCGTTGGCTGGCCGATACGCCTCGTGTATAGCAAACACGTGGAACGTATATAAGCTGACCTTCTCTCTCTCTCTCTCTCTCTCTCTCTCTCTCTCTCCCTTCTCTGTAATAAGCCATCCGCCAGATTGGAAAACGATCACGCCGCGTCGCGTTCTATCTCCGCAATGTGGCCAAGCGCCAGCCTCGAATTCCGCATTTAAATGCCTATCGCCTCGCGTTGGACGAACGCATTTTCGGACGGCTTCCGCTTTATTATGTGAAAAGTATGGATAAAGGCTCGACTTTACGAGCCACTCGCTCTGTAATGATTTAATCTGCTCTATAGACATCCCGTGTTTCTTCGTAACTTGCTGCCAAAGTGGGCAGTTTAATCTTTTAACTATCGATACGCAAACGTATGAATTTTCTCCGTTGAAATTGATTTATTCGAACGTGACTCGATGGGAAAGAGTTTGTTACAAAGGGAAAATGCATATTGGTTGCTGTGTGCGTACAGTAGCAAACTCTGAAAGAATCCCGGAAGGTGAGTCTGGGATAGCTCGGGGTGACCACAAACTCGACCATTATAGCTACTTGTGGACTTTATAGCGAAGAGCGAAGGCACAATGCTGTCTGTCGTTATTGCTTCTCTCTCTCTCTCCGGCACGAATGTATTAATAAAATTTATTGGTCGGTGCGCGCGAGCGTAAGAGCCAAGTTTAATGGATTTCGAGGCACCGTGGCCTCGGTGAGTCGGCAGCAACAACGCCAGCAACGACAGGAACGACGGTAAATGAGCTACTCCGATGAGCACGGCCAATTCCTTACACGGTTTAACGCGTTAAAAGTCGACTGGAATTATATTACGCTACGGAATCATCGTAATACCGACCACCGACCGACCGACCACCTTGCTCGTTCGCTCGCTCCTTTATGAATGAACCAACGGAAATGGCAAAAGAATACCAACGATAATTACCTTGTCTTTCAGAGTGAAAAACTTTCCTCGCAAAAATCTCATTCGGCAGTCGTAAATTTTCGCTGAAAATTCTTCATTAATTTCTTTCCCCTCGATAAAGAGGAATCACTATAGTACACTACTAATTCTAATCGGCTAATTATAGGTGAAAGGGGAAAAAGGTTGTAGCTTCATTCGATGAGCGCTACGAGATTCGTAATGGGAAACGTGTTAATTTGAAAAGGTGGCAGAGTTTTAATGCGTGCCATTTGTCGTGCTTGATCGTTTGTCTCGGTACAGCATATATATATATATATATAAAGAGAGAAAAAAAAGGAAATTAATTTTCTCGCGCAGAGGATGGAGAGTTTCAATGACTAGACAGGAGTGCTTCTTACACGTTCGAGAACAAAACATCGATTCTCTTTCGAGACACGGTCGTTAAAGTTCCGTCTACCGTACAAATAACTTACATGACGCGAGTTATTCGCGCTCGTTGCGTACGAGTGAGAGATGCGCGAAAAGTCCGAGAGACGCGCGCGAGGGGGAAGGGAGGACCGATGCGTCGGTTTATCTTCTGGCATGCGATGACTATTAATCAACGGACCCTCCTAATCGCTCGACGAACCAATCGATAAATCAATAACTTTTGTTCGACGAGCATCGCGCGGTTGCCGAATAAGAAATTATATATGCCACGCGAGACGTTTAGAGCATAGCTGTAACTATGTATATTGCAATGAAAAAATTTTGATAGTTGATAACGAGGACGAGTCTGCGGGTAATCGATGGAAATTTGCGGAAAGGATCGTGAGACGAGGAGTTGTCTCTCTCTCTCTCTCTCTCTCTCTCTCTCTCTCTCTCTCTCTATCTCTCTCTCTCTATCTCTCTCGCGTCTTTATCCTCGGTTGGAAACTCGTCGTTATCCTTATTGGGGGCAGAGCGACACGGGGAATGGAAGAAATACAGAAAGAGAGATAATCTGGCTGTTAGAGGTGTCCCCTGGAGACTGGAAAGGGTCGGGGGGGAAGCGATAGATCGGCTCGAATCAGCGATGGAGCAACGAGAGTAAGGTCGTTGGAATAGGTTAGGTTGGGTCAGTCGGGGTGGCAGGTCCCAATTTGTCGGAACAGTCGACCAACATGCTTTTTTCCGACTCCTTATCCCAAAGCTCACGCCCTCCGAGCAGCCTCGAGTATCGCCCGCGCGAGCGTGTCCGGTCTCTCCCTAACTGGGCAAACTGAATCACATTGATTGCCGTCTGCTGGCTGCTACAAAAAAGGACGCTGCTACGACGAAGAATTCGCCACTTTCCCGATAACTACCGCGTGTCTCCCGAGGATCCTCCTGCAAGAAGCCGAGAGCCGACACAATCTCATCCCTCGACCTCTTCAGGTATATAGCATAACGTGGTAGCTTCCTCCACCTCCGTCAATGTATCGTACATCGTACCATGCACGTTGGTACACAGGAACGCTGGAATTTCAACCCTTCCTCTCTTGCGGAACATGTACGCGCTGGCGTTGGGGACTCTTGCATGGCGTATCCTATAGCATATGCTAGATCCACATATACGGGCGAGCGCCAAGGTAATAAAGCCAGACAGAGACGGCGAGTTAAGTGCACCTAATATCACGTCTGTCACACGACACGGTGGGAAATTATGAAGCTGAAACGAAAGAATGGCGGAGCAAGGTGAGCGAGAACGGGACGGGGGCGGTGGGTGGCAGCTGCATGCGCGACGAGAGGAGAGAGCGTCGAAAGGGATCCGATCGATATGGGCGAACCGCGTGGATTTGCCAAAGATCTCGCGCGACTTTCCCAGCAGCTCGGAGCGTGGCGTGGGTGCGCAGGACGTGCGATGGCAGCGTCAAACTTTGGCGCCGCGAGTCGATCATCGAGACCTCCCCGTTATCTCCACGCCTATCCATTTTTCCCATCTTGAATAAATTAATTAGCCGTCGGGTTAATCGAGTTGGTCGAACGCACCAGTCGCGTCTCTCTTGAATTCTTCGTCCAAACTCATCGTCGCAGCTCCCAAAGTCCTTAGACCCCGTGGCAGCTGTCGGAGAGCAGGACGTGCGAGAAGAGAAGAGGAACGATCCGAGATGATCGAGACGCGATTCGCGACCAGCCAATCGTCCAGCGATAATAAAGTCGTCGGGTTGCAAATAAGGAGGAATAATGCCGGAGCAACGTGAATCTAATTTATGTTTACACCGCTATCGTTTGTACCGGCGATAAATAGCATCCAATCGAGGCTGGAATCAAGACGAATCTTTCGCTATTAATTACACAAACACACTGGATGCTCCGCAGCGTTAATTCATTCATAGAGCTCCTAGATCCCCGCGGTCATTCATCATTGCATCCTTGCTGCTCTCGAGGCTGCTATAATCATCTCGCGGAAATTAGCGAGTGGAAAGTATAGTTGCGCCGGAAAAGAATGTTCATTACCTTACCGCGCGTTTGCGTTAGAGTTTGCTGTTGTTATTATTGTCGAGGAGGAGGAGGATGAAGAAACTCGATAAGGAGCCTCCATCTCTGTATACCCTTAAGATCCGATTTCAATCACGATCGGGCCACAGCTACACGTGTCTCCTATACCTCCTTTTTCAACGTTGCTGCTCGTGACTCTCGAATTTTTCGCAATGTCGGAGGAAAAGGGAAAGGTAGAGGCGCTCTCTGAAGAGGGAGAGAGAGAGAGAGAGAGAGAGAGAGAGAAAAACGGCAGCACGTGCACCCCGGTGAGTTCGATTCCACGAGTTTAGTTGCAGGACGGGACAGGGCTGCTGCGCGGTCAACGGTGATTAATGATCCGGCCAATCAGATATAGTTGCAAGTCGGTTGGGGGGGAGGGGTGGGGTTGAGGGGAATGTTGAATGGGAGAAAATGTCGGGGGAGAGACGAAGGCGAGGGACAGGTGAACAAGGTATGAGGCAAGGATCGGCACATGGAGAGAGAGAGAGGGGGGGGGGGGTCGATCGAGAGGAGGATGACGCGTATACGCCGAGAAGGAAACGAGCGTGGGTGGGAATATAGAGGAATCGAACGAGTGACGAGGGGACAAAGATGGAGGGGGATGAGGAGGACTCGATCGAGTACCGCGGCTGATATGTTGCACTGTCACTGCGCGTTGTAGCTGCGGAACCAGCGGGACACGCGTTTGCTCCTCCGATGCCTCGATTGTAATATCGTATTGTACTGTTTGTTGGCCGGTGTGTTCCACGAGCGTCTGGCAGGCAGACAGCTTGTCCAAATACCGCCACTGGTACTCTGCGGACGTAGCGGGACGGACGCTAAGTGTGCGCGCCAACGCCAACCAGCTACATTCCATGTTTACCGGTGTTACACTCGCGATAAGGACCACCCTCCGTCGCGCAAACCTCCCGCAGTACACACACATATAATACATACTGCTCGCCGCAACCCTGAAACTCGCAAAATAATCAATAGTCGTGGAACCAACGCGGACGTCCAGTGCTTAACCTTGAAACTCGAAAGATTAAAATGCAAACCAACCTACGTGGTTGGTCGGAATCTCCATTTAATTTCCCGCGGCTTCGTATAACAATCTTTTTTTCTTCAATATATATATATATATATGTGTGTGTGTGTGTATATACACGTTTACGATCCTCATCTTTTTCTTCTCGAAGGAACGAACAAAGAGAGAGAGAGAGAGAGAGGATGATATTAAGCTACCAAAGTTTAAGCGCAGTAAGATTCGAACGGGCTCGAAAGTTGCGGAGAAAGGAGCGCGGCTACCGAGAGAGAGAGAGAGAGAGAGAGAGCGAGAGAGCCCGAGGGCACGCGCGTAATTCCGCAATTACGCCAGTGAAATTCGGCGTGTCTACGACAAGGGGTTGGCGGCAGCGTTACGGCATTCCGAAGAAATTAGCAAATAGTTGGTTGGCCGTTAGGTTGGGTAGGTAAGCGATATTAAATGGCAGGCCGTCCCGCTTTACTGGAAGCCCGAATCACCTCGCTTCTCCTCGCTTTTGACCGCGTCCCTATACACACACACACACATACGAGTACCTATACCAGAGAGAGCGCGCGATGCACCGTGCACTCGCGCAGCTTAGGCAGCAGCGTATAATCTTGCTGGTTATTAATGGCGATCCTTTGGGAAACTGCTACCGGGCAAGATATCCTTCGAGCCAGCCCCCCCCCCTCCCCCCTCGATCACTCTCTCTTTCTATTTATCCTCCCGCTTCTCTCTCAATCTCATCTCCCGTGTATACCTCTCGTCCGGTACACCCGTTGTCGTCTTTTTCCTTATCCTCGTGTTCCTCTTCTGCTGCTACCTCGTCTCTTATTCTTTTTACTCGTCTTCTCCTCGCCTTCTGCTTTTCTGCGCGCGATCGCTTTGCTCTCGTTTTTCCACGGCAAGCTCTCTCTCTCTCTCTCTTATCCTTTACCCACCACCACCATCACCCTGACTGGCTTCTCCGCGCGCCCGCGCGGCTAAAACTGCATTCCACACGTCGTTAGACCGCGCCCCACCGCCTACCGAAAGTTCGCGAGTGGTGCGATCCTAAGCGCGCCCGTTGCTTTAATTACCTGCATGCCGTTCCTCGGGCTTCCTCTCTCCGTGCCTCGCGCTGCCCTTGACACACCGGACGCTAAACCTCGCAAGAGCTTAGCGCTCTCGCCTCTGCGCTCCGCGCAGCCAAACTTTAATTATTTTCCTCGAATATATGTATATGGCCTCGGGTAGAGAGATTTGCGTTCCCTGCGAGAGATCCAAATCTGTAGGAGAGTAAAAGACGAAGAAAAGAAAATAAAGCGTAAAGTCGAGGCAGTAAGGAATCGTAGGATTTTGTATAAGTCTCGGAGGAGTGAGAGAGGGAGACATAACTGGAAGCTGTTTGGCAGCGGGGTGAGCTTTGGGGATAGTGGCGGAAATGGAGCGCGAAGAGGATCACACGGGGTCGGTCGAGATCCGCGGGTCGCTCGTAAATCGGCTTTGGCGAAAAAGAGCGGATTCGCGCGAATGACCCTCTCGAGCGATATAAAGGAGCACGGGTAGTTCATTTGCCAGGCTATAAACAGAGCGAGCGAGAGAGAGAGAGAGAGAGAGAGAGAGAGAGTCTGCGGAGCGCGTGGGTCGAAAGCGTTTGTCGTTCGCCGTTGCGTGGGAGGGCCCGAAATTGGGTGGCGGGAGAGTTGGTAGTAGGTTAGGACGACTATCGGCGGCCAGCAATCAAGCTCGAGGCTCCGAGAGGCTCCGAGTCTCGGCTTATCTCCTCTGCTCCGGAGAGAGGAAGGCTTAGTTGGATAGGCCGGTTAGGTCGAGGGTTGTGCACGGGACGACCTTCGTGATCGACCGCAGGATCGTTCGATCTTAATCTGGGCTTTCGATGCTCCCAGGCTAACCCAAAGTGTCCCTTAAAAGTCCATAAGGTCCGTGTGTCAACTATTCGCGTGTAAACCGGTAATAGTCTGATCCTGCCAGGCCATTTGCTCGATTGATGCGATGCTCCGGGAGAAACTCCATCCAAGAACCCGATGCGGAGGATTCTCCGGCCACTGGACGCAATTAAACGATCATCGATATACTCATCCCCCCCCCCCCCCACCCCTGGGGTTCGCTTCCATAAAACGTAGCAACTCGGCCCTCTTCGCTCTTTCTTCCACCATCTCTCCTGAACCTATATATGTATACTATATAATAGCATATATCGGTGATTTTTTCCACGTTGCAGAGTAAACATTAGCATAAAAGGAGCAATTCCGCTGATGCTGCTGTGGTCGTTCGTAGCCATTATCCATTTGTTCGAATATATACTGCTATATAGCAGTGAACTTTTTTTTTTTCCTCGGTCGAGCGTGGCTCAGCGGAGCCGGAGGAGGTTTGCGGCAACAATTTTCTTTGCGCTGAAGAAAAGATACGCGCATATTGCGTAAAATGGCCTTCCGCTATAGGCATTGTCGGTGGTCATGCACGGATCGTAAATGCACGGCTGAGGTTTCCACTATCGCCCGCCACGCTGCAGTCGTCCCTCTGCGGAAGAAACGACCGACTGCTTGCAAAACTTTTCCAATACACCTATATATATATATATATATATATAGGTACAGTAAAATTCTACAGAGTGGAGTTTTGGCGAAATTTTTCCGCGCAGTGGTTCAAAGGCTGCGGATGGAAGAAAAAAGCGGAGGAGGAAGAACGCGCGCGCGTTAAAGTTTGGTTCTGGGAGTAAGTCGAGGGATTAATACTTCCGGGTTGGAATATTCGCGCCGGTCGGAAGGCACCGAGAGGCACAGCGGCTCGGTCAAGCGCAGGCGTTCCGAGTCGTAAAGTCGCGCGAAGAAAGCGCTCGAGAGTTGGAAAGCATTGCAGCATCGACAAGAGCATTCCCCGTTCCGCTCGGGGCACGCGAGGTATCCGTTCTGAAACTTGGCGGACCGATCGCGCGGTTTAAGGACGAAAAGAGCGCGCGAGGGTCCGTGTCCCGCCTAGGCACCGCTGCTTCGCGCGCAACGACTCGTTCGCGGATCTCGCGATATTTTCCGCTCGGTGGACGCGTTGATTGGGACGACAGCGGCGCGATTTTCCGGACCGTCGACTTTCGGACGCTCCCGATCGAGAATGGTGCTGCCCGCGCTATATTCCCTTCTCATCTTTTTCCTCCACCCTCGGCCGACCGCGACACATCCAAGCGCGCACCACCCGGTGCTCTCTTCATGGGAAAAGCTGAAAGCCCTCTCATGCGCCGAGGACGCAGCAAACGATCCTCGCGCTTTGCTGCGATCGACTCGCTCGTCCGTTACTCCCATCCCACGATGCAACACCTCTGGCTTATATATATGCATCTTTTGCATGGTCCGCCTCGATTCCTGCATGAGAACTGTGCCCGGCTCGCGCTCCACTCGAATCGCCGCGTACCCCGGATGATCACGGTACGCTCCGTCCGCTATTGTTTTTCACAAGAAACGCATCGAGCAGAACCCCTGGTTTTGCCTCTCTGTGAAATTCGTATTTGCGCTTCTCCAGCGTACACCGCATATATATATATATATATATAGCTATGTCATATACGGACGGTGGAATGGTTTGGTTGTGGTCGCGCGACACTGATTGCCAATCAATATGCCCATCTCGCTGTAGTCTAATTCGGCAACAATGTTGATCAATCAGTACGCAACTGGACTGACTGGTTGGCGGGAAGCGTTCGTTCCATTTCGCGTTCCGCCGTGTGTTCCATTCGCAATCGTGCATCCACAACGAACGATCAACGGTCCGCTCTGTTCCACACACGCGTATACGTACCTGCACTATGAGAGAGAGAGAGAGGGGGGGGGGGGGGGACCAGCAGCAGCCTCCCTTGTCCGATCATTTCCGTTTCCGGCCTTTCATCGTCCACCGACTCTCACCTCCCCCCTCCCCCTCCCCCGCATCACAGCCATAAGGAACGTACCAACTGCCCCCGAATATACCACCGTTTTCATTAGCTCGACGTAAGCCTCGATGTATCCGATCAATTCGATCCAATAAACTCTGATTATTCTTGTGGATAATTTCGTTGTTCGGAAACTTGAAAAATTAGGTCGGCTCGAGACAAAGCACGCTTATAGCTATATACGAAGGTGAGTTGGTGAAAATTGGGAATGGTGGGGGGAGGGGATGGGGGTCGTTTGGAGGGATCAGAGCGAGATAAAAATGGTGGGCGTCGAGTGATTTGCATCGGTGTGCGCGGTGCACTCGCACACGAGGATCGTCGCGCGCCACGTCCGGCAGGATGGAACAAAACGCACGATCGCTATACGTGCGGCTATATTCGCACTCGACGCAGATCGATGCTCGCGCGCCGTTGATTGCGTCTCTGTTTGTACATTGGCGCGCGTTTCGAGCGAATCGTGCGATTCTCGTCACCGCGCCGCTGCTGAAAAAGTTCAAGAGCCGCGTAACAATAGCCGATGATTTCACACGTTACACCCGCGCGCGCGTCCCAGTGCTTTGTCACGCTTTAAAATACTGGCAAACAAGAAAAAAAGCAGAGGCAAACTATATATTCTTTCCATCGATCAAACCTCCAGCCATTTCCATCGCCTATATCGCTAAACAGTCGAGGGTCGTTCGTACAAACACCGCACACACACACACACACACACACACACACACAGCTCGATGGATACGCTTGGTAATTATTTTATCAAGAGCTTACGTTACTTGTGCCACTGGTCATTATCGAATCACGCGCTCATTAATTAAGTTTGCGCTAATCAAATTAGCCGATCCAAGAGATCGCTGCTTTCGATTCATAAAATCGAGTGGGTAAACGCGGCTGAGCGCTGGCTGATCGATGATCGGTAATGGAGGATCGTAAAGCAATCGGCTGCTATGCGGCTTGTGGCATTGATTGCACGATCCGCGAGTCAGTCGGCAGTTAATTGGATTTTCAAGAAGCGAATCAGCGATCGTTTATCGGACCTTTGGATCGCGATAGGCGTACTGCGCGATCGATCCGCCAACGGTATATAACCACGCGTGTATATATATATACCGGAATCGATAGGCCGAAGGAAATGTCGGCTCTATGGACGTGGACAAATGTAGCGCTTCCGGTGTCGTTGCAGGATAACCCGATATACGGTACAAGTCTGACCAACGAACCACGAGGACACCGTCCGCCCCCGTCGAAGATGTATGCCGACCGAACGGCCGGCCGGAAGCCACCGTACCCGGAAACCATTACCGCCCCTCTAATTTCTTTACGATCGCTATACCATTGCTCGTGCCAGCTCCCACTGTCGATCCAACTTTGCGCACGCCCCGACCAAAACTCGCCATTTTCCATAAAATTTTCCCGCATCGGAGATTCCTACACCGTTATATATATATATATATATATATACAAAAACCTTTCGTGATCTCCCAATTTACACTTTATAGAAAGACGAAGGATCGCTTCTATTTATATATATATATAGGTTCGGGGAAGATGGCTGTATAAATGGTGGAATTTTAATTCGATAGATCCACGTTGCGTCGTTATTGGTATATATATATATATAGAAAAGACGTGCGTGCTTGCGTGCGTGCATTTATACGGTAGTTGGAATGCCTGGTGGCAGATGAGTAAAGTATGCCTATTAGCTCGGAATGAGTTCTAGCTGGAGCATTTCAACGTGACGGATACCGCGAGGTTCCGGAAACTCATCGGCCCCTGCGGGAGAGAGCTATAGAGCCGCGGAATCGAGTGGGAGGTACAGCTGCTGATGAATAGGAAGAAAAGGAAGAGAGAGAGAGAGAAGGATAGGCAGATTCGTCAGTGGTAATGGAAGATAGCAAACGAGTGGCTTCGGGCACAATGAGCCTATCAGATTATATTTCTATTTTCGACACGCGGCCTATCTCGCTGTCCCATCTCTCTCTCTCTCTCTCTCTTCAGCATGTAGCGCTACCGCGACGCTCCCCCGACACACCAACCAGCATCATCGCTACTCCAAATATAAACGCAGGATATACCTGTGTATACATATAGCACACACTCGCAACGCCACGTACGCAGCCCGCGGCGCCTGCCACCGTTGCAGCTCGCATTGCACGATGCACGCTGCACGCTGCACGCTGCTTTTATCGAATATGCAGATTTCTCCGCTGGCTTGGTTCGTTGCTTGGTTTGTCTCCCTCTCGCACACATACTCGCACTCGGGTTAACGAGTAACACGCATGCGTCGCCAATTGACACGTGTGTAACGGCACCACGACCATACCACGTCCTTACCGTATAAGTCGACGCTCGATCATGACTGCGCGCCGAAGAATTCCACCCAACACCCGTCGCGCATCATCCTCTACACGCTGCACGATTGTTCACGAAATTTTCTCTCCTTTCCAGCCGCTGCAGTATATATATATATATATATGTGTGTGTGTAACAAGGTTTTCCTTCTTCGTGGCTGGTCCTTCGACCTGGCGCATTTCGTGGACCATCATCGGCCGTGTGACGTAATAGGAGCTGCATGGTTTCCAAATCATCGCAATTATCGACTCGAAAACGATAGGATCAAACCTGTGGTAAGTAGAACGGAAGCGATTCCACCAGACTCGATTCATGATTGACGTTGTTGTAGAGCCAAAACGGACTGTCAGATGTATTAGACGAGTTACTGCTGTACCAAAGAGATTTAACGTCTCGTCTAATACACGAGGCATCTCGATGGAATAAAGATAAAGAATCTATGGGGATCGAACGTCCAACGCGGACACGAATGAGTGACGCTGTCACGTTGAATCGCTCGTGCCACGAGGGCCCGATGGTGCTCGCGCTCCTGACGTCTCTATATACTTATGAGTATATATAACTTGTGGCCAACGAGTTACCAACTGGGGAAGAAAATTATTTTTCTCAGACTCGCAAATCATTACACCGATTGCGCAAGAGAGGTTTGTTCGATATAAAGAGATTCTATTTTGCCAAGTTCATTGGGTTTGTAACGACGTGCATCAGTGTGAAATATGTTTACCCCTACATTTTAATATAGTGTTACGTGTAGATGAGTAACTTTGATAGGATGGGCGAAACAATTTAGGGAAAACACTGGTCGTATTGAGAAATTGGAGCGATGAAAGGAAATATCTAGTTCTGAAGGAGAGAGAGAGAGAGAGATGATGAGTGGTTAGTTTCGTCAAGTAATACAGCTCCGTGATACGAGATGAAGACTTCTTCCCAAAACCAATGCGAGATTGAGAAAAGTTATATCTTTGAAAAATGTCTAACCTACTTTCTATATACCTTACAAAATTTCAAGTAGAATTTTAAACCAAAAAATAAAACTGCTCTTTTATTCTCAATTTTGCAAAGATTTCTTCAGGATAATTACAAAGATATTCTTCGCCGAAGGTTATGAACGACCACGAGATTCAAAAAGTCCGAATGAAAACTATAGCTGGAGTACTGTCCTTTGTCAGAAGAAAAAATATCAAAGAAGGAATGTCGGGTGAGTGGAAAAAGGAAGGAAAAGCAAGGCAGTTATCAGGACGCTTCGCGGAGATGCGCCCGTTATCCCGGGGATGGACGTGTACGTGTACGCACGACACTGTAAAATTACCGCGTCAAAAACAATCGGTTTACAGGCCAGCAGTTCGCCCAGCGTCGACGCTTCGGTGCGGCACAGTGGACTTTTCAGGATAGACAATGGATATATAACCGCAAGTCGAGCCCATATAGCTACCATGGTAACATATATCACACCCTACCACTTTGCATCCCTCCCAAAAATCCAAAATAAATTTGCCAAAAGTTTATTTCGATCGTGGAAGAATCGAGAGGATTACCGTTTTTTATCGCAGCTCCCCATAATTATATCTGTATAAGTATATTGTACGGGGGAGGATGTACGAGTTGAAATATTCCCGAGTACCTATATATATATAGCTGGGGCTGAGAGCGGCGACGCGCGGGGTTCTTGATAATATCAGCGATGTTGGTTCGCTCGTGGGGCATATTTAGGGTATAGAGATTGGGTCGCTGGGAGGGGGAGGGGGGGGGGGGGTGGAGTGCAATGCAGCATTGTCGAGTGGAAAGGGGTCCAATCAATCAGCCGCAAATCAGTATGCACGGCACGTTCTCCTAATGCCGCCACTCTTTCATCATATTCATTTGATCGCGAGCCCCTCGGCCTGTGCACGCAATCGCTAATGGCGCTGTTTAAAGATCGCTGCCGATCGATGATGCTCGCTCGCGAGAGCGAAGCACCACGAACCTTTTCCAGGCTGCATGGATAAAAAAAGACAAGATTTGCGCGGCTCGGAACGTGCGCGCCGAGGAACGTCTTTATAAAGCAGCAGCAGCGAGGGAATAAACGAGTACATCTGCGCGAACGACGAGGATATAAATTATCCATGGAGCAGCGGAGAGGAAGCTGGAGAATAAGAGAAAGGTAAAAATTCTTGAAGGAGACGCAAATGTCTCGTTGGCTTTGGTCATCTATCGGCTTACGTGACGCGGATGCGATTGTATCGATTGGCGGAGAGCGGAGAGAGCCGAGTACCAATCGAACGCACGACCGTTGGACAAAGTGGAGTCGCTATATATATATATATATACATGCGTAGCCAAGGTGTGTGTATACGCAAACCTCGAGAGCTGGCCATTGCTAAAGTGTTAAACAGATTACGGACAGCAGACGGTGTGTTGCCAGGAGACAAATACGTCTTTCACTTGGACTGGCGTAAGATCGAGATGGAGGAGAGGAGAGAGAGAGAGAGAGAGAGAGAGAAGCGGGCACAAATACGTAATCCGGATTATCGTGGATCCGCTTAGCTTACCGGACACTTGTGTCGTGGTCGTGGAACGATACGGCGCCGATATCGTCTCGTTCCCTTTCTTTTCCTCTCTCTCTCTCTCTCTCTCTCTCTCTCTCTCTTGCACCGGATATACAGGCAGCATCGCGCGCCTCGGGCCACTTTTTAAGAGGATTCCACGCCGTAAGCCCTGATACCCTTAACGAGACGCTCCCCCGTAGCCGCGCGATGCCCGAAATTTGCTGACTCAAAAGTAAAATCCAAGATTTTCAACATTTTCCTCCGAATAAACAAGCTTACAAAGCGTTCAACGGCCCAACGGTGTGTATTATGCAGCGAGCTGTATTTTTCGAGAAATTGAATAATTTTTGATGCCGTCGAAACACTCGGTAACATAATGTAACTAATAAATATTTATCACCGAGATAAATGATTACAAAACATGGAAATATATATAGAGGAAGGAATAATGCCATGTAAATTTTGTTGTTCTTTCTATAGGAAATATAATAACAGAGCTGAAAATCACAGAAGTGAAAATGGCTGGCAGCTCTCTCATTTCGGACAGGTGTGCGGTAATCCAAAATTATATATAGCTCATTAAAATTCAACGCCATATCTAAACCATAATAAATATGGTAAATTATTCCCCGTTCGAAGAGTGACAGTTTACGCAAGAAAGATTTCAATAAAATAATGGATGGTTGCATTTAAAATATATATATATATATATTCTGTGTAAATTTTGCATTTCACCTTTTACAGACGTAACTATTCCACTTTGTAACTGCGAACGATATACAAAGCGAATCTTATAATTTTGTTAACAAAGCTGCTCTCCCACCCACCCACCCACCCCCTCCCCTCTCAACAAGATTATTATCATACTCCTTGCTTTTGTTGGCAAGAAAAAGAGCTAGAGGGATTATAAAGAATTATTTCGCGGTGGATAGCTCGACTAGCTGGCAACTATTGCAGCGATATGGAGCATAGTTAAAAGACAATTACCGCGAGTCCCCTTTCGTGCAGCAACCCCCATGACAGACCGCGGGCGTACCGCGCTGTCAAAATAGATAACGCTCGGGGTAAGTCACCCCGAAGTTAAAACCCATCCCCGTAGCGAGCGAGCAGTATAGGTCCATTCACTTTGGGTTAACGTCGACAAAGGGTGCGTACGGAGAGTCGAGAGAGAGAGAGAGAGAGAGAGAGAGAGAGAGAGGGTGGTAGTTACGGGAGGACCGTGATACGCCCCGTGTGCACATTTTACTACTCTTGGACCAAGCGGGGCTGTAGGGGATGATACGCCCGTTGCCGGGGTTGCGCCGTGCTGACGTCACACCTGATTAACATAAAAGATTCCAACGAACGTTGCTTTTTCCTCGCGCGTCCCGTCCGCGACGTTAGCCTATCGTCTCGAGCCTTAAATTCCAAAAACCAGCGAATTACGATATACGAGTATGTAACAACACCAACTGCTTTTCCGATTAAACGATGAATCAACCATCGAATGATAAATCGCAGAAAAGCTGCAGTATTTTGCCAGCACGCGTGTACACGAAGTTGTATATATATATATATATACGATTATGATGGCAGAGTCTAACAATAGCTGGACGTTTCGAAACTCACGCTTTTACACAGCTCGTGTAATTGATGATCCAACGAGAGCCTTGGCAAAGTTTCGTCATAAGGATATCGAGTGACGCACCGGCGAGAGAGAATGAATGAACTCGAGAACCATTCTTTCCTTCGGACATGCGCGATATTAACTCGATGGAGGTATTTACCTCGATTTATAGCAATGCAGCAACGCGAGTAAACAGAGGCAGGTTTCAGCACGTTCGCGCTACTGCATGCAGCAACCTGGTAGCATCACTCAGCAGGAATAAATGTTTATCGAATCAGTTCCCACGTGCCATAGAAGGTGAGCGGTGCTATTAACCGTACCGATTCGCCATACCGATATATGCCTTAATAAGACTACCGGACTTTAATGTGCTCATATCGTCCGCCAAAGATATTACCACGTGATACACGTATTCGGCTAACAGCTATACCGGTGCTACAAAAAAAAAACACCCTTTATTACGCGATAACGAAACGTGTGCCGCAAAGAATATAACGTTGGAGAAAAAGCCACGGTAATTTGTCAAGGAAAAATACGGTCGCGGCAATTGAAAATTAGTGCGGTAATTCGTTTCGTTTATCGTAGGATTAAGGTAATCCGTTGGAGAAGGATCCACCGTTTGACAGACTACGCGTCGTCCGTCCAATTTTCATCAGGATTGCCCCCCCCCCCCCCACCCCCCACCATTGATTCCCAGCTTTAAACTTTAATTCCGACCAAATAAACGGATCAATTTGCATTAGGATCGATGCTCCACTCTTTTCTCCTATGTACAGTCTCGCACTGCGTGCTTTTGAGAAAGCATGCGTTGGATAGGTGGGTTCGAGCAACAATGGCTTTCGGAGATGCTTGTACGATCGAGAATCGTGTTAGGAGGAACACGCGTACCGGCGTCGCGTCGCGCCGTATCGAAGCATCGCACGGATCCCATGCATTCCGCGATCTTGCATTACAATTGCTAATAAACGCCCTCTCTCTCTCTCTCTCTCTCGTTGTCCTTTCTCGGTGCCCCCCCCCCCCCCCCCCCCCACTCATCCGATACCGGAATCGAGCGTGGCTTACGTGCCGACAGGGAGACCGCAGAAGAGAAACGAGACGGTCCACGAGATAGCACGTGTATAACGTCGATGAAAGATGATACGAGAGAAAGGGGGGGGGGGGTATGGTAAGAGAGAGAGAGAGAGAAAAGTTTGTATCACTTATACTTCTCGATCCATTGGAAAGTAATAATTTATGCGAGCGAGACGGAACGAGCGGTGTGGTGCATCGTCGTTATAATAGATACGTTGGCATGCGAGCGTCGTCTTTTACATAGACTCGCCTGTCTGTACCGGTGCCAGTAGGAATGTAACTAAAACAATGTAACGCGCCCTGTCAGCTACCGCTTTATTCCTTCGTGCTTTACGAACTCCTCCACAGCGATATTTATCGATCAAAACGAATTGTATTTGAAACGCTAAATCTTTGAGAGATAACGGTGAACGATGTAAAGCTTGCTGGGGTGAAACTCGAGCGAGAGAGAGAGAGAGAGGAATCAAAGGCGGATGAGAGGCAAAAAGGGCACATTTAGGCTTTTATAAGGGAGGAGGAGGAGAGGAGGGGGGGGGGTGGAGCAGTGAGACAGGACTCGGTGCGGTGGCGGTGGAAGCCAAGTACGGAGGAGGGGGGAGGCTCTTCGTAAGTCGGGACTAGCGGGGAAGAGGGATGGGGATGGCAGGGGAGGTGAAGCTACTTACCATACTATAGCAGTATAGCAAAAGACTCGTTCCGTGCGGCGGATAGTAGTCGCTGGAACACACAGCTCCGAGTTGGAGTCGAACGGGGGTGAGAAGAGCGCGGCGTGGTATTCTCTCTCTCTCTCTCTCTCTCTCTCTCCCTTGTCATCTTTGTCTCGCGAAAACAGCAGTGAAAACGCACGTGCCTTACCGGCGTTTCGACCTTTGCTACGAGAAAGAGTTGGGTGGGTGGGGAGGGGGTGGCACGTCGTAGCGTTGTTCAGGTGGGGCAAAATGTACACGGAAAGGAAGGAGAAGGGGAGGGGGTAGTGGGGGGCAGTGAGAGCAGGGCGCTCCTCCAGCTGATCCAGCAACGCACCGCATGGCCAGGACTCGATACCGCACGAGAAGCATAGCGGATGAACGACAAAAAAAGTTGAACGACGGAAGGAAAAAGTCCCGGCGACACGCGAATGCCCGTTGATAAATTCGCTCTCGTGATTCCATCCACTTCCGGTCACGTGATTCGCGTGGCTGTAAGACACGAGGGTGGGGGAGGCTTCCACGCGAGGTTGCTGCACGTCGTTTTGGAAATACATGGGCTGCAGGAGGAGGCAGATGCTACGTTGGAGGAATTTGCATGCGTCGGATTTAAAAAATAACGCACATGGGAGAAAGTTGCAGGAGGACGCCGATCGTGTACCGCATTGCGTTCGCAGTGCGGCCATGCGTGGTACGTATATGCCACGTCTTTTCGCGTTAAATGTTCTCTCGTGACTAAAATGCTACTTTTCGTTTCAAGGTTGCGATAATTGAGAAAAATATTGTGGGAGGGTAATTTGGGGATGATGGAAGGCGGAATGAGTAATCGGAACAAATCGCGAGTTGTAGATCACTGGAATGGTGTTTAGAGGGGAAAGGACGCTTTACCGCGGTAGCCGCAAGATGTCGGCTTAAATCGTCGTTTGGCAATGGTTCTCTGCTTGCCGGTCCTGTGCTACCCGCTTAAATCGCGCAACTTGGCACACGAGCTAATTGGCGATATCTCGTGTTGGCCGGTGTGTTTTATCGCTCCATTCGCAACGCGTCAAGAAGCATTAGTATTCGAACGTTACCGTATATAAATAATTACAAAAAGAGGATAATACCCGCGATCTTTTCAGGGTGGAGAACCTATACTCGTCCCTCGAACGAGAACCCGAGGACGTAATTGCATCCGACTCGTACGAGGACACGTGTGGTGGGGATAAAAAATATCACACACACAAAATATCAAGCGTTAAATGTCTGGCATGAAATTAAAAGCGAGCGATTGACGAGTGTCGCGAGCGAGCGAGAGGGAGCACCTTGTTTCGCGAACATGGCGCGAACGGAACTTTTTCCCCGTTGCAGGTTTCTCTCCGAACACTGCGTAGAGGAAATCCAATTCGTAGCGTGAATAACGACTAACAAACCACAGTTATATCGTAAAAAGCAATGCAGCGGGATGTGAATTAATTTTGGCTGGCACCCCGCCCCCGGCCCCGCCAACCCTGGCTCGTTCCCTTTTCGCGCGTATGTGCTTCTCCGTTCCAACTGGAACAGTCCCAAAATTCAATAAAGGAGAACTAGTATGAGGTCTCCCTCGCCTCCATGGCTTTCCGTATGGGGTGGTAGTGGAACAGTTATAGAAGCACCGGAGTCATCGTGCTCCAAGTGTCGAGAGAGAGAGAGAGAGAGAGAGAGCGAAGGGAGAGGCCGGCTGCATAGATTAGCAGGGACAGCATGGAGATATTGTCTGAACAAAGGGATCGGCTCGTACCTATCGAAAAGGCGATTAAGCGAGGATAAAGTTATCCCCTCGCTCCGCTAAGTGAACCACCAGTAATTCCTTCTCCCCCCCCCCCCCCCCTCTTTCCAGCTTTCTATCACTTCTTCCTCCTCCTCCTCCTCTCCTCCTTTCTTCCGCAAACGTTGCCGCGAGAGTCGCGTGCACGCATATCATTATCGCTACGAGGTATCGTCACGCCACTACTTGATTTTCAGCCCTTTTTTTCCAACTTATTTCGTGACGGATGCTTTTCTTTACCATGCTGTTAAAGCGACCTTTTATTTGCATCGCACGAATTCCATTGCGGTTCTGCCACTTAATTTATTAGACGCTCTATATCCAACGAGAAATCCTGGCAAAGTCGGGGAAGAAGAATAGCCGATTCTGTAGAGAGAATGAAGAAATATCGCGCGTATATCGAGTTCAGCGACAAAAAAGTTGAACAGAGAGAGAGAGAGCGATGTGATATTTTTGAGGATCCATGTGTTCGTTTCGGTCCTCATGTATATATATATATATATATATTAGGGTGGTCGTTAAAAAAATTTTTTTTGACGGATCCCCAAAAACCACTAGTATTTGATGAGAAACTACAGTGGTTGAAACTTGTGGCCTGACAAATGATAGAAACACGTGCCTCATTGCGATCAAATATAATTTTCGAAGAATTTTACAGTTTTTCGCAGATAACTCATTAAATATTCGATTCTATGAAAAGATGCATATAACCTTTTCTCTGCAGAATTAAATTCTACATAATAAAGGTTCTATACATTTTTCTTCTAGAATGCATACTAATCGAGATATTGCTGAAAAATCGATCCTCTTTTTGTTTATACACATTATATTGACATATGCTCATATGAGTAGTTATTCTTATTTCGCTGTAGTTACACATTTTATTTCTATTAATTTAATAAAATATGTTAATTGTACGGTAAACTAAAAATAATTATTCATATAAACATATCAATATAATGTGTATAAACGAACAAGAGGATCGATTTTTCAGCAATATCTCCATTAGTATGCATTTTAGAAGAAAAATGTATAGGACCATTATTATGTAGAATTTAATTCTGCAGAGAAAAGGTTATATGCATCTTTTCATAGAATCGGATATTTAATGAGTTATCTGCGAAAAACTGTAAAATTCTTCGAAAATTGTATTTGATCGCATTGAGGCACGTGTTTCCATCATTTATCAGGCCACAGGTTTCAACCATTGTAGTTTCTCATCAAATACTAGTGGTTTTTGGGGATCCGTCAAAAAAATTTTTTTTAACGACCACCCTAATATATATATATATATATAGGAAGCGTGGAAAATTGACTCTTGGTACTGTTTCGCGGTTCCATTCCGTGTTCATCGTGGTCTATATTCAGGATCGTATTAGCTATCTGACAGCGAGATTAAAGCAGGCGTGGCGCGTTACGCAATCCCGCAAACTTGACGCGTCGCGGGGATGGCGGAGGATTCGCGTGGAGTGGGGTTGTGGAGGAAAGTGAGATGTTGAGTTAAAGGAGGAAAGGAGAGGAGTGTAGAGGGGGGGAGGCGAGTGAGAGTGAGAGAGAGAGAGAGAGAGAGAGAGAGAGCGGTCTGACAGGACACAATATTGCAATAACTTCAATTACGGCGACACGACAGACCGCCGTGGGGCACATCAACCCCCAAAGTCGACGACGCCATCCCCCCCCCTTCCACCCCCGACCACGCTCATTCATCCATTTATATATCCGAGTGACACAGACGTCGCGGTCGAATTGGCTGTCGGGCCTCGAAGGGGCTGCCTTTAAACAAGTGCTTCTTAATAAACCATTGACGCGCAAAACCACCCTCGAAAATTTGCCCCTCGGTGCAATCCCTCTTCCCCCTCCCCCATCACCCATTTCTTAGCCTCGCAAAACCATGCGCACTGACAACGAGCGTCAGCCATAGCCCGCGGGGGACGCTTCTCCTTCGTTATTTCGTTAAACTTGAAAAAGCAACTGGCGATGCACTAAAGATCCAGCGAAATTTCACGCCACTCATCCTTCCACGAATACAAAAGACCCAGGAAAATTTCCCTCCTTCGCGCTGATCCTCTTCTTCCGAAGCAACCTGCAGGACGAGGAAAATTTTAACCACGCGAGCAGTTTGAATTTTTTCGCAGCTCGAAACGAGCTGCGAGCGGAATTGGATTGGTTTTTAAAGCGCGTTATTGTTCTTAGCAATCGCTGCCATGTTTGATCTCGGTATGTGTGCAATGTGGGTGTGTGAAAATCGCTTTAACTTTGTTTATATTTTTCTACGGCTTAAATTTAAGACGCAAAGTCAACGAAAAGTTATCGAGTATGCGTCGATCGCGGGGAGGTTGAACTCGAAAAAAATTTTCACAGCCTTTGCCCCGAGGGCTAAGGGTATTTTGCTAGGGTGGCTACGCACCCTTCTTCGCCCACGTCCCACTCGAAATTTCGCTCGACTAGCGCTTTTTTTTAACATTTATTTGACAGCTGTCGCCCGCAATGCGTGCACGGTTATACCTATATAGCTGGATCGCCTCATGCGAAAAAATACCAAGGGTCAAAAAATGCTGCAAATAAGATTTCCTCGAGAAATAAAACGTTTAAAGAAACTCGCGAGCTTTTGCCAGAATTATCCTTACAATAACGCATCAATTGTATATCCTTTGGTGCAGTTTATCATTCGCTTATATATATATTTATAATCGACCAACATTCGACCTTAAACTTTCACTCGAGAGGTTTTCAAATGTGCAAAAGGCTCTCTCGTGCATATACTGCGATATTTTTATTATCCTTCCTAAACCAAAAACCCTTAACTGCGGAAACACGTTTTGTACGGAAAATCCAACAACACACGAGTTTTACCACAAGCTTGTCACGCGATGCGAGCGAATCAACGCTGGTGTTAGGCTAGGTCGGGTTATATAATTACCCTTCGACCGTGATAAAATGCGTCAACGTAACAACACGCTCTAGCCAAAATTTCTATTCTCTCTCGGATTTCTTTCGCGCGTTACTTATTTCATTCCATCGAGACCCGAGTGCAACGATCCTTCGACGTTTAGGTACGCGTATGCGCCTCCGAGTCTTCCGGAAGCGACACTTTTGCGGACGATGGTACAGATATAGGAAAAACTTGGCGATAAATCAGAGTTAAAAGATAAAGGTTCTAATAGACGATAATCGTGCGGTTCCTATAAATTCAGCGATCGTATCCCAGCGATCTACGTGGACCCTTTCCCGATCGCGGGCTAAGCTCGTTTCGGCCGGGATCTCCGCCTTCGCTCTACTAAATTTCCGATAACGAAGCATGCGGCCTCCTCGCGCTTCTTTCCGACGCTACGAGCCGCAAGCATGTAAAAAGGAAGAAAGGAGTAAAGCACGCCGAGGCACGGAAGCTGCCCGACCTCTCCGCGAGCCTGAGAATCTCGTCAATTAGAAGCGACAATTAGTCCTCGTATCTGTGATCGGAGCTAGGGAAATGGTGCCGCAGGTATGCGCACTCTCCGATATATACCTATATATATATATATATAGCTCGATCTATATACTCACTCACTGCGAAACTCTAATCAAATGGACTTGACCGATCGCAGCTCCTCGCAATGCCGACACGCCGCTGATAAAATCATTTAATTGCCTATCATTTCTCCTAATGATATCTTCAACTCATTTTATTACTGGGATTCGCCATCTGGACGAGTGTATAATTTCAACATTGCTCCCGTAACGATAATCGTTATGTTTGCGCGATACAAACGTGTCTCTTTCCTGTATGATATAGAGACTATATATATATATATATTTACACATTTTCTCATTGTTCGGACAGTTGGAACTTTCAAATGGATGAGTATCGTCAAGCATTTTTTTCCAAGCTAGTCGATGTTCGAGCGATCGGATGTCTGGGTTATACAATCGGTAGCTGTAAATCTCGAAGAGTGCACGGCTACCACGTGGCGGCACGCAATGCAGAAGATTTTTCCAGCATTTATCCCCTCGCGGAGCGATCGTTGGATAGAAATCGGTAAGAATGCAATGTGTCGGTGGACGGTGGTGCAGCTACTTTCCCGTGTTCCTTGCGTCGGTTTTGCGCCTTGTCCCGCGAGCCTTCGTTGGGAAAGGATTCCTTCGATCAGTCAGCGACAGCGTTGGACGTACTACGTACGGGACGACGAGAGACTCGATGAAAAAGCTGGCTGTTCGCCTGCTTGGCTTGTCCGCGCGTACCTGAGTTACGTGACGCCTGATCGATAGCCGATTTATCTCGATTCTCCAACATCCAACCAACCGCGGACTTTGCCTTTCTTTCCTATATGTATACCGATCGACCGACCCCAACAGGATATTTTCCTCGTCTCAAAATCGCCTTTCAAATTCTGTCCAACGACATTCTGCCGATGTCCGTTATTTCATCATTGCTTCCCAGAAGCAAACTTATATATCTTCATAATTCCACTGATTAAATCGTCATCTTTTTAAACCAGATTTTTTTCCAGCTTCTATACCTTATCGGAGCAAATCGTGAAAGGATCGTTCGACACCCTCGGCGCATCTATTAATTGCTAATTTAATTTCATTCGTCAAAAATTTCTCTCTTTTTTTCCAATGTTTTCTCATTGAGAAATTATACACTCGACTTTCTCGGAATGATAAAAGGAGCAAGGCTGCGTAGGTATATATATATATATATATATATATAGGTTCGAAACAGGTGGTCCTTAATTGCAGGTAGAAGAAGATTTAATAGAAATTCTCGAGATAATGTATCGTTGGCATTGTGGACATTGAGATGTCGCGGAAGATTTCTCTTGACAGAGGCGAATAAGAGTGATTCAGAGAACCATAATACCTGGTTGTAAGACGACGATGACGCAGCGAAACCGGATCGCGTTGGTCATTTGGCAAATGGTAATAAAAACGACGCGTTCACGAGCACGCCCCGGTGCGTCGAGAGCAGCGAGTTCTTCCCGGCTGCTAACGCGAGGGTCAAGAGGGTGGGGGGGGGGGGGGGGGATACCGTAGGGATCGCAGGGACCCGAAGAGGGTGGAGCGGAGAGACTTTTTGGCTGCGATCCTGGGCGCTCGTCGTGTACGCTACGTGGCACACGAGAGCCCGTATAGCTGCGACCGACCGTCTTAAAATCGAATCGCGGAAAGAAGAGGGCACGCCGGCAATTTTCGAGACGGTCGCGAAATAATGATCATCTTTATCCCTAATGAAATTAGTCCTGCTTCTCGAAGCGCGGGAATAGACAGCGTACCGTGAAATTACTATAATAGGCGGCAAGGCACTAGATCCCCATACATTCGTAGCTGGCCCTTGTATTTATAGGATTTTAGGGATATATGGACGCGCACCGATACACTCGCACACATACGCTGTATAAGGATAGAGCAAGGAGAGCATCGGTTCTGCAGCCACGTACGCGATCCGATGTGGATCCTGCAGCCTCTGTGTACCAGTGGATGCCTTTCGAGAGAAGGCAGCTGGGGGACGTGCGCGTGTGTGCGTGCGAACGAGAGAGAAAGAGAGAGAGAGAGAGAGAGAGAGAAGCCTAAATATAGTTTGCTTTTTTGCCGGAATTTAAAATTACGGTCGTAAAGAAGCCGAGGGCAAATTAGCCGGAGATTCGACCCCCAGGGGGTGTCCCCACACTCTCCCCGAACGTTGTGCACGAGCTGATTCGCGAGGGCGAGGGAGGGGGGGGGGAGGGAGGGGGAGAGACGATGGGAGAGAAGCAAAGAAGCGTAACTTTGCGTAGACGTCATGGCTCTTTCCCTCCGGCTGAGTACTCGGGGAAAAAAGTCGACGTTGCTAAAAGAACCTTGGCAGATATCTGGCAACGATACCTACATATGTCCGACCCTGAGCGTGATCGTCTTTGGTACACACGGGCGATGCGTTATTCCACCTTTTTATTTATGAGAGACGCGAGCCTGCCTCCCTCTTTACCTATATATATATATATATATATATATATGCGGCATGTATATAGATACTGCCTGCCAGATGCGCGCTTCCGAAGAATCTTTTTGCATACCCTCTCCACGAGATCGCAGCTTTCCCACTGATAATAGAATCTCTCGATTTTGATAGCGACAAGAAGAACGATATATCGCGCACGGTATATATATATATATATATATCCCGCTTTCGAAGCCCCCGTAGAAATGTCGCAGGAATAATTTATCTCGGCAGGCTGCGAAGGATGTATATACAGAGCTATCGCACTTTTTCGTCTTGGAAGATTTAGCATCCGGCAAAGATCTCCCGAGTGACAGAGTTCGCGTATAGTGCACCGATGATCAGCGGGATTACAACGTTCTCCATCGAAGCTCGAGTGATTCGGAAGTGGCTGGCACCTGCCGGTACTACGAGTTGGAGCGACCTTATTAGCCAAGGATCGACGCGTCTAGGGTGCCCCGTCGCGCTTCACGAGCTCCCGAGGTCCTCCAACTGCTCCGGAGAGGACGCGTATAGGCCTATGGACCCGTTCTGACGGAAACAATTGCTGCCGCGGGGCATCATTTACATCATAAGCAATCATAATGATCGAATTTTCGGCGAACGACGATGATCCAACGAGTGGAACGAGGGGAGCCAATTGAGAAGTGCACGGGTACCCACTTACCGCCTCAGCTGATGTACGAACGAACCATATAGCTCTCTCGTGCGAGAAACACTCGGAGAGTCTGACCGACCGACCCTCCCCCACCTCTTTCGACCCCGTAGCTCCGGGCTACCTATACGCCTTTCTGCCAAAGGCACCCGTCCCTCCCTCCTCCTCTATGTCATGGCCACCAAAAACCGTTTGGAGAAAGGTAATCGTCCAATAATGCTAACCATCGCCAGTCCTCTCGCTCGCGCGCCATCTCTCCTTAAATAGGTGTTATATTCATTTACGACTATTCTCAAAGGTGTACAATTCATTTAAGACCGTAGCTTAATACTCGGCTATTCAACTATCGTTCGAAACCAAACCACAGCTTTGGGAGGCCTGTGTTTTTCCAGCAAACCGCTATTTAAACCAATCGTCGTACTTTTTCATCGTATTCCTGTCGCATCTCAACCTTCCAGACGATCAAAATATATATCCTAGCTCGAACTTGTCCAATGAAGAGTTTGGGTCGATCGCGCGACGATAGCGATAATTGTTTGCAACGAATTGGACGAGAGGAAAATTTGAGGTAAACTCGATGGTGAAAGTCCTATATAGCTGGTATTTTGCAAAGTACATGGTAGGTGGTACACGAATAAGTATAAAGTAGATTTTTAAAAGCTACAATGGTGGTGGAAAAAAACGTAAGAGGAGTTGGAGGTCAGAGTTGTAGCCAGTATTTTCCTGTCGGGATTTACCAAAGACGGCAAGAGCTCTGTTTTAGGTTTTACAAACGTGTTCCCCTCGTATATGTATACGACTGGACCAATCAGTATGCGGACCACGAAACGCAACTTCTCTCCCTCTCCCTCTCACTGCGTAGTTTTATCTCGCTTCCACCAAGCTTCCCCTCCCCCCCTCTCTCACTCACTCGAGTCCGAAGCAGAACGTAGGCTGTTTCCGAGAGAGAGAGAGAGAGAGAGAGAGAGAGAGAGAGAGAGAGTGTTTCCACAGTAATTCCGAAACAGTATTGATTGCAGCCAGCCTGGTATATATATATATATATATATATAGCTCTGTGCCACCTATCGCGATACGCAAGCTTAAACTCTCCATCCATCTATTTTTCCCGTGCCTTAGATTAAAAAACAGAGCTCCCTCGCAGGTATATCATTAATCCCGTGATTCTTCGTGAAGCTGCAAACATGCACGGAAAAAGTCTCTCGAACGGCGTTCGGTCATTCATCGCGCAAGATCCAATCGCATCGATCTTTCTCCTTACGAAATTCTGTCGTGGAGTACACGGTGTAAAAGCATAGTGGAGGCAAAAAGATATATCGCTGCGCATATCGCGATCGATCGATAGTTTGTTACGGATGTAGCGTGTGTGTATAGACAGCGAGAAAAGTATCGAGAGGGAAAACGATTGAATTAAGTAGAGGAAGCTCTTCTTGCGTGGACGGAGAGATGGAAGGATGGGAAGTGAATGAAGGAGCACATCGATCGAGCTCGTAAATCTGTTTTCGTTGAGTCGCGAGGACGAGGCGGAAATCGTCGCAATCGCGCCGGTCCGAAATTGGTTCTAGGACCGTACTAAAGGGTAGTAACGACGTAACAATGACCTCGGAAGGGGTAGTTGGCGGCGCTGACTCGAAGGACGACGAGAATTGCAATTCCATCTCCGGAAGATGGGGTTACCCTATCGTATCTCGCAGGATAATTAGCCGGGTAATGGAGACGGCCAAAGTTTCCAAGTATCAGCCAGTTTAATACAGGCTGCCATCACCGAAGATGTCAACCCGTCCTACCTCGTTCGGCTCCTAACCTTTCCACGATCACCGATCACTGTCACCGCTCTCTCACCTTTCTCTTATTATTATCCTCTTGTTGCAACTGTATCATATATATATATATATATATATATACATTTTATGAAAGCTGAAGAGATTTTGAATATTTATAAATGGACCCCCTTCTCCCCCCGATGAAGACCACCCCATTACATCCACGAAGAGACGCAGCCATTTTGTCAGATTTTGCAAGGAGCAATCGAGTGATTTGTAGATTTTTTCCTGGTACTCTCGAAGGACCTGGCACATGACCTTTGACACCTCGCGGAGCGTGGCTCGCGCATTCCCGCTTTTCCCATGAAAACAGGCGATACATTGTTCGGGAGATCTCGTGCGACTCTGAGTTTTTCGGGGGTTTGGTGACATAATGAGGCGGATCGATTGCCAGCTGCATTACCATCACAATGGGGACCACCCCCCGACGAGACGGCTATGCTTAATACAATTGATAGGAGGCTGGAATTCTGGACAAAAACGGGAAAAAGCAGGGTCTTGCCACTCATGGGGATGAAGAAGGGGGGGGGGGAGGGTAACAAGGGAGGGTGAGCGTGCTTCTCCTTGTACACCAGAGAGAGAGAGAGAGAGAGAGAAAGAGAGAGAGAGAGAGAGAGACGCTTGTAGGGGAGAAAAGAAGTTCTCTTCCACAGCGAGGGCGATAGAGCGAAAGAGAGAGAGGAAGGATCGAAGGAGCGAGTCACACCAACGAAACTTATTAGTCAGCAATGTGATCTATTTGCCCTGTACTGGCATAAAGAACCGACATTATTGTGCCACTATGTTAGAAAGAAGGGCGTTATTGCCCAACAGGGACTTCCAGTTAGGCCGCACCGTCATACCCGTTACGACGTATGGCTACACACTCCGCTTATGGCCAACTTTCTCCTTCTCTATATATTCTCTCTCTCTCTCTCTCTCTCTCTCTTTATCTTTCTTTCCTCCTCCCACCTCCACCAGCTCCCGTTGCCATATCCTCGACCTCGACCCCCGCAGGGTCTCGCTAATACGCCAGTAATTTTTCCTCCATTTCGGATATCGCTTTATTATTTCCTGACGGCATGCCAGGGTTATCACCAATGAATCTCGCACGCCTCCAAGCTTGTGGGAATTTAGCCAGTTTCTGGAATTCACAAGTCAATCGAACCACGATCCTTCTTTATTCTTTTGCATTCCCTCGTCAATTATGCTATTATAGGTATTTCCAATATAAGATCGTCGAACACGAAGTATAAATATATGTATATTTATTCGTATTTCCGGTGCATCGATCCTGAAGAAATGAAACCACGTACATACGTCCTCTTATCTCGAGTCAACTCTGTTTTTGGGTGCTCGAGGGTGGTCCCGGACGGCGTAGGAAGGACTCGAGATTTTTAAGAAATTATTCCTTCTTTCTCTCTTATCGCATAACATGTCATTTTTGGAAATAAAAGAACCAAGGTCTCTCGCAATGACTTTATTCAACCTCTGGTGGAGACTGTGCAGAGAAAGGAGATGTACGCGGAAAGTAAGAATTAAAGGGTCGAAGTGAAAAAGTTGTAAAAGAAAGTGAAACATATGGAAGCGACTGATAGATGGCAAGTTTATGATTGGCATCGTCTACGACAGAGAGCGCTCCGACCTTGGAGAAATTCCAGTAGATGACAAGCTATGTTTTACGATAGGAGCAGCTCCGAACAACGCGCGAGGATATCCAAGATGCAGTCGGCATTGCTAAAGAGCGTTCATCATTATTTGCACCGCGAATCGTCGACCGGCGCTCTCCTGCAGCCAGAATTCCTTCAGCATCGATCCTCCGGTACGTTTAGTCTAGAATGCTTTATATCTCGCTCTTCACTCGCGTAGAGTATATACAGAGTTGGACCAACATATGAGAAACAAGTTTCGTGCAGCGGTATAACGACTCGCGCGCGAGGAGCAAACTTTGCCGCGTGTGCACGAGCAGAGGCACACGTACATGAACACACGCAGCGGCAACGAATTCGTAGGGTCGGATGAGGATATCGGGTCTGGCCAAATATAGAGTATATATATATATATCCTGTGTGGCCTGTGCGGCCCCGGCGCGGCGATTCCAATAGAGTTGGACGTTGATGAAAATTTAGCGGAAAGCCATGTTGTATTTGGATTTAATTGAAATAATTTTCAGTGGGGAATATAAAGGAGCTGGAGAGGAAGAGAATTTAATTAAATCTGGGACACTGTGTAGATGAGCAGTGTCGGTGACAGGAACGTGGCTCTCATTGTCGGTTTTGGTCGCTTGGTCGGTATAGGCGCGCATTGTTTAGCATCAGGCCGATTCACTCGTGTCTGACTCATGCGATTGGCTTCCGTTCGTGTTCGCGAATCGAATCGCTGCTGTCGCTTCGCTCGTTTTGGTTCGCACGAATGACAATGACGTCAGCAGAGTTAACCCGAACGAGCCCCGATGGTGCCGGGTGCGGCGGCGCTCCTGCACTACTTCTGCCTCAACTCAATGGGAACGAGAATAGAGTCGCGAAGCGAACGTGCGTGTCCCGCGCGGAGCGACCTTACCAACTTTATAATTGATATTCGCGCGGACGGAGGATAGTCCGCTCGCTCTGTGATCGCGTCCAATGAAAATAACGCGGCTCTGCCGTTTCACGTGCGTCGCGTCGTACACAGAACGTATCCTCTCTCTCTCTCTCTCTCTCTCTCTCTCTCTCTCTCGTGTGTGTGTGTGTGTGTGTTCTGTCCTCGCTGCTATACTCCAATTATATCGATCTCGATAAATAAAAGCTTACCACCGACACGGTTGGCTCTCGATGCAACGCGCACGCATGGTCGGAGCGATTGTAATTTAAAAGTTTGTCGGGGAAAGATTTGGTATTTTTCGAGAGAGGGAGGGAAGCACATTCGACATGGGGGTTGAAAGGAGGAGGGACGGGCGAGGTGTGGCCGCGAAGCAACGAAACGCTTTCGGAAAATCCATAGCGTCAAGGAATATACAGGGTTCTGCCGTGGCAAAACACAATGGCGCGTTTGTAGAAAGGTAGGGCAGCGCGCGAGGGGCGAAGCAAAGGTGCTCGTGATTGAGAGAGAAGGAGAGTGTAGGAGGAGGAGGAGGTGGAGGGTGGTGGGGAGGGCAAGGGAGGATCGTGAGATTGGGCGAGGGGAGAAGAGGCAGGGGGGAGGGAGGGGGAAGAGCGGAGAGAAGAAAGAGAGGCAGGCAGGAGAGCTTGCGGCGTCGGTCCTTGCCCTGAGTACGTGCTTCGAGTGACAAAGCTTCCAGCATGAGACCGACCGACCGACCGACCGTACAAACGCCAGAACAGTACGGCGCATCAAGGTCTCGCCGATCGATACCACGGTCAGCCAAAATCTACAAACTCTCCTCTTATTCTTCTCTCCTCAATCCCGATAAGCAAATTGCCATTTGCGCTCTGATGTAACGAGTAAAGAAGACGAGTCTTTTCCATGCTCCCCTATATCTATATATATATATATATATATATATAGGTAGGTACTGGTGAACGGTGGGACCAATCGGACGGACGCTCCGTTTCGTTCTTGAGAAACAAACGATTTATGCAACGCGATATATGTATATAAGGTTGGATCCTGCGCGAATAAAAGTTTGGCGTTACGATTAATAAGAAAATTTGGGATTTCCGGAGAATCTGGTATTTTGCACGGACCGTCGCTTCAAATTGCTTCTTTTTGCTCGGCTCGATATTTTGATGGAACTTTGAAAGCAGCGTCCACGATCGAATGCGCGATCTTTCAGTGTGCGCGATCATGCCGGGAGATTAGGGGTCGCTAGGGGGGGGGGGGGGGAGTAGGAGAGGTGTCGACAGATCCGTATCTAGCCCCATTCGCTGGTCGTGCTCGCTCTCAGAAGCGTGAAATGAAATTTGACAGATCAGACCGTGACGTTCTCTCTTTCCTGGCTGCTCCTTTGGCTTTTCCCTTCTCTCTGTATATATATATATGTATAGGGGCAAGTAGAGAGAGAGAGAGAGAGAGAGAGAGAGAGAGAGAGGAAGGTAAAATGGCGTTGGCACTCGCTTCCAAGCCCCTGGTTCTTTCGCACCTCCAGGATGCCCGTGGGGCATCGACGACCACCCCCTCGCGTCCCACCGAGTCCTCCCCCCGCCCCTACCACGATCCGCGCGCACCCCATTTTATACAATTCTCTTTTATCTGTTACCTTCCTCCCCACCGTTGGATCGACTCCCTCGGGGCGCTGCTCGAGCAGCTCTCCTTAGTTCCAACCCGACACCTTTTTACAAATACATCACACGGCCTTCTGGCCCGAACCTCTCCATTTCTGTCCTGCAACTTTACCACTGCGACACACACGTCTCTCTCTCTCTCTCTCTCTCTCTCTCTCTCTCCCCCCCCCCCCCCCTATACTTAGGGATGTATACCATACCCTGTATATACATATAGCGATAGCGTACACACTAGTGGGTGCTACATTTGCCTAAGCACATGAAATGCTCCGGGCCACTTGGCGTTCGCTTTGCTTGCCAGGTATGCCAGGAGCAGCGTATATCAGAGGAGTGCACGAGTGCAGGAGTACTCGGAGGACCGTGGAGATCGTTCCAAAGTGCCTTAGGCCCTCTATTTGGTCCCCAGCTGCAACCAGCTCTCTACATCCTCTCACTCTCTCTCTCTCTCTCGCTATATATATTGCCAATCAAGCGTTTTAAAGCTGTCCAGATCGACGCTGTGCTCCAAGCTTTCGCTAATTGCCAACTCTCTCTCTCTCTCTCTCTCTCTCTCTCCGTCCACTTGGGAATTTATTGGAAGTATGGCCGCGGACACGGAAGGCGCGTCGCACATCAACACCGCCGCCGAGTGCAACCAGCCATAGACTGATGCGATTTTCGTGGTGTGTAACGAGTTTTTTGTCGTCCCGACACCCCTGCCCTCGTCGGTAACGAACGTAATCTGCGATCAAAGTGCGGGAACGTCATCATCATCGTCATCCTGCAGCGTGACGATCGAACGACATCTTCCCCGTCGACGCGGATCTCGGACTCTCTCGACAGCTGTCGCCGCATCGGCAAGCAAATTACGTGCTCAAAGGATCGCCGTGATCTCTATTTAGATTTTATCCGTAAGCCGTGATGGCAACACCCCGCTCTCGCTCCTGCATCATCAACGGTCCGTCTCCTCCTGGTGCCAGGCCTCACGCACCGTCGTCACATTTGCCACTTTGCTCCTCCACCCGTTGTGCGCCGGCCTCTTTTAACACGCGCAGTGTTGCGGGACGTGTGAAAACGCACCAGCATCCGATTTCCTGCGGGATTTAATCGTCTTTATTCCTCCACGCGCAGCCTGTGCGATAGCATCGAGAGCGAGGGGATGCATGCACGTATGTACGCGCGGTGCCGTCCAAAACTATCGCTCGCGCTCTTTTCCTCGCTTTCTTCCGGCGAATAAGATTTAAATTTCGTGCCGGACGCCGGTGATCAAAGCGCTCGACGATCCACCGGAGGAAGATACGTGTCGAGCCTCGGAGACTCCTCGTCATTTCTATCATTGTTCGCATTATTAGGAAGCAGCCGTGGGATGCAGTGGAAGGAGAAAATAGACTGGTTTGATCTCCATTTTATTCGCTGGTCCGATATCTCACCCTTGGTAACGTCCCATCTTTTTTCCAAAGTTGCGCGCGTCTCTTTTGTGCTTCGCTCGACGGAACAGTCTTTAAGTGGCGAAACGAAGGAAGGAACGAAATGCTGAGACATAAAATTGAAAAGTTTGACGTACGGCGGTTTATGGGAGTTTTAGAACGTAGTAAAGTCGCGCGTTATTCCTCCTT
The DNA here is from genome assembly GCF_024137725.1 of Prorops nasuta. Lineage (NCBI taxonomy): Eukaryota > Metazoa > Arthropoda > Insecta > Hymenoptera > Bethylidae > Prorops > Prorops nasuta. The sequence goes on along the minus strand of NW_027116821.1, from coordinate 3,340,579 downwards.
CCGCGGGTCGTTATATTTTTCTTCCCGTACTTCACGGGCTCTCCGTGGTGAGTTTTTGTTCAGCCGGTCGTTGCCGGGGTGTTTGTCGCTCAACCAAACCTCTCTGCTTTCCTTGATTTTACGAGATCCACCCCCCACACCCCCCTCAGCTACCCACCAACCGGCATTCGCTTTTCTTTCCAAAGTAATGTTATCTTTCTTTCGTTGACCTTACTTATCATTTCCCTTTTTCCCAAACCCATTTCCACTCTTTGATGTCTCTCCGCGCGCGCTCTCTCTCTCTCTCTCTCTCTCGGCTAGCTGATTTTTCAATAAAAATATCCCTCTCGATGGAAATTCCATCCCGCCGTTGTTGCGACCGTTTTTCTTCAGGGTCCGCGTCTCAGAAGACGTTTCCCGCGACTGCCAAATTAATCGAGATATTCCGATGACGAGTAATTAATCGACAGAGCGAGAGTTTAACTTATCGCGAGTGTCCTCTTCGCTTTCGCAGTTGCGCTCGCGATTATCTCGACCGGGTGGAAAGAACGATCGAGGCTCGGGTTGCTCCAGCTTTAATCAGCTGTAATTAGCGCGCGGAGCAACGGCTTGTCAGCAGGGATAAAGGTACAGCGGAGCGAGTCCCCGTTAAATAAGTCGTTGCTCGGCATTCCGCGGTGATGGAGCGCTCGCATTCCAGCTCGAGGTCCCCGTATACGAACCCCGTGAAACGGTTAATTATCCGAGGATTTTTGGCTGCTAGGAGATTCCCTTCTGCGAACACCCGAGAGCCTAAGGGGTTAGCAATGAACTTGGACTCGGTAATGAAGCGCCTCCCCTCGGCTGCCTAAACGAGTCGTCGCCTCTCTGCTTCGGATATATTTTATTGCGCGGCCAGCCTGCTTTATTATCGCCCCCACACTCTCTTTCTTTATTCAACTTTCGTCATCCCTCTCGCTCGCTCCGCACCTTTCATCGCAAGCGCTCTTTCGGATCTTCCCTCTGTATCTCTCTCTCTCTCACCCTTTACCGACTCCACCCCCGAGAGAGAGAGAGAGAGAGAGAGAGAGAGAGAGAGAGAGAGAGAGAGTTAGGCGTCTCTGCCTAGATCAACCCTTCCTCTCTCACGCCCGCCAACAACGACCATCGAGACCCTCGGAAAAACAGTGGCGCTCAACGAGCCGTGCTATCGCGCACGAGTTCACGCCAAATAAAAGGGTTATGATCGCCTTCCACCTTTAACCAAACGATCCTGATAAGTCCAGCAACTACAATTTACGTCGTTCAAACTCCTTCCTCTTGTCTCTATATACAGGATCTTCGAGAAAGAATTTCGTCAACCACGGAGAATATCATCAAGGTACGAAGGATTTCTTTATGGAAAAATGAGTCTCTTCGTGGTCATCGAGAGTTCAGGGGTAAACGTCGCGAATTTCGAGACACGTATACGCGAGAACGGTATATATATATATATATATATATATAGTAGATGAATTTTAGGGAGGCACTTTAACCGATGAGTTATCAAGTCGGCATGAGAACCGGCGGCTTTTAACGGTACGAGCTTAAAACTATAATACACCCTAATCTGGCAATATCTCATTCTGTCTTGCGGGATTCGTCTCTCACGCACAGCCGTCCCTGTTTAGTGGATCATATATATTATACTATTCTCATCAGCGGATCAACCCCTTGCCAAATGACGCCCCGCCTTCAGTCGTACGGAGGCACGTACGTGGCACTCGTGAATCGATCTATCTTCTAGCTAGTGCCAATGTCCACCATCCTGGTCCTTCCTTCTCTCCTCACGTACGTGTATATATATATATATATATATACGTGCACGTAAAAACGAAGACTGGTATTTTCACCAGAGAGAGAGAGAGAGAGAGAGAGAGATATGGAAGAAGGTTCAAACACAAATGGAATATCCGTAAAAATTGTTTACCCTGAAGAGTCGTCGACTCTGCAAGGAGGATTTTTTTTCGACCTTTGATCATTTCGCAGCACCAAACACTGCAAGATCGATATATATATATATATATATATATACGTGGAGAAGCGGAGTAGTTTGAGATAGGAGGTGGTGGTAATGAAAGTGGAGGGTGGTGCGGCGGATGAGAGGCGTCGGGGCGCGCGGGCGACGACGCGTCTTAGCGAGAGCATCGGCATCTGTTCAGGAAGGAATTACGACGTAACTTTGTCTCCCAAGATAACGCGGCGACGGTTCTCTGTAGCTGAGTGCCGGAGCTGGCCGGAGGAAGGAGGAAGGAACGAGCTGCGAGGTGTGAGTAAAACGAGAAAGGGGGAGGAGGAGAGGGATGGTTGAACGGGTCGTTGGAGAGGAGGAGGAGGAGGAGGAGGAGGATGAGGATGGTGCGCTGGTTGAGGTCGGCAAGAGGGTGGCGAGCACGAGAGTGTGCATGATGGCTGAGGCTCCTCCGAGGCTCGAGTTTCCATTGGGGTTGGTTCTTGCGATATAAGCTCTAGTCTCCTCTCTCTCCCTCCCTCCCCCTCCACTCGAGGTCTGTTTGTCTCTCTCAGCAACGGCAGCTCGGCCGCAGACCCCAGCGAGACATACAGCATACCCACTATCACCCGCAGATAGTGGTGGCTCGGTCGTCTCTCGGTGTGCTGCTACGGGGTGTCGCGAGCTCATACATATTCAGCGGATGCATCACCCGACCTCCGCCTACCACCGGTCAACTATTGACCCTGCTAGCGCCGCCGCTCCCTACCGACCGACCGAGGACCAAACTTTCCCCGCTCCCTCGCTAAACTCGAATTACAGAGCAGTTTTCGAGACCGATTGATGTTTAGGCGTTTTATCAAAACCGAGAGCGCCGCTGCACTCTCGCGCGGTTCGCTCTCTCTCTCTCTCTCTCTCTCTCTCTCCTCAATTTTCCGTTCATCGTTTTCCTCGTTGACGTCATCGCTGCGCTCGATCGCGATCTTCCCTTATTCCTACCGCGACTCCTCGAACCGACAAGCTAGGGCAAATATCGAGTTTTATCGCAGCGTTGCGTGGATCAACCACTGTTATGCTCGTTCGTACGTACTCGAAGGTTCTCGGATATTGTTGTGGGAAGAAGAGACGGTTTATATATATTTACATAATAATCCGAGGCGCGAAAGCGACGCGTAATTGATATAAATATGCCGGCGATGACGGGACCGACAGACGTACGGCAGACCGCGGTTCGGCCCCGGCCGCTGGCCAGCCTATGGTATCCATGGACTGCCTCCGCATAACTTAGCATAAATAATAAATAATATTGTGAACACGTGCCAGTGTTAAAGCGCGTGCGTCATTAATAGCACTGCGCACGATCCTCCATATACTTAAATGTGTGCTTACAAACATATATATATATATATACCTAACACAGAGGTTTGCGAGGTCGATTATACCTGCTGGCTCGCCTGCTATATGGCCAACACCATCTATCCATCTCCTTCCGACCGAGTTCTCAACAATGCCCCTCGCACACCGATTTCTACCAACACAATCTCGCGCTCGTCCACCACCTACGACCACCTACGAATATTCACCGATTTCAACCTCGTCATCGACCTAACCGCCGAACGCACACGCGTTAAAGAATTTCCTCGCTCTGTAATCACTCGGACACACAACCCTTTGTATCCCGATCTAACGCAAACGTTTACGCAACTCGTTGTTAAATCATTTTCAATGACGGCTTCGACCCGCGTTCCCTCCCATTTGTCATCCATCCGCTTCCCGTCTGATCGATTTTTTTCCATCTACGAACGCAAAGAGTAACGAGAGTAGAGACGGTCGAACCGCGTATGGTGCGAATATACACACGCGATGCTTCGGCAGATAGATGAAACGGACAGTGATTGCATGGACATCAAAGTGGAGCTCTCTCGGTAGTCATCGGGCTTGGTGTCGCTTTCGCGTGTAACCGAATAGCGATGCTAATCTCGGAGCCGTCGTACGTCCGTGCCAGGTTGCAGGATATACCGATACGTGGAACGAAAGACCCGCGTGCGTGTCTCGGACCCATACGGACCGAGTTACGGCTACCACGGTAGCAACGGGGCATCGCTAACCGGGGGTCCTCTTCCAGTCTTAATAGCCTTTATCGCGAATTAAGATATCCTTGGAATACGTGTATATAGCTGTCCTTTCCTCGCTTCTCCACGAATTTATCCACCTATATCCAAATAATTATTCCATAATGGAATAAAAACAATTGTGCTCCACCCGAGTAAACCATTAACGACCAATTACGAAAGGGGCTGATCAGCGCGGATCGAAATTCGCTGGACGCAGAGCGTCGGAACGTCGATAGTTCTAGGACCAACTTTGAGGAGATTCCGTATGCAAACGACGACGCGTCTATAGGCTGGCGTTTCGTAGTCGTAAATAAGAGCAGTGGGAAAGGGGCATTTGCGCAAAGGCGCAGTAAACATTCAATAAACGGTCGAGATCCGTTTACGGGAATGCGTAATGCGAGTGTGTAGAGGCGTGCTAGGTGTGTGTATATTCGAAACGCGGGCCAGAGTCTTCGGGGCGCTCGCCAAAAGGGGGCTTTCTCCTCGACTATCGGCAGGGGGGGGGGGGGAGGGATAACTGCAGTTACTTATTCCTGGAAGAAGAACGATCTTTCGCGCCGGTACGAGAGAGAGAGAGAGAGAGAGAGAGAGAGAAAGTGCGTTTCGTGTGCGCCCGTCAGTCCGTAACTTAGGATAATGGCCATAATGGCCTCTCGAGCGTTTCTGCATATCGGTTATCGTTTCGCCACTGCTCACGCTCTTCCCCCCCTCTCTCTCTCTCTCTCTCTCTCTCTCTCGTACAGTTGTATAGCAGAGAGCAGTCGCTCAATCTCGAAGCTCCTTCGCACCGAAAACGTTCGCGCCACGCGGATTTCCGTGCGGGCCGCGCGGAATCGCGAGCATCGATATTCCCAAGGACGTTAAGAGCCCCCGGGTCCGACAAGCTCGTAAAAAAGATGAAGCGCCACCAACAGAGATCCCGAAAGCTTCCGACTGCGCAGCCTTTTAGATATTGCAGCCGCGATCTCGCTCGGCTTCCTTCCTCCCACACCACCATTGCCAAATTCTTCCCCACCGGTAAATCTCGAGCGCGCGGAGCCTGGAAATATCATAATTCTGATAAACGATGTGCAAAAGTGAGAAAGAACGCCTGACCAAATCTTCCTTTCTAATATATATGATTCGAGCAATTGCCGAGCTCTATTATATTAAATTAAGGGGTACGCGCCGTCTCTCTCTCTCTCTCTCTCTCTCTCTCTCTCTTTCCTGGTGGATCCGATGAAACAACCTCTCGCATCATCAGTTTTAGTAAAGAAGAAAAATCGTGGCTTCGGAAGAGGACCGCAGGATAAAGGCCGCGTATATCGATGGCGCCAATAATTGTGGACAGAGATTTATCGATCGGTATCGGGATGGAGTCGACCGTCGAGAAGCTCGCAGTGTTGAAAAAGAAGCATCGAGAGAGATGATCGAATTTGATTAAGGATTTTAGAGACGCTTCTCTCGCTCTCCATCCAGTGTAGAATATCCCGTGTTGGTAGTTGGTACGTCGCCATGCACTCTGCACGCGCGACTGCACCAGTCGTTGAAATATGCCGCGCGTTGTGAGTTAGTTTAATATGCAAATGGCCCGAGAGATAACGGCTCGATCCTTGAAGAGTGGAGAAGGCTAAGTCGTGATTCCGGTAGCCGTGTCTTCTCAATCCTGCGCCATCCAGACTAAGAAGAAAAAGAAGAGAGAGAGAGAGAGATCGCTGGCTCGCTCCAACCGAGCGAATTGAGAGATAAGGGGCCCACGCTTAGCCCCCCATGGGTGGCCAGGGACGCATCGGCTGCTCGAAAACCTTCGTTTGAACTTTTCACCTCGAACCGTACACACATAGCAACGAGCAGTCTTCGAACGTGTCTACGGGAAAATCTCTCGGCTCCGAGGAAATACCCACGAGTGGTTCCTACAACGAATATGGACGAGTCTTCGTCACACGTGTGATTCGAGAAAAAAAAGCGAGTTTGAAATTCCTCGGCGTTCGCGAAGCCAACGCGTACATCCCTGAGCGCTTAATCCCGTAATGGGTCGGTCGAGGATGCGAGCGTGTCGTGCGGAGGTGTATCTACACTCCCCTGCATTCTCCCAGGTTCTCCCCGGCTCTGCGATCGTCGCTTTCGAAGTTGGCGCGAGGAGCGAAATGGGACGGTCCTCGTCTTACCATAGAGAGGAGGGGGGGGGGGGGGGGGTCGACCTCGTTGCGACGGGAAAGAAGAGGACTGCTTGCTGATTCCGTCGTGTAAATGTAGCGTCGTGCACGAGGGGATGGTTCCGTGTGTTGGTGAGGTACCAGAGGAATATAGGAGAGTAGGGGGGGGGGGGGGAGGGTGGTAGGTAAGGTAGGTAAGCGCTTCATTAGGCCGCGAGAGCTCCCTAATTACACACGGCCTCATTAGCGGCTTCCACTCCCCCAGGTATATATCCTCCGGGAACCCTCTTGTTCCCTCCCCCCCCCCCCCCCTCCCCCACCCAAACATCCACCTCCTCGGCCACGAGGGATGCCAGGAGAGGGCTGAAACGAGGAATTTGCTGGTGCAGTGCGCGCTGGATCGAGGGAGTTGGCTCGAGGGAGCCACAACGCCGTGTTCGTCGCCGCAACGAGGATCCCGACAGGCCGCTATTTCTCACTCCGCGCTCTCCTGCTCTCTACCATGTATATGTACTATATATATACCTTCTGCCTAAACGATCCACCAAACCGCCGAATAACGCCTGATCGCTCCGACGAACATGGCGAGATTACACGTATCCTCTCTCCGACAACTGACGAGAACCTCCCTGCTTATTCTCTCACCCATTCAATATATATATATATATAGTGGAGAATATACTGAATGGAATTCATCGAGAGGAGCACCGAAACCAAAACTATCGATCGCGTTAACACGATAATAGCGTTAATCTTGATAAAATCGCGCTACGAGCTCCAGGACAAAAATGCGTAAATTAAGTCATACCGAGCTCACTATATATATATATATATATACTGATCGTGTAACTATATAGTAATACGCGTACAAGAGCCAATAATATCCTGCTCTCTCTCTCTCTCTCTCTCTTGTATACATTATCATAATAAACATCGGTCGACTAGAGAGCTAATTCTCTTTTAAACTCGGTATAACAGCCTTAAATCGCCTTGCTGTAAAGTTTCATGCTTTTACGAGCGAATAAAGCTTACAATCGGAGCCCCCGGGAACGTCGTGGCGTGACTTTTTCGCAAATGCGAGAGAGAGGGCAGGCGATAAGGCTCGTCGGGGTATTCGCAAGAGCTGGAAGCAGCCAAGGCAATTCGTATTAATTAACCCTCTCGACACCTAGAAGCACTGTCGAAAAATTAAGAGGACTGGCGGTGAAGCCCCCTAGGCGAGTCTCCAACTATACACGCCAATACCAACGAGACTCCCCGGTAACAGACCGCTCATTATTTATGCGTTTAAAAGCGCGCCTGGGCCGAGCAACCCTTCCCCTTCGTAGCTTCGAAAATAGCTACGGCCTGCACCCTCCGCGCGCAAACACCCTATATATAGCGATACGCACCGGCATGTTCCGCAGCATCGACCATTCATTCGAACCATCGCTTAATGTCTCGTTAAAAAACAACTCAATCGTCTCTCTAGCGCCATTCTCTCTCTCTCTTCGATAACCAAACGCGATTATATATATATATATATATATATATAAATAGACAACACGAAGACTCGGTACCAAGAACAGAGTCCATTATTCGGCCGACGAGACGAGGGACGGAGGTACGAGGGAAAAACTGGAGGATTAGAGAGGGCAAAAACATTGGCGATATGTATATAAATGTTGGCGAACAGCTTGTTTGGAAAAAGCAGGGTGGCCCAGCGGCTCGAATCTCGCTCGCTCGCTCGGACTTTTTTTATACAGCAGCGAAGAGTCGAGTTCTGAAAAAGTATAGGTATGTATATATATAAATGTGGGAAGAGGTTCGGGGGCAGGAAGGAGCGGTACCGCGAGGGAGGCCATGCAGGGATCGGCTAAATACTTGAAGGAAGAAGCCTCGATAAATTTGAACATCCGAATAAATTGGCTGTTTTTTCCGGAGACGAGGACTCGCGTTGCGCGGAATCGGCATAGGAATGATGCGGAGGGGCGAGAGGGGGGGGGGGGGTGGGGCAGGGTGTACACCTGGTCCGAAGGTTTCGAGCTGATTGATGCGTGTCGTCCGTCGCTGGCCCGTTCGGTTCGGGCCGCAGCGGTGGCGGCGGCCCCTCCGCCGGAAACGGTCCATCACACGACCACGTGACCACGCGACGGTCCGGCCTTTGTTCCGCGCGATCATTAGTCTGTCAATATGCCCAAACGACGCTCGGCCTATACGCCCCTCTATGTATATATACATGTACACCATCTACCTGCACAATGCTTCCATTGTCTTCCTCGCGCGCGCATTATACACCCCCGTTGCGCGTGTGCCCGAGCGTTTTCGTACCTGCGTGCGCCCACACACACACACACACGGGCGCGCACTACCGTGAAACGTCGAGTGCGCGGCGAAAACCCCGCGAAAGCGCATATCGCGTTAAACCCACCGTACCAGCTAATCGATCCAACTTTATTTTTTACCGTCGAGTCGCGTAACGATCATCGCTCGCTCCCCCTCGACGCGTCGTCACCCTGCCACGCTTTCCTGCAGACTTTCTCCGCGGAGACGTTGACACTCGCGGTGTATAATTTTTGTGGAGTATATATCGTGCGCTCGCGGTGCGTTTCTTATATTTATGACGCTCGGCGCGAGGCGAGAGGTTGAAAGCAATAGGGATGAGATGTGCGGGGGAAAGCGCGGGTGTTTCGAATTTATAAGCAAGATCGCATAATAGCCCTGTCGTCGACGGTGGTGGGTCGCTTTCGCGGGGAATCCGTAAATCACGTTCAACTTCATTGGATAATCCCGTCGTGTTAATGTTCTCGTCTATCCGGCAATCCTCTCTCTCTCTCTCTCTCTCTCTCGTTCCGTCTCTCCGCGCGTCGTCGGGATCTCCGGTGATCCCAAAGGCACCCCTACGCGTTTTCATCCCCCCTCCACCCTGTCGCTTTCGCTACTCGAGCGCGACGTAAGGGAGGCAAGCCGTGCTAAATCCAGATATATGATGCGCACTCGTGACATGCAAATCTGGTCAAAGCCCGACGCCATTACGTTTTCAAATCTTTAAAGTGTGTTTAGACAGCCGCCGTGGCTACGCGCCCTCTCTCCCACCCTCCCCCAACCCCCAAATTCAGAGCTCTGGCTAGACCCGAAAGATATCGAACGTACGTGTAAGAACACCTTGGTCTCTCTCTCTCTCTCTCTCTCTCTCTGCACGGTTTATGTTCGACCATTGTACAGTACCGAGTTGCATGATGTATACTCGATGAAATCTCCGCGTTGCATATAAATATATATTGATAAAGAGGAAGGAATGCGAGGAAGAGGATTATTTTCGTCGAAAGAAGGGGGACGATGGATCGGAGGAGAGTCGCGATGGCAAAGAGATGAAATTGAATGACAAGGTATAGGGTATAACGGTGAGGAGGGCACCGCAACCAACTCGCATCGCGCGCAAAAGAAATGAAGATCGAGGGCTGTGCTGGATGCTCGTTATTCGAACGAGGACGGATCATCGATCGACTCTCGGAAGCACGTCGATCAGCGATGGGTTCTCCGATGGCGAGGCGTCCTCCTCGATCCGAAACGGGGCCCTCGCGAGGAGACCCCGAAGAGCGCAGCGAGATGGCGCGCAGCAGATCGATCGAGCACCGCTGCCTCGGACGATCGATGCTCCTCGCGGAGACGAGTTTTTGCCCGACCAACCGGTGCGTCGCGTCGCGTCGCGTCGCGATTCCTCTCGTTCGATTCGTGCAAGGCGGTCGCTCCGGTCCCCGATGCGCGTGTGCGTGAATGCGCGAAACGGACCCCCCTGCAGCATTTACGTTTTATAGCGGGGCCAATTAATGTCCGGTAAAAAGCTAACCGATTCGAGGGTGGTCGACACCAGGTCGATATCGGCCAGTCCGGCCGAAGCCATCATCCGGCCGACTCGCCATCGATCCATCGGTCGTGCCCCCAAGGACACATATATATATATATATATATCGGTAGCGATCTTTTGCCCGATTTCACCGAACCTCGCGTGGACCATTACCCCGCGTGTACCCCCTCCCCCTCCCCCCCCCCCTTCTACCAATGTCCTTGAAAGAATTCACCTTTCCACCGCAAACTCGTCGTTATACCAAGAGGATCGCGTCACGCGCGAATATACAACGAGACGGAGGAAACGAGCTATTGTAAATCTGGCACTTGGAATTTCGTAAATCGATGATCATTATCCATAGGTATATACCTCGGGTTTTTTGTCCGATGCAGTTCCCAGATGGGCAGTTTCAACCATCGACGTACACAGACGTCGAACTCGCAGCTGATAAGAAAAGGTCCGTCGTCCGGTCCCCGTATAGGTTTTTGTTGCGTCCCCCTATATATATACCGATCGATCTCATGAATCGTTCGATCGATCTCTCCGGCTCCTCTTCGCGTATGACTATATATATATATATATATGTATATACAGAGAGAGGGACGAAATTATCGTTTCGTGGTATTCCTCTTCTTGCGGTTCCCCAGCTGTCCCTATACGCGATGCCTCGGTCCGCTAAATAATAAAACCGCGCGACAGGATTGGCCAGATTTTTTCGTATCCATCGCTCTCGCGATTGGCCAATAAATGGGTCGATAGATCCGCCTGACGCCGTGTATAGAGCACAACGTCTTATATCCGGCATATACGTTATTGCGTACAGCCTCATCCCCCCCCCCCCTCCCCTCCTCGACTGCAATTCGAACGGAGAAGCGAGGTAAATTCAGTGGCAAGCTCGTTCGCGCTGCTCGCGCACAATGGAAATTCCTTTTGGCGGCGGCAGTACGTGTGTGTGTGTGTGTGTGTGTGTGTGTGTGCGTGTGCAGCCGGTCGGCATGAAGTAATAATAAATACACGTTCGCGAATGACCGAGTGGTATTGCGCGGCCGGGCAAACTGATTCGTAAGCATTGGATGCCATGGAACAATGGGCGCGGACCCATCGGCGAGGCTCGACGCGAGACGCGGTACCCGAGAGAGCAACCGGCGACACAATGGGGACCAACTTGGCGGTCCGACCCTTGACCCGACTCCGCGCCAACCGAACACACACTGCATTCGGACTCGTCCATTCGATTGTGTGCTAATGTCTCATTGCGATGTCCGCTACCGTAACCTTAGAATAACGCCGCGCTCCGTACTTCCCACCCCCCCCCCCCCTCCTCCTCCCCCAACCTTCTCTCCAAACCGTCGAATAATTATAACAAAATATTTATAGCAATATCTAGTATATAGAGAAACGATATATTTATAGCGCATATATATATTGGTCGAAGATAAGTATATGTGTGTTTATATACACACACAGACTCGTCGTATTTCCTGGGAAATAAAAGCGGAGGGGATACACACGGGCTCGAAATCATTTAGTATCATGGATACTTGGAAGTGGGCAGAGTGGATTCGATTATCGCAGGCCCACCGCGGTCCCGTTGATCATTGCCGTAATCGCTCCCGGCAGGCTCGTAAGTCTTACTGCTCCGCTAACGAACGCGCTGCTCCGGTTTATGCGGATCGATCGGAATCTCCGCTGGGTGCATCGTGCCGTGAATTCGTCGCCGGGTACAGGACGTGCGCGACCAACAGGAAAGAAGCAGGCTGAACGAGCGAGAAACGAGCGTTCTTGTTTCGTCACCCGCATAGATCCCCCCCCCCCCCCTCTCCTCCATCATAAATTCCGTCCGCGCAGCGTGGAGAGCGCGATTCACGGACACCTCGTCCCTTTTTACGAAATTTAACGAACGCACCGTTGTACAGCGCGCGCTTTGGCAAAAAATCCGCTCTGGATATCGCTCCCGCGACTTTATTCACGCGCCAACGATATGCATTATTGATGTACGAATGAAAAAAAAGCTTTCCGAGCATATATATATATATATATATATATATATATATATATATGCAGATGCGTGTTTAAAGCGCGAGACACGGGATGGGAAGGATCGAGCGCGAGTACGCAGAAGGGTAAAGAGGGTTTCCGGTGGCCTTGCACCCGAATTTGAAACTTTCCCCGTTAGCCTAGGAGGGGGTCTGGGACGAAGGTCAGTGTCTGCATAAAAGCACGCGATGCTCGAGGCTACGGATTGTCGGTTCGAGACTGCGGAGTGCCGAGGAGGAGGCGTTTGCTATGCGGGCTGCGCAGACCCAGGCTACGTGCGCTGCCTCACGAGCTCCGCAGCTCAAATTCAACTCAAACTCTCTGCTTTCTGCATCTGTCCTGCTAGGCTGTATTGTTCCGCTTTCCCTTCGACGAACACGAAGACCAAGTTCTCATCGCAGCTCCGCGCGCCGCTCCCATGGAAATCCGCTTGAACCTCGCATTTGGCGAACGCGAGCTCCGACATCGAAGATCGCGAGTTAATCCTTTGGTCCACTGCGTCCTTCGATCCTCAGGAAGAACCTCGATAAATCCATCATACACAGCTCTCTTTCCCGCTCCTCATTTCCGACCACTTTGCGTCGCGAGGAAAAATGTATCACCTGTTCGCGCAACTTTCAGGACCTATATATATATATATATATATATGACGTGGTATTTTGTGGAATCATTGGACGAAAGTTTGTCGGTGCAGGTTGCGGCAATAAGAGGAAAGGGAGGAGAGTGAATAATTCATGGTAGAACACACAGGGCGATAGGGAATGTAAACGATGATCGAAAAGGGACAATAGGTACACGAGGGAGTCGGAAGACAGCGGAATGACAGGAGCGGGGAGAGCTCGAGCTCGATTATCCGGCGTAGCGATAATTAAAGCGAAATAAAAATCCATCCGCGAGTCGCTCGTCAATCCTCGCTTCCCGACATTTCACGCGCTCCCCGCTTGGGATCCGGGACGGCTGGTCATGTTTTTTCCTCCCTCGTCGACATACCACTCGTGTCCCGCGTACTAATAACCGATACGGAAAAATACTGCTTTCGCTCCGGCCCGTGCTACTCCACCGCGTCCTGCACCGAAACACAATCCATTTCTTCGCAAAATAACCGGCACAAATATCGCCAGAGAAATCTTCGATCAAGCGGGAAAAAATCCTGACACCCAGTCACGCCGGAAGCTTTATTACGCGCTACATCATTCTTCGATCAGAATGAAAATGCATCGATAAATTCTGTCCCGCGTAAATATAACCTTTCCCGCGCATTCCAATTAAAACATCCCTCTTTTTTATCTTACGTCATTTTAATAATGAGCACTATCGCTTCGTCTGATCAGCTTCGGATACGAATTATTGATTCTTTTAATAACAATTTTTGTCCATCAATTCAAACTGTATATCTCGACACGAAGATGAGTTATGAGCATTGCTATATATATATATATATATATATATACTGGAGAGAAGAGTCGATTTAGCGTTTTTCTTGGTCGAAGGAGCGGGTGGGTTGAAATAGTGGGCAAGTTTTCCAACATCCAGTCGTTCGTGCGGTAACTACGGATCAGCTGACTAGCAAAACTGACCTAATTATTATGCATTTATTCGCGCGTATTCAAATGCGCCGGGCGGCACCGTCGTCGTCGTCGTCGTCGTCTTGTTCGTTCGCGCGTGCGCATGCGCGCCCTCGCACTAACCTTCCCACACACACTTTTACCTTTGTACGAATCATGCACGCGCACCACCAACGCCAATATTCGTCCGTTCTCTCCATTCGTGCACGTGTGCAGCGCGCGCAGTGACTTGCGTGTCCAGATCCATTAATGCATTTCGGACGAATTTCTCAATGCGCTTCGAATGGGAACAGGAATGAATAAGGCAATTTCCGATGAAAATCCTCGATTGTCTTGTCAGCTGTGCGAATCGGCGCTCCGATACGGGACGACGGAAGTGGAGGGATCTCGGGGTGGATCTTTCACGAGCGATGTTCCTACAGGTCGACGCAATAATTGCGTACAAGTTTTGCGAAATCCGCGAGAAACGCGAACGTCGATCGCACGTTGGCGGAGTGATCGATCAGACGCATGCACCGTTTTGGCATCTCGCGTCCCTACACAGCCGCACGGAAGTCATCTTTCTCGCCAAACGCATCTCTGCGACGCGTTCGCCATTCCATTGTTCTCCTCGCACGTGAAATAACAGCTTTCACCCAAATCGACCGGCGCAACCAAACCTATCTCATTCGACTCGTCGATTCTACTCCGACTCGAGCGTTGTCTCGTCCTTCGCTGTCGTCTCGACAGCCACGAGTCACGGAATGCATATCTCCTTTAAACTACATTCATGTATATATATATATATATACATGTGAGTGTGACGTCATTAAAGAATCGCGCGAGAAACGTTCCTAGATCGAGCGCAAGTGAAACTGTTCCGATTCTTATATCGATATAAACGTCAACGGTACAAATGGGACAGCTCGTTAGGAGAGATTCCAGAGCGTGGATTGGATTTGGAAGGAATAAGGTGTAATTGAGCGGTGAACGGGAGCCGTGTGGCCGATGGACGATTGCGGAAGCACTGCTGCGGCTGCGACGCGTTGCGCTATCTCGAACATTTACCGTCGTGCTTGCTGGTGTCACACAGCGCGCATTACCATTTCAAGGACGAACAAGCGGAAGCGAAAAAGCACCTCTCGTGCCTCGCACTCGATTTATACGTTTCTCCCTGACGCGGCAGCCAGATATTCGCCTGTATACGTGCAGATGTTATACGTAAAATTAAACGCCATTTTTCTCCAGTTGCTTATTATACCGTTTCTTTCGCTCCGGTCAAATTCCAAAGTGAATCGTTAATTTGCCACTCGCGCCTACCATATATTGTTTCTTCTCCTCGAGGCAAACGTATGGAGAGTGTGTAGTTGTGTCATCAGCGTGGAATAATTTTCGGATCTACCGCGTGTTCTCCGTGTTCGGAGCGTGGCTCGACGGTTGCGGGACGAGTCGGTTCGTGACCCAATCGACATGCCGATGACTCGTAGAATAGGGAAGCATTCCTGAAGACTGTGGCCAGAGAGAGAGAGAGAGAGAGAGAGGAAGGTGGTGCGAGGGTGTGTTCGATAAGAGGTCGTAGGAAATACCGGTAGTGTGTTAGCGTTGGCTGCGCGTTTTCCAGCTTCGGGATAGCTGTCGGTCGTTTGGTCGGTCGATGTTTCGCGTTTGTCAGTGTCTGGCATTTACCAATACCACAGCCGCACCTGTATATCGTTGTTAAGGCGTACGTGCGTGCGCCTCTACCAACACACACACACACACACATTGGCAGCATCCATAGGCACGCACGTACGCACATTCGCCCGTGTCCCAATAGTCGACATCCATAGAAACGGACACAGACGCGCGCAAACATAGTCGAGAGAGAGAGAGAGAGAGAGAGAGAGAGAGAAGGTTGGCGAGGGTCGAGAAGGCGTCTCGGCGCCATGCTGATTTGCATGCGCCGCCATGACGGCCGCCACCGCTCGAGCGGGGTTGCCAGGGAGGAGGGGTGAGGAGGGCGAGAACATCGATCGCTTTCTCCTACCCCCCCTCCCAGCCCTCTCTCCCTCATCCTCGCCCTCGCCACACAGCCACCACCTCCCCTACTCTCACTTCCATCCACCCCAACAACCACCGCTCCATCCACCATAGCTGCTGCTTTCTCCTCTTCGCAAAACTCCCTCCCCCCCCCCCCTCTCTCTCCCAATCTCTCTCACTCTTATCTCCGTTTCTCTATCCACGCGTTTTTACCTAGAATTTTCCTCCCTTGCTCTCTCCCTGTTTTTCCCAACTGCGTAATTCGCCAGCGAAGCTTCTCGTCGCTCCCACGTAGGCCAGCCGTAACGTCTGAAACCGGAAACTTGCTAGCGGCTTCTACCGATAGCAGCCATTTCCCGTTTTCGCGTCCTCCCTGCACAGAATCTCCCTCCTCCCCTTTTCTCTCGTTGAAAGCCGACCTCCGGATCGAGACCTGTCCCTCGAGTCTGCCACGGTCCAACCAAACACACACACACACACACACACACAAGAGCTCTTTCACCGCGAGTTGTAGAAAGAGAGGCTGCACGCAACAACGTCGGGAAGAAACGGGGTTCTCACTCGTATCCGTCGATACACCACGCCCGTGAATCGAGGGGTTTCGGTGCAAGGCTCAAGGTCAACCCCGCATCCGCCGGTCCTTTCGTCCAACGATGATAAATATTAGCGAAGGACGACGGGGAGATGCTTGCGGGGGAGGATTATATTGCTGGAGATGTAGACGGGTAAACGGGAGTGGGGGAAGGAGGATAGCAGCAACGACCTGGCGAACAACGACCGTAACCGTCTATTTACTTATGCAGCCAGCAACGGGGCTGCGCGAGACGCGAGGGGTAAGAGCTACGGCTTCTGTTTGTTTTCGTTGGACCACATAGCGTGATACGTTTGCGTAATGCGCTACGTCCGTCGTCCTTTCCTCCCCTCCCCTCCCCTCGCACAGTGCACGGCCGCCGCTCCATACTAGCCACGGGGGTGGTGGTGGTGGTGGCGCGGTAGCGGTGGCAACTGCGGTGGAATCTACCAGACGGTAACTCATCCACGCGCTCTCCTCTCTCTCTCTCTCTCTCTCTCTCGCTCGCTCGTTTTACACCCCACCCTCCCCAACACTACAACGCCCACTCTCTCACCCCCACATCGGTCGGCCTTCGTTTTCATTTTCCGCGAAGAGCACCGCTTCGAGGCCGCGCACACCACTCGAACGAATAAAAAAGAATGCCTGCCGCTCAGGATAAAACGCTGAGCCATATTAAAGCTGGCCGCGAATCACCGTTCTCTCTATACGTGCATGTATATATATATATATATATATATACCGAATGCAGATACATGTATATACGTACACATACGTCCGTCGCGATATCGAAACAAATGGAAGCGGATTCCTGGAGAGAGTTTGGTCAGCCGCGCAGCAATGCGGCAAAAGATCCAACCGTTTGCTTCTCTCCTTTCCACGGAATCGGAATCGATGTAAATATTATTGAATCCACCGCTTTTCCTCCGTAATCAATATTTATATTCCCTCCGGCGTGCCCCCCGTGTAAAAGACCCTTCCCGCCATTCGACGAGACAGAGAACGTCGTATAGCGATATAGTCGAGCTTCGATCGCACGACGAAACCTATATATATAATACGGCTAATTCCGCTTTGAAAGTGCATAATGAGACAATAGCGCGGTGACCCAGTTGGGAAAAGTGAAAAGGGCGTGCTCCGTCGGAGAACGCGCGCGCGCGAGAGAGGAAAGAGGTGCGAGTGGGTGGAAAATAAAGTTGACGCGCGTGCAGCACGTATTCATATTTGGCGTGTAGGATTTACGGCTGACGTATAACGGGTGACACTTGGCTGCACGCACGTAATAAGATAATTGAGCGTTTCGTTCGCGTCGCTAACCGTACGGAGAGTCGACGCTGTCTCGCCGGGACACGAGGCGATGACAGCAATTTGCGTGCGCCAGCACGCCTAGTAAAATACTCGCTTCCGGTGCGATCCGGCCAACGCCGCGGTCGTGCAAACCCGGCTCTTTAAAGATCCTGCCGATATCGAATTACGAGACGAGAAAAACCTGCAGTTCCGACGCTCTTCCTCCGCCAGTGTATAACTATATACATACACAAGCGAGAAAGACAATGGTGCTGCCTCGAAACACGCTTCTCTCTTATCAATTCCCTGCTCCCACTTCCTGTACATAAGCCGAAAACAAGAAGATTGACGCTTATAATTGTTTCAATTTCACGTCTCAATTTCCCACATCGCATCGATGGGGGCGAGGCGTTGAAAACTCTCGGGATATGTAATTGCGCTCGAAGAGGACGACGATATTGAGAAAGAATGGGGAAGGGAAAGGGAGGGGATACTGTTTCTCGCGCACTTTCCCGTGCTTTAAAGAGAACGTCGGCCGTGGCTCGGGGATCGCCGAGCGTTCTTTCTCCACGACGTGGAATAAGGAAGACGGCGCGGAGAGAGGTGAATTTTGCCATCTCTATGAGAGGAGGGGAGGGGGGGGGGGGGAAGTGCAGAAGGATTGGTAGCGATCTTAGGTTTACCGGTGCTGCGAATATCGAGTCGAGAGAGAGAGGGCTCGTTGGTAAAGTGGAAGAGTGCGCGCACGGGCGTGCTTCCTCGCGCGTGCAAAACAACGAGTACAGTCGCGGAGAACGTAGTATTGCAAGAAAAGAGTGGAAAGGGTACGTATCTACGGGGTAGATAGTGCAAGAGAGAGAGAGAGAGAGAGACAGTAGGAAGGACTATGTAGGATGGCGTGGACCCCTTGGATGGCTGCCTCATGAAAGATGCATAAGACGACTCACCGGGGGCGCGATAAAGAGTCGACAACAGACAGACCGACAGTCACCCCTGCACCCCTTAATACCCGCTGCAATACACTGAACCACCCTGCGCGCTACACTCCCGTTCCGCTCTGCCAATGCCTCGATGCGGCAGCCACCCACCGCAGGGGGTGGGTCTCACTATCAATTAATTATAATCTAGATTGATGGATCCGATCCACGCGCCTATCGGAGATTAGTCTCGCTGCTGTCGCCGACGATCCTCTCTCCTGCTCCACCTATATATATATATATAGATATACCGTCCTTTAATTCCCACCCCGCCAAACAAACGCACCCCAAAAACTCACCCCGACACCCAAAAATAAGCCCGGAAAACTCCCGACCCTGACTTTTCTCCATCCAACGTAATTTGGTGCCTGTAAAAAACCGTACAACCCCCCCCCCCCCCCCCCCCCCTCGACCATATTCCATAGGAATTTATCCAAACCATAGCGAAAATAACACGATGGCAAAGCGATCCGTACAGATGAATTCTTTCTTACATTTTCATCATATACATATATATATATATATAAGGGTGGTGAGTTTTTGGTGAAAGTGGTGGATATAGGTATATATATATATATATATAGATCGATCGTGCAAAGTACTGCTACGATAGGTGGTCGTAAGTTTGAGGAAAGTGGTTGAGTGAGATCGAAAGAGGAATCGCCGGTGTTAGGTTGGGATAGCTTTGCGAGGTCTGTGGGCTAATGGCATGCAAGAGCGAGTACCGAGCGAGGATGGCGGCGGTGGCAGCGGCAGCGGCACAGCTCCCGGTCCCGTCGCGCCACGCCACGCCACGCCGCGCCGGTCGATAGGAATTAGCATTTTTATGGGTCTATCTCGCTTACGTGCTACAGTGCCCTATGCCACCTAGATTCTTCTATATCGTTCACGCACGCCTCGTGTGTTGCGACTTAAACGCCACTCAATGCCGCATTTTTTTATAATGTCTCCTCCTCCTCCTCCTCCTCCTCCTCCTTCTCTAGTCGAACACTCGCCACTTTTCGAATTTCCACTAATTTTATCCACTGCGACGCGCGCTTTGCATCCAAACACCTGCCCCTGACTCTTTTAAATTTAATAAGACCGCAGTTCGCTCCAACTGATTTTCATGCTCGTTCTGTATACGAAACCGATAGTAAGAACGAAAGCTTCGAGAGGAGAGAGAAAAGAGATTAAAGTTGGAATAAAACGGAATTTCTTAAAAGTATATATAGAACAGCGTGTATATATATATATATGATACATTTTCTTCGGTCGTGACAGACTGACTTTTACCGATCCACCATTTTGTTTCCGACTACTCTGCGGTCGTTCGTCAAGGCATGAAGAGCACTTCGATCCGGGTGGTCACTGGCAGAAAAAATGGATAATAAATCTGTTGCCGTTTCCAGACACCATTTTCATCCATCTCTTTCCAATAAAAAGCATCGTTCCTCAATTAGCCATATCAGGGATATATACTCGGTTAATCTTTATTTAACGAGTCAATCGGTTGTAATAAAAGCTAGTCGCGGGGGGGGGGGGGGGGGGGGGTGAGGCAAGAGAGACACGCGTAACGAGTTTAAACAGTGGAGCTTTAATGAAATGGACGAAAAAATTTGCTAATATTGGGAGAGATGGATTATTCGAGTAATTGGAATAAAATGGAATATTGTGGCGGGATGGACAAGGCAGGGCAGGGCAAGCCAAGGCTAAGCAAGGCAAGGCAAGGGCAGATAGGCATGAGCAAACGCGTGTGCAAGGTCTATGGGGTGTTTAGTGTGTATTACGTTATGGGTTGGTGAGAGTGAGAGGGGGGAGGCAGCCATGGGGTTAGCGATGGATCGAGAGGGATGAAGAGGGGTCGGCGGGGTTGGCGGGGGAGAGGAGAAGCAGAAGAGCACGATAGACAGAAGGAGATGGAGTAACGTGAATGTGGGGGTGTCGAAGGGCCGTGGAGGGTCTTTGACGAAAGGCGCTTGCGCGTTTCCATGGGCACCGTGTCTATACGCCCCCTCTTCTGCTTCGAAGGAGGTAGCGAGGTATATGTCCCATTCCAACGCATTGGCGTTCCCGTTCCCCCCTTTAGTCACTCCATCTCATTCTGTCACTGCTCGTTCTCCGCGCCTTGCCAGGCACTCGGCTTGTTCTCTCGTTCCCCGTTCCTGCCGTTACCGCTTGTTCCAGCCAAGCATTCACCCCCACCTATATACGTCACACGACGATAGCACCAGCAATTTTTGCCCCGTTCCACGCGCGTCTACACGGAATCTCGAGAGCGTGCCGGTAACGATCCGACGATCGAGATATGACGAGTGCCCCTCTCGCTCGCTCGCTCGCTCGCTTTCCTTTACCTTTTGACTCTCCGACCATTTTCACCCGGCAGCTGACATTCGATGCCACCACCCCCTCCCCCTCCCCTATCCTCCCTTTATGGCACTACCGCTCCGTCCGATCCAGCTTAACTTCTGTTCCCCGCACAATCTTCCTGCATCCTCTTTTTTATCTGCGCAACCTTTCAATTTCCCATCCACCGAATAACTATAAAAACCCACCCACCTTTCCAAACGTCGAAAATCCAGCTTTCCACCAGCCATGAAAATTATATATACACCGAGAGGCTGCTTGGACTCACGCTGGCTTTTGTTTCTCGCGCCAAAGACCGCTCATTTCTTAGGTGGAGTGTTTTATTTTCAGGAGTGTGGTACCCGAAGCTCGAAGGACGCGAAGAATCGCTGCTCCTCGGTGTAAAACAAGACTGCGTCGATCTCGTCGGCCACGTTCTTCGGGACTTTTATGCATTCGGGCTGGTAGTAGGTTTTGTTTCGCGAAACTATCAACGGCGGCAGTGGAGAAGAAAAGCTGCGCCAAAAGACCACAACATCGTGGCCTTCCAGTCTCGAGAGCGGCCATCGTACACTTATGAACGTTTTGACCATAGAAACGCGCAACGACGAAATATCCTTGCAAGAATTCGAATTCAACCGTAGTCCTTCTACCTTTGACCCAGCAATAGAAGGATTCGAAAATCCATTGTGCAAAACTACGAATATTTTCTCAGGCGCCACATTATTAACCGTGAATGGAACCACGGGTACCGCTTACGTTCACCAAAATCAGCCTTATTGCGCGATAAATAGGTATTAATTACAGCTATCATTGCTACAACTGTTTCCCGTAAACATATATACCCCCTGAGCGATAAACATCAGTGAACATGGCAGAAGTAACCGCATAAATAATGATTGCAGCGTTTAAATTTATCACGGGCGGAAAGCGTTTTTTTTCCTGCGATGCTAAACTACAAAAGAGTCGAAACGTAAAACTCGTTTAGAGTTTTCCAAGTGCAGCAGCGATGAAGGTAGATATACGAGGATGTTCCGCGTCGCGTTACGTAAGGATTGGTTGGAGACGTTGCGTCAGTGGAGCGTGGGGAGCACGCCGCGGCGTGATATGCTGCCTTCTTAATTGCACCGCTATGATTTTCGCTGGCGAACTTTCGGCGGAACAATGCATGGGAGAGGGTATTTTTCGCGCGATAAAGCGACACGATCCTCCGCGCCACTATACGTGCACCCACACTACATATACTGCATATATATATATATATGTTCATGGGTAAGCATGATTTTTTCGTGGAACGCGTGACGAGAGGTATCGGCAGTGCGCATGCGCACAGCTTAGAATTTCAGTTACGCAACAACCTGCTTTACGAGCTGCCCATTATCCCACGCGATTCGTGTCGCGCGTGGGTTACGGCATTGACTGCCGCGCGAGACTGCAGCATTTACGACGGAGTCAGCGAATCGCGGCCGATAACTACCGATCTCTCTCTCTCTCTCTCTCTGCCTCATCGAGATGCTTGCATCAGCCTATCGATCCTTTCGTCGATATTATATATACATGCATGCACGCCGGCAACAATGGATAATCCCGATCTTTTAATCCTCGACTGCGCAACTATATATATAGTATGCTGTACCGGGATCATAAATTAAAGCGGCAATTATTTCAGCAGCAATTTCAACGTTCGCTCTGACAAATTGTCTCATTGAGCATTTTTCCGAGCGATGCTCGCGCAATGCGCGCTATAACACTGCCTTGTGTGTGTGTGTGTGTGTGTGTGCGTTTTACGATCCGCACGCAATGACTTTAGGCGAGAAAATCAAACGAGTCAGCGAGATTTTCTCACCGCTCTTTTTTATATTCTCCCCTAATTGCGAATGGCTTCAATTAACCAATCGTTTTCCTCAAAATTTCGCAAACAGAAATAAATCGCGTTACGTCCCGTAACTTGGCCTGACGAGGATTAAACTTGCAAAATACTTGGGCGTTTATTGAGATAATTTTTTGCAGCCTTTCGAACGAGTCGCGGCGCGTGCGAGAAACTCGCTTATCGCTCGATCGAATTAAACGCTCCCTTTGTACTATTTCTGCGACACGTATGTATATAACACGTTCGTTGATTCGCTGGATATACCGATTATGCGTGCCAACTGTATACGGATACCGAACACGGTGGAACGGATTAAAAAATCGGTATGCTGTGCGTCGATATCGCGCACGTTCCGCGTGCTTCGAAAACTTTTGCAAGGACCGCTTTGCGGCGATTTTTCTGTATTCGATAGCGGTGGTTGCAAGAGGTGAGGGAGGAGGGGGGAGGGGTAACGAGAGGGAGGAAAATTTTGGCCGCGGGCGGAAGGTCCTGTCGGTGGAACGGAAAACGTGGCACGCTCGATCGGGTGGAGCGATGATAAGAGGGGTTGGGGGGGGGGGGGGAGAAAGGATTTGAATAAAAAGGGCTGTTTATGATTTTTCTATTGAAGCGTAACTAGGTGGCACGCGAGGTGGTACGGGTAATAAAGTCCTTTACGCGCCGACTAACCGCGACGTCGAGGGTTCAGCCAAGCACTGCGTGCGTTTACCGTTTACTATCGGCGTTACAGCCGCTCGTACACATAAATCGCTTTACGATCTGTCGCTAAAAACGGATTTCATGCGAAAGTAGGTAGTTCCTAGCGCAACGCTCGTCCGACGATCCGTTCGACCAATTCAGCTCCGATGCTTTCCCACAAGTAGATGAAGATCTGCCAACTCGGACTTTCCAAGGACGCGGTCCTCGGCATTGTAATACTTGCCTGCCGTGCGACCGACGTCCCGGAATTTCCAGTCGAATTTTTCCCACTGTGCAGGCCACACGTACACCATACATATATATATATTGGACGCTTGATTTTTGACAGGGGCGAGGGAAGGGGGGGGGGGGGGAGGGGCGAGAGCTGCGGGAAAAGACGAAGGGTGGCGTGGCAGACACGGTTGAAACGGAGGACAAGATGATGGATGGTCCCTCTCCACCCTCGTGAGGATTGGGAGAGGGGCAACTGCGCCAAGTGAGGGCGTCCCGACGCTGACGACGTTGCTGACGCTAATGAGCAAAATATGAGGCGCCACCCCGCTCCACCCCTCTTCCGGTCGTTGCTTCCTCTCACCCTCTCCACCCTTCCGACTATAACGCGCGCGGTACTCGGCCGGCCTCCTCCTCGCCACGTATCGATTGTCACTCCGTACCTCCCGGAAAGAACGAGAAGTGGGCAAAAACCACTGCGACTGTATAACCCCCCCCCCCCCTAACAATGATAAATCCGTCTTTCAAACTCGTTATCCAATCAACTTCCGGTCCAAAACACTGAGAAAAATTATCACTTTACGAACGCAATTATCGCAAAGTGATAGAGAACGTTTGTCAATTTTTCTTTAACGCGAATCCACGATTATCTCTATGCTGCAGGTGTGAAAGGTCAACTTCAAGGTTGAGAATTGACGAACCACGGGGGGAAGACGATGAAAGAGGCCCGCCGCGGGTGTTTTATCGCAAAATCTAAATAAATATCGCCGAGTGGTAAATGCGAGCGTAACGAGCTTAATTCGCCAGTCGCAGGAGTGGCATTAAAGCGAGAGCTAGGCGTTGGAGAGGGACGAGGGGCCACGCGGGATGAACAGAGTGTTCCGCAGAGAGAGAGAGAGGGAGCGTCTGTGGACATTAACGAGGAACTCTTGGCATATAGCCCCCCCTCCCCCCTCCTCTACTCGCGAGAGACGACGTTACTTAGGGGTTAGAGCCGGATGTCCACACTCGTTTTTACCAGTACGACGGCAGGATGCTCGTCGACGAAAAAGGGACCCGTTTAATTTCATTTCGCTGGCACCGCCCTGCTCTCGACGGCCCGACCGCCCGAAGGCACACCGCGTCCCGCGAAAAAGAAAGTGTCCGTGGGCTTTACGATCCGTTCACACCCCTCCAAAAACAGTCCATCCCCCCCCCCGCTCTTTTTTATTTTACAATCTTTCCTTTGTGCAAATCGCTCCAAGATCGTGCATCTATATATATATATATATATACATCGGTCGAAACGTTACTAGGCATTTTTTGTTTATGCCACGAGTGTCCCCGCGGCGCAACGTGCGTTGGCGTGCGCCTCAAATGGATTTTATGTTAATCTTTCGTGCCGCGTAGACGTATAGAAACTACTATATATATATATATATATATAAATAGCTACGTGTAGAGTGTCAAGTAGGCCGAATCGCGGTGAATCTAGAACGGTGTACGATCGATTCGCTCCACGGCAAGTATCATTCTATAGCAGCGATGTAAATCTTTCGATCGAATAAATCAAATTCAAAAGAGAGCGCTTAATTAGAGCCCTTGTTTCATTAGCATATCATCGTAGATTAGAACGTTTTGTCGAATCTCGTTGCTCGACTAGGCGTTCCGCAATGTTACAAGTGGTTCGCGAAATATTAAAAGCAAAGCAAACACACTATATATATATATATATATAGTTGAAGCAGAAGCAGCTCAACGTGGAAGAAAAATTGTCTTGTTCGAGCGTTGGCAAAAAACTTTTTAGTTTGGATAATCATATGGAAGGTTGAAAGGGATAAGCAGCTGCACCTCCAACATTTTTAACGTGATTTTCTCGTGACCTGCCATTTTGCGTTAACGATCCTTTTTGAGAGTTACGCCTACTACGCTCGGTCTCTCCTGCACTCCAAGAGCAGAGAGAGAGAGAGAGAGAGGTCTATAGGTTTTTGTTGGCCGTTACGCAGGGAGACACTCTCGCGCGTTCCTTCGGAGAGAGAGAGCTCGGAAGCCTCGTTAGAAATTACCGTGCACCGGCCCATCCTTCGCACCGTTAATGAAAGCCGAGCTGCGCGCCCAAGATTATTCGCGCTTTTTGCCCTTGGTCCACGTTGGCCATTCTCCACGTCGAGGTGGTTCCCCGCGTGTACTCTCCATATAGCTCTCGTTCCTTTGATTCCCGCGCATTCTCCCCGTATTATTAATTAATTTTCAGTCCCGCCGCGAGTCTCGCGCGATCCGAGCTTCATTTTTCATTTCTCCTTCCAGCCAATAGGAATCCAATTCCTGTCGCGCGGTGAGACTGTAACCTAGCTTCTTCTTCTTCGCCACCCCCCCCCCCCCGACCCCTCCCCCTTGGAGAAAGCTCCCGAGATAGCAGGAGGCAGAATATCGATTCGCGAGACGAGACCCGAACGCTTGTCAGCAATTTGCAAGTTGAGAAGCTTTCTGTCCAGCGAAGCAAGATATGCTAAAATGACATTACTGAATGGAGGATAAAATTAATTACTCGTCGCTGCTGCGCGTCTCGCTAGATACCAACTATTCACCCTGATACAGCTCGTCTAATCTGCATGCATATTTATATGTATATATAGACGTCTCTTTCGCGGTTCCTCGTATACAATTTTATTTAACGTTTCGTCATTTCAACAGTCGATTGGTCCACTCGCGTTTGAACTACGAAAAAGTTTCTTATTATGTGCAGTAGTTGCCTTATAAAAGCAAATTTTTAGTCAAATATTTGAGAAAACTTTGGTGGAATCTCATTGGCGGGGCATTTTCGGTCGCAAGACGAATTGGTTTTGCATTGGTGGCTTTGGCAGTGAGGCGATAAGAGTGAGTGAGTGAGAGAGAGAGAGAGAGAGAGAGAGAGAGAGAGAGGGGGGGGGGAGACAGAAACTAATTAATTTGGCAAATCATCGCGTCGCAGTGTAAACAGGGTGGTTCGATCTGTCTTCCCTGCACAAAGAGAAAAGGAGGATGAGGAGGGAGGGGGGAGGGGGGATGGTGGGGTTGGTCGGGACGAAGCACAAGGGCGGCTGGCTTTTCGATAGGCGGGGTAGAAGCTCGGAGCTTTCGAAGCTCTGGATATCAAAGGGGAAGACGAGGGATATCAATCCCCGGAGAAGCCACAGGCTCTCTCTCCCCTCCTCCCCCTAGCCCCTTATATATATACCATCCTCTCTCTCTCTCTCTCTCTTCAGCAACTCCCCCTATATAGCTCGGCGCTTCACTTCCGCAGTTCTCAACCGCGGAATCCTTCGCGTCACTTTATCGCCCTTGCTCGTATAACCCACTACGATCCATCGTAACTCAACGGTTATAGCAACTTTTCCAAAACCAACTGATAACTTCCCTCTCGTGCTTCTCCATCAACTTTTCGTATATCTGAAAATAAAGCAAAGCTCGTGGCGTGACACTTTGCTTTTATTTTCTCTTTTTCCTTATATATTCTATATGATTTTTCGCATGGAAATTTCTCGTGGCAGTGCGCGTCGCGAGGGAGGACGGATTAGGACTCGGATCGTGTGTATATATATATATATATATGTAGTTTGAAATAGGTGGAAATCTAGCGAATATCGATCGGGACGTTGCAGTCGCGTGCTGGACTCGATTTCGAGACAGCCGTGAAATAAATAGCTAGCGCGCGGACCTTTTCTCTTTCGGCTTCTGTTCGCTGTCTCTATCTTATCGAAGCCGGTCGATCGGTGACCACGCGAGGTCAAGGCGGGCCACGCGAGCTGCCAGTTTCTGCCTCTCCCCCTCCCTATATATATATACATGTTCGATATAGGGAACGCGAGGTCACCTCTTCGATCTACGCGGATGTCTTCCTCGCGATAACGAACGACCGTTCCGCACGTTTCCCGGATATCGTCACCTGCCTGACCTGCCTCGTCGCTAAAACTCTCCAACTTCAGCTTCCAAATCGATTTCAAGTTTAACCGTACCTACACACACGCACACGCACACAGTGGGCCGATGCACGTCCCTCCCTCGCGTACGTCGTATGCGTCCAATGACGCATCAACAAAGCCTCTATATATATATATATATAATACATTCATTACGCATTCCGTCTTTACAACACGTGGCCATATCGCAACCACATTTTTGTCGAGAGATTAACGAGTCTTTGTCTTATCGAGTACCTCGACAACGCATATATTCAAAAATTGATTCGTTTCGTACCTCGCTTGTTTTCCGCCGAACGATAAAATTTCGATAATGATGGCGGAGGTACTTTGATCGGGGATGAAGCAAAAATCTGTGGGAATAGTTTGGGAAAAGAGTTGCGTGGAATAACAAGGCTGATATCTGGGGAAGGTTGACGGTACGAGAATCTATATATATATATATATATATATACGTTTGGTGCTGCGAGGGAGAGGGGGGGGGGGGAGGAGGAGAAGAAGTAAGAAAATCGTGAGCACCCCCACAGACTCCGTTACACCACCTTCCCACCCCTATCCATCTATCTATCCGGGCTGCTATCGTTCCTCTTTCCACCTCGGAGCATCTCTCTCTCGGGTTGGATAGAGCTCGAAGGGGTGAGTGAGTCGGACGTGCGCGGGGGTGTTCTTTCCCTCCTGTGACGGAGGAGTTGAGAGTGCCGTTGAATATGCATGAAGCTCCGACTGCTATCTACCGTCCTAAAAACATCGCACCGAAGCGACCGATGCGATGGTCCGACCGAGACCGACCGACACCGACGCGACGAGAGCGGAGCCACCGACTCCCGTCGCTCGCCAATCAATGTCTACGACAGCCCCGCTCTCCAAATACATCCACCCGAATCAACACCAATCTCAGAAATACATCTCAATTATTATTCAGTCAAATTCTCCTTCGATCTCTCGAAAGAGAGCCACCTCGAAATTGTCAAAGAACCCTGCCAATCGACCAAACCCGACACACTCTCTCTCTCTCTCTCTCTCTCACACTCTCTCTTCACGATAATCGTGTCTGCAAAACGTGAAAACTGCGCTAGGCTCGAACCCTGAAGAGCGCGCGAATCTGGCATTCTACTTCGAAGACGGTGCTACGTATCTGTGTCGAGGGAACGATACTTTGTTCGTTGGTATATTTCTGCGAGAGAGATTGATGAGAAACGAGATGCAGGTTTTTGGAAGACCAGTGTACGTTTGGCGATGGTCGAGGTCCGTGCAGGAGGGAAGTTTCAGGAGCGGGGAAGTACCGTGGCGCAGAATAACTGTATCAGGAGGAATGAATCACATAATGGAAGTTGAAAGGGAGCAGTGAAAGTAAACTCGTAGGAATAACGATCTGGCGGTAGCAGTGGGCGAGAGGAGTAAAAGGGAGAGAGAGAGAGAGTGGTGCGCGCAGGGTTGGCGAGACAGCGGAGAGAAGGTATAGGTGCTGCTGTCGACATCTCTCGGAGGTATCGCGAGTCACGGTAGCCATTTTGTTTCTGGAGGTGGCCAGAAGGTCGCCGTGGTGTCGCGGCACACCCGCGCATGTCCATTGGTCCCTCCTACGTGTCCTCTGCCTCTCTCTCCCTCGCGGACGGAGCCACCAACGCCACCCCCACCTCCACCACCGGACCCCCACTTTCTCCTCCTTGCAACCCCCCACCACGACGCGAGTCCCACCACCACCGCCTGCTCCCGGTCGCCTCCAACGCCTCCTCTCCCCACCAAAAACCTTTAACCCCTCTCTCTCTCACTCCTTCCCCACTCCACAATACTCTTCCCCACACACACACACACCATCCACCGTCGCACGATATTATCACTCCGTTTTACTCGCGATTTATCGGCCTTTATCAACTACATTGCCACCGAACGGTGTATCGCCACCGCCACTGCCACCGCGATTCTGGCGAACCGCCCCGGATCTCCTAGCGGGACCAACGACGCCGCCACCACGCGGACTCTCTCCCGTAAATCACCGGCTCTCTTCCCGTTCCTCTGCACCAGCTTTGCGCCTCGAATTAAGAATTCACGCACCACAGGCCGCGAGAGCTCTTCCCACGGCAAACTACACCGCTCCGCGGAGAGTTTCATGGCTCAATCGCGGTTCCGCCGCGGCTAATTCCGTCCCGGACGCTCGTCAGCGTCCAAGGTGCCGACGCGACGGATCTTTATTATCCAATAAGGTACCATCAGTTTGCGCAGGGATGTGAAATGGCGCGTATAGCAATAATAGGCTCGGCTTAATTAGCCGAACGAGGCGATCGGCAAGCTTGTCACGTGACTGTTGGAACAAGATAATCCAAGGCATTACGTGGATGGAGATAAGTGCGCTTGGCAATCGAGCGTGTCCGCTCTAGCGTGATCGTTCGATAAAGGCGCGCGCCGTCCGGAAACTCGCTGATTCCGCCGGGGAATCCCGCGAGGGCCTCTGGAAGGAACAAACCGGAAGCGTTTGGTTCCTCTCGCGGTACTACCGGTGCAACACCGGACGTCTTCCGGTCGCTTTCGCAAAGCATCCAAACAGCGTCTATATATATATATATATATGGCGATGCCTCGCGATCTTTTCCCAGAGAACCGACGCGACCTTGCATCCTCGACCCTCTTCCCATCTCACTAGATCTCTCGCTCTTCGGCATGTGCGTTTGGTCGCGTCGACTCTTGCTCTCGGAAGCTCGAGCCGAACCTCGACAGGAACACAGCAGGCGATTCCATTTCCCGTCGTCATACTCGTCGCTTTGCGTCGAGTTCGGAGCGTGGCTTTACACGCGAGTGCGGCGGTTGTATGTAGAGAGTATAGGTATATATACATAGGATCGGTGTGTGCGTGCGTTGCCGAGTACACATCGCAGGACCGATGCACGCTAGAGTGCTTTCGAGTCGAGCGAGTGCAGTCGAGACTCACGAAGCTGCACGGTCTGGTGATTAGCGCCGCCCCCTGGGGACGCCAACCGCCAATCGGTGGACGGCGCCGCGACGCCACCGTCGCTTCACCGCACGAACCTACCGTGCGAACCCCCTCGACTCTCTCTCTCTCTCCCTTTTTAGCTCCGTACAATCGCGGATATAGCGGATAGCGTCTGGCAAAGCCACGACAAAAATCAATCACCCGCTGCTTCCTCCTGTTCTCCCTCCCTGCGAATATCGATACTCTCTCTCTCTCTCTCTCTCTCTCCATGTGCTTCACCCTGTGCTATATATATATATATATGCGCCCAACGATACCCAACGTTTCGAACTTTAACGCACCAGTTCCCTACAGGCTGCCAATATTTGCAAATGCTCCGCGAGCAAAGGCACATTTCGCTCTCTGCGCTTTGTATCCGATTCCTTGCCAAATATAGAATACCATTGACTGATGCGAGAGCGTAGATTGGTCCTTACGCTATAAAGAGAGCGGCGTGACGAGAAATTAGGGACTACGTCGTCCCGTGGGTAATAACTCGCGAAAAGAGCTATATAACGATTGTTAAAACGTACAGTGGATTCCCAAGGTTTGCTAAAATACAGGAATTCTGTAAAACCCACGTAAACCTAGCGTTACGTGACTATGCTCCACCGACCATTTTCTCCTCTATTCATTTTTCTACCGATCGAAGCCTTCAACGAATTTTTCACGATCGCGCGACAAATCGATTCGTTTTCCCCATGAAATAATTTTCATTCTCGCATAAGTATAAACAAAAACCGTTTATTTTTTATACGAGTGTGTGTTTTTTTTTTTTTTTTTTTTTCGGGAGTAGCAGGAGGATCGGGAAACGATTCAAAGGGGAGCGGTTTTTGTATTCCGCGGTAGCCGCGCGTCGCGACCTCGTCGTCGTGTGTGAATGAAATTCAAGGCGGGTCGTCGTCGGTCGGTCCGGCAGGTCGGTGCTGGGTTCTCCAGCGCGAGGATCGCGACACGTGTAAACTCGTCGCTTCGGCGATGGGAGGACGTGGATATCCAAGCATGTGCAGGGAGGCCGAGAACGTGGGAAGAACGAACGTGAAGCGTCCACCGTACGCGCTCTTCGCGATCTCAATTTCAATTTCAATTCTCGTCCTCTCTATAAATACCATAAATCGCCTTTATTGCCTTGGCATTT
Organism: Prorops nasuta; assembly: GCF_024137725.1. NCBI lineage: Eukaryota > Metazoa > Arthropoda > Insecta > Hymenoptera > Bethylidae > Prorops > Prorops nasuta. The sequence goes on along the minus strand of NW_027116821.1, from coordinate 3,308,970 downwards.
TTCTCGAGTTGCACGAAGCCTCCCGTAAGAAGCACGGCAAACCTTTTATCCCCTTGATAGATCAGCCAAACGAGCTCGCGCATTCCTTTTTTTCTTCGCTCGACCTTCCTCCTCGTTCCACAGCGTTTCAGCCGCCTTATCGCTCTCCCCCCATCGAATCGCCTAGTCGTTTCGTCCAATCGCGACAGGCGTAAATTGATTTATTTCTGCTTACGCGCGCGTCCGAGGAAGCTCCGATGGGAGAGTGGAGGAGCGATTCGCACGGTGAGCGCGCGTTGCGTCGAGAACTCTTCGAGGTTGCGGGTTTTCCGTGAATGTAACGAGGGTTGCGGAGAACCTGTGTGCGTGGATAGAAGCGCTTCTCTCCGACGCGACGCAGGACACGACCGCATACGTACCGTGTGGCACGGAGCTCGAGCCGTGACTGAAAACATCCCATGCCGATAAGGATCTCCCGGCGATTAATTGGTATGACAGCGACATACGTTGCTGCCATGTGCCAAGTTGCATTGCCATTGCCAACGGATCTTCCTTCTCCGAGACTCGGGCAAAAAAGATCGAGCCGAGAAGCATAAGGGAGAAAAAAGAGGAGAAAAATAACCGCGCGCGACGGTATATATAGGCGCTCGAACGCGTTTACGCAGTAGCTATATATATATATATATATATGTATAGAGAGAGAAAAGGAAGAACACTGCAGAGTTTTCCTCTTCCTTTCCAGACTCTCCCAACGATATCGCTCTCTTATCGAGAAAACTATTCCCTCCGGACAGCTCACAATATTTTTCCCTAGAAAATTCAATGAAAACCGTGGACACTGCTCGCGCGGTACAAAGGTCAAGACAAATCCACGCAATTACGCAAGAGGAACATCGCACAGTGTTCCCCTATATAAACGCATCTAACCATAAACGCGGTTGTAATCACCCCTATTATCCTCCGCGATCGCAAATACCCGCAACTTTAGGAGCTATAAAAAAATGTTAATACCACCGCTACAATTTATGAGGCATCAAGCCATTACGTTATACAGCTATATCATGTGTGTGTGTATCTGTGCGTTGGAGTGTGCGTGGCGTATCTGCCGAAGGTGGCCGGCCTCCTGGAGCTCGATGAAAGGCCATCGGCTCTAAAGCGGAAAGCAAAAAATCGAAAGACCTTGTTGCTACGTTTGGCAAGGATTTTTACGCGCGTCTTAATTTGTGATCGAGTCGAGGCGTCGATAAGACAGGTCACGCGCGGCCCAATTGACGAAGAGCGAGAGAGAGAGAGAGAGAGAGAGGGAGAGGGAGGCAAAGAGTCCGGAACCGTAGTTCCTGGAAAAGCCTGAAGGGAGCTAGGCCAGCTGCCGGAAGTCGCCAAGGCAAGGCGCTGCAGCTTATACCGGCGGCGCTCCACGCAAGCTCCTCGCGCTGCAAGCTCAGGCAGGAACCTTCTTCGATCCTCCGGGCTCCGCTCTCCCGCTCGCTTCGCGCGTATATACGTCCTGCGACCTGCCCGTTCCACACCCTACTGCGGCTCTACTCGCGAAAAACGCGCTTCCAGCGATAACGTAGGAATCTCGAATTTATCTTATCCGTCCCGTATATACCAACCAATTTCACGCGTTTCCAACTCGTTCCTCTTCGCAGCTTTTAACGAAACTTGGATTATTATATATATATAGGCAAAAGTACCCGTAGGGAGTCGCTGGTTCATCCTACAAAGAGAGTTTCTTTGAATGAGCGAACAATATAATTGATTCCCATGTTGCACCAGCATGCACACACGGGTCGTCCGTTAATCACTCGACTTTGATGGCGAGGCTCTTCTCGGACGATAAAGCGCGCAGCTGCAGTTTTGGCCCGTCTCGCCCTACGGTATCTCCGATACGCCGAGGTCGACCCTGACCGGACGCTCGAGATCGTTGGTCCACCTGCACGCTCTCCTCGAGCTTCACCTGCGAGTCGACCATACCGTTCTGCCACCGAACTTGCGCGAAGCACCTTTACCTGCACCACTGATAGCCGAACGATCGAGCCTCGCCCGCCCGCACCTTACCACTTTTCGACCACCTTTGCCCCTCCAGCCTGTCAACGTCTCTCAAAGTACCATAAAAATGTCATAGCTAAATATGCTAATGCTCCGCGTCCTCTCACCTGTCCCATCTTTCCACCACGAGTTTTATCCAACCACGCAACGAAATCAACCATTTAATACGCAACTGTCTTCGGGTTTCGCAAACTACTCGAATAACCGTAAATTACTGATATTCCTATCGATATACTCGTTTCTCAGATATATATATACAATTTTCTACATCGAAACGTATAAAGTCCTTTCGTTTTATACAGCAATAAACGTCCTTTCGACCAGTTTTTATCTCGCAAGAGAGACACTGTTTTCTTCCTTATCGTCGTCCTTGGTCGTACGCGCAAGATCTGGATTTGGTTCGTCAGGTGACTCGAAGGTCAACGACACGGTATCTCGACTAGCGTACAGTCCAATTAACGAGCAGCCACCAAGGTTCATCGATCTTATCGACAGTCCGATAAATACAGCAGGATCTCTCGGTTCACCGGACGTCCTGCGCGCGATTCGCAATAAATGTGTCGAGGAGTGTTGCTCGTGTGCGTGTATCCTAGATAGCAATAACACGGCTGGATGACCCCTTTTGGCGGCGGTCGTTGCGATCGAGATAATCGAGGAGCCTCTCGGGTTTCTCTCTCTCTCTCTCTCTCCCTCTCTCTCTCTCTCTCTCTCTCGTGAAGTAACGCGAGGAGGCACGAAGAAACACCTTGCGAGACAGGTGGCATCATTGCGGGCGGTATCGCGCATGCGACGTTCAAGGTAACGCTCGCTTTCGGATCGGCGAGTACTTTGAGAGAGTCTCTCCGTTGTGTGGCATTGGGGCAAGGAAGGTGCACGATGCCAACTCGATCCGAGACGCTATCGGCGGTACTTAAAAATATGTTAGTGGCCGGCGCATAAGCACCGTGACCTCCGCGCGATAGCATCTGAAGGGGCAAAAGGGCCGCTGGAAGGAGAAGACCGTTGGATGCTCCTGCACGAGCTGGCCGTTCGCGAGCTGAGCTATATAGTTGCCTCGACAACAATTTCGAAAGGTGCCGTCGCCGTTCCAACCGTAACCGTCACCGTCACGCCGACAAACCGTTTGACCATGTCCCAGGGACACCTATTACACCGGAAAAAAACCCGAACCGACGCTGCACCCTAAAACTCCCTCGATACATATCCCTTTAATTAACGCTCCGCAAAAAACCACCCTTCTATATATATAACTACGCAATAATTCCACGTAGGTTTATGGCGATTCGTCCTTGATGATTTTAACTGGACCACGACAGCTGTCTTTCGATGATCGCGTTCACGGTATTTTCGAGTGTTAGAATTAATGAAGAAGAGAGCGATGGCACGTCTGGGTCAGTATTAAAAGGTTCGAGAGAATTTTTCAGCTCGTATACGAGAGTATCTGGAGGAGGCAGGAAGAAGCGGATCGGAGCTAGTCTCCTAGGTGGAGAAAAGAGGTCGCGTCATAGCTGGTCGTGGTCCGTGATCGATGGCGCTGGGCGTTATCTGCGCCACCCCCTCTTGCGCCCGCGGTAATTCATCATCTCGGTCTGTTTTTCACTTACTTTATATGCAGCATATTCCATAATTTTTATTCAGTCAAGCGACCCCCCATACGCTGCCCCGCCGCTTCATAAAACAAGTCTCGGTGTGTGCCTGCCTGCCTGCTGCTGCTGGTGGACCGGAGAGAGAGAGAGAGAGAGAGAGAGAGAGTGCGTCGGTGAGCTGGCAGTCGAGCAAATAAGCAAGTAGAGAGAGAGAGAGAGAGAGAGAGAGAGACTTTGCGCAAGAAGGGCTGCTGGTTAATACTCTCTGGTACGGGAGGGCGCCGACGTCCCCGATAGTGAATCTTCTTCTTCTTCTTCTTCTTCCTTCCTTCCTTCCTTCCTTCCTTGATACGCCGAGTCTATCGCATGGAGCAGTCTTGGACGCTTACGCAAGCCACACTCTATATGCTAAAGCATCTCGATATGGAGATAGCAGCGAGTGCCCGCGCGCGTTGCCCTTGTCCCCGGCTGCCTCCCGTACGTACACGTTGGTCAGTTTGATTTATTGGCTCGAAATCGGCCACGCTAAATTTCTCGCAAAATATGCTATCCAGCTCCGCGTCCTTCCGACCCCGTGCACCCCCCTCTTCTTTCACCCCTCGCCCTTTTCTACTCGGCCAACGCTCCACATCTCTCACATCCCTATTTCCATAAAATGAATTATTAGACCAGCGGATATACGCCGGGATCTCCGGGCTTTTCAAGACTCGCGCTGATCTCTTCACTCCGCGATGTCCTGGAAATAAAGCTTGAAGAAGAATCCTGCAGAGCGCGAGGTTCTACCAAAAATATCGCGAGATTCGATGTTTCAGGATCGCGAACGGTGCACGGCAGATTCCTCGGGTCAAATATTCCGCTGGGATAAGAGTGAGATTTTTTTTGGAGGATCGAAGGGTGACCAAGAGACGCGAGGCATGCGAGGAAGGCTCGAGTGGCACTCGGCATCGCATTAGCGCGCGAACGGCGTCGAAGGAAGCCAAATATACGGGAGCAAAGTGGATAAAGTCCACATTGCTCTTGACCGTCGCGTTGGTTGGGGGGAGGGGGTCGAGGGGGAAGGATCGAGGATCGCGAATATAAGGAGTGTGTGAGAGAGAGAGAGAGAGAGAGAGAGAGAGTCAGACCGGATATCGTCCTCCGGTGCTGAGAATCGCGAGTGGCTGCCTCGATGGAAGGTGTAAAGTGAGTCTAAGCGCTGAGTAAATCCATCCGGACCCAGGAGGAATGGCAGCTGCAGCCTGGAAGAAGGAAGGAACCATATATATATATATAGCTTTGGGGGTGGCGTGAGAGTGGAGCAAGCAGTAGTAGTGGTAGGGGTGGGGTAAGGCGAGGAGGTATAAGCAGCAACGGGGTGGGGGACGCTTCCGAGACTCGAGAGTCGCGTGAAATCTGCATTTCAGGCTTCCATCCTTCCGTTCCGGCAGTCCCGAGGCCCGATAGAGAGCACCGACGCGCTGGAGACACACCGAGAGCTTTCGAACGGCTCGCAAACACTCTCCGAACCGAGCGTGAAAGCTTCGCGTCGTAGCTACAGCTCCGTGTACACGCACACACGTGCCACCCTGGCAATGCTCTCTCCGGCTTGAAAGCTTCCAAGGTTCCGAAGGATGGAGAGGCTGAAAAGGCTGGAAAAAGCTCCTCTTCTCCGCCGCCACCGTAGCCAGTGTCATCCGACCTTTGCCCTCTCCCCCCTCCCGCTCATCTCTATTTGCCTTCCAAGAGTGCAACGAGCTTTTTATTCGCGACCGCCTCGCTGCACCGGAATCAGCATTTTCTCAGAACTCCCGGGTTGCCACTTCCGATGGCACGGGAGACCCCCCCCCCCCTCCTTTGCTGCTTTTCCTCCTCGATATCGCATCCCTCAATTTTCCATCCGGCTTATTTATCCCCGGTTAACGTACACCCGACGCTTTAATCCTCGCTCCTGTACAGCAGCTTTTTCCGCCGTTTCAAACTCATTCATTTTCCTGGAACACGCTCCGGACGAGGTGGACGAAGAAAAAGGAATTTTTAACGTGTGTATATACGTACGGCGCACGTTAGCCGAGAGAGCGGATCGATGGTGGCCGCACCGCGCCGCGATGTCACGTGAAAAATTGTTTTCCGCGTTCGGGCAGGAGGAGAGCTGTGGTCGACGTGGCCCCCCGAGGTACGAGGCGAGGTGGAGGGTGAGAGGGACGAGGATCGGAAGGAGGTGGATAATTAATCCGCGGTTTTTCCTCGTCTAATTAGTTGGATTTATTCCGTTGGTCCCCTTATCCTGCAGCTCCTCCACCCCGTCTCGTCAGGCTCCAGCCGGTGGTGGACCCGTTCGCCCGCTCCAACCGGAGCTCCGGAGTCTCGTTGATGTATGGAAATGTATGCCGGGAGATGGAGCCTCGCATTTTTCCAGCCACCGTGCCTTCGTTTCCACCTCCCCCCTCCTCTTCAGCATCCCCTTTCCTCGCCCTCCCCCATGCGCACCACCAACCATCCCTTAATGACGCGTCTACTCGTTAAATTCGTGTCAGGACGCTCTCTTCCACCGCGCTCCTCCCTCTTCCCCTCTCACTCCCTCTTCAGCGCCGTCCTCGGCCCTCCAGAGCCTTCTCAAATCTGGCCGATCCAGCCTTCTTAAGTAGAAATCCACAGCGCGCGCTCTCGAGGATTTTCACTCTGCGACAGCGAAGCCACTTCTCATGTTTCCAAGCCTGCGGATATACCGTCCCACTTGATCCTCTCGCTCTTCGCGAAAGCGTCAGTTTCTTCATCTGCGGAGAACGTTTATAGCAGCGTCGAGTGCGAAGCCTTTGCACACCAGTCACCTTGGCGAAGCTTCCTGCTTTACGATGCCTCGCGAAAAATATATTAATTTTATTAGATTCTGTTTCGAGTCAGCTTTACGACTCGAGTCGAACCAGTCCTGCGCACTATATATATATATATATAAATGAGTATCTTTGCCTTTAACCATTATTATATTACAACCGTATATATATAGAATCTTCCAGATACGTATTATAAGAAAACCTCGTGATCTTTATATATTTACGTCTCGTCGCTACGTCAGAGCTGCGCTCTTCAGGATTGACCGTGTGCGAGTGTATAATTGCGGACGGTGGAAGTGAAAATCAGCTTTCGTGCTGAAGCTATATGCGTGAGGTGAGTCCGTGGCGCGTGAGAAGATAGGGAAACTCGTGAAGAAAAACGCTTATGGTGAGTGCGCTAGTGGCGTAGTGTGGCAATCAGCAGAGCGGCAAGACAAAAGAATCGCGTGGCCATGTCCTGCGATCTTGACGTCAATGTCCGCGACGGTAGTCAAGATGGCTACCTAGACACTTCCCGTGTCAAACCGTTCGCCATCGTCGTGCCGCGTGTACATATATATACACATAAGCAATGGCCAATGGCTCGCTCCTCTCGACAACCTTTCTCCACAATTTATATAACCACCCCGTGTCTCGATCCTCGAATCAGAGACAAACTCATCCGATCGATTAAAAAACAATCTAATCATCTCACGATTTTCCGTACATGGAATTCAAACTCGTCAAAGCTCGAGTTTTATGAAACGAACTTGAATAACTGGACTCGAAGCATATACCGTATACCACGTATCATACACAACTCCCGTATCTAACGATTTTAACATAATGCTTCGTTTAGCTTAATGGAAGAGTACGGTAAGAATGCGTAGGTTCCTTGCGAGGCTACTTTATGCCATTACTATAGCGTTTCTTAGGAAAACGCATCTGTGATCCAGGAAAGCGTCGAACGCCTCGTAGAAGAGCGACGGGTGTCGCGATAATCCGAACAGTTCCCTATAGAGGAGAGCCGGAGCGAGTGTTCCAGGTACGATATACACAATCTTCGAGGAATCCGCTCGCACGCATCCATATACATATATATATATATATATATATAACTGTGACCGAGATGTTGAGACTCGGTTAAAGAGGAGCTGCGGAGGCGCGTGTACAGTTGATAAAAGCTGAAAGAGAGAAAGAGAAATTGCACACGGTGCTTGGGAAGTGGATGGATGTGGAGAAAGAGGAGGAGAGGAGGGGGGGGGGGGGGGAGGTCGGGTAAACTATATGGCATGTAGCCGTGGGGATGGCCAAGCACGTAGCTAGTAAGTAGTAGGTACGTAATGGGTAGCAGGCAGTAGGTGGCAAGGCTGCGTGACGAGGCGATTGCGGACCGTGACTAAAATATTTAAAAATATGTATCTTTCTGGCCGGACTGCCGTCCAGTTCCAGTTCCAGTCCCGGACTCAACGAATGAGCACCACCCCCTTCCCCCCTTCTGCCCCCCTCGCTCTCCCACCGACCAACCCTACCACAGCGTGCAGCGCGCCTCGCTATATTTATTTCGCGTTTCCTTCCTGCCACGACCACCGACCACCGGTTACCATTCTCTCTCTCTCTCTCTCTCTCTCCTGTGTTTTTCTAACCGAGATCCCACTCGCACACACACACACACACAAACACACGTACGAGCGCGTTCCACCCTTCCAACCCCTTCCCGCTGAGTGGACCAACGCTAATTTCCACGCTAATGCTTGTCTGCTCGTTTGCGTACCTCCTCCTCCTCCATTCCCTCGGAGGAAATATATGCGCGACAGCCTTTCCAATCCCTCTCATGTAAAGCGACCTCTTGATCTTCATTTATCACTACAGCTCGTTGCAAATTAATGCAGATCCTTTCTCCTATATATAAATTAATCTTTCGCCTTTGCAAAAGATCGATTTATATTTTTGTGTACAGACTCGAGAATAGGAGGAATAAAAGTGTTTAAAATGTTGTAGAACTCGATGATAATGGTGTGCGCGATTTACGCGCCAGGGCATTTTAACGATGTACAGAAGTGCGAAGAAAAACCGTTAGATGCTCGCGTAGGATGCGTTCAATAATTGCTTTATTTTGAGTTTCGGAGGCCAAGTCGAGAGCTGGCAGCGTGCCGGAAGCAGAAAGCAGCGCGCCGGCTGCGAGAAGCCGGCAAACGGTCGCAGCCAGGTCCGCGGCATGCATATTCATGATTCTTTTTCTGATCGGTCATCGCGGGAAAGAGGAAGCGAGGCACACACAGGCGAGCGCTATACATATAGTATACACACATATACCGCGTGGCCAGAGAGGCCCGAAGCTATACGACAATCGTGGCCGTTGCGAACCCGCAGCCCGGGCCTAAAACGCGATGCGACAGGGCGCATACTAATGGGCCACGCGATTTTTCCAACTTCCGACCCTTATCGTCCTTTCCTAACCTCGAACCTTGCGCGATTCAACGCACAGTTGGTCCCACTTCCCCGCAGCTTGTCCCATACGGAAGTCGTTTAACAATCCTTCCTTCCGGACGAGAATGTCAATTATATTCCTGTCGGTTTCGACAAACCGCCATCTTGCCATGTTCCAGCAACGTTCCTCGCAACACGTTTCTAAATAGCTGAATTATCTTCTCTCGCGCGACCCCTTAAAATCCATCCAGCTATCTCTTAATAATTTTCGTAGATATATATATATATATATATATAGATGCTCGTAAAGAATGCTATCAATCATCGACTCGTCATGAGGAATCGCGGCAACTCGTACGCCAATGAGAATGATCGATCGAAATCATCGATCTTTGATAAATTAATTAGGATGTATATTTTGTATAATTGATTCACGTGTCGTATATATATATATACCAAACACGGTTTAATAACAAATCGTTATAATTTGTATCGAGTGAAAGAGGGTCGTAAGGAGGAGCTCCATTCACGTCGTATCAATTTTGATTAAGAAACTTGTATATTATAATTAATCACTGTACCGTAAAGCTACGTTTCACTTTCAGAAGTCATTGAAGATTCCGAGGAGGGAGAAGGAGGGGGAGGAGGGGAGACGGCGCGTTTTACATTCCGCATCAATAAGCAGAACTCTGGTGAGTGTATTGCTTCAATGCTTCGGCTATCCGTAGCAAGAATCTCTCTAGGCAGTTAAAGGCAGACTGTAAATCGTTCGAGTGCCATATCGTTGGGACGAAAATCTGAAGGATTTCGCGGATGGTTGAGTATCTCACTGGCTCGATTCACCGCGTTAAAAAAATTCTTGTTCAGTGACTGATAATTTTCTAACCATTACAGGAATGCGCTTTTTCATAAATTATCTTCATTCCAGCGACAAAACTGCACGATTCTCGTCGGGTTGACTTTTGACGACGCGACTGATAAAGAAGATTGAAAGTCGTCAGCAGAATCGCAAGGCGATTATAGCGAGTCGCGAGGTGGAGAGGCACCTAATGGAGCATTAAATAAAAATATTCATTGGTGGCCGGGGCACGGCTTATACTCTTTTATGGAGCTTAATTGTAAGAGAAACAGCGCCTTTTCGCTGTGTCGACCCTGCGGCCATTAATTTCATTCCACGCGTCGCCCGCCTCCAGCTCGACGTTGCTCTTCCTGAAAAATCCGCCAAACGTAACCGTCCAACTTTCGCGTGTTCAAAGATTCGGGTATCGGAGCTTTTCTTGCAGGAAAAATAAAGAAAAACTCGCGGAAAGTTTTTTCGTCGAGCAAAGCTTGCTGCGGGAAATAATAATAAGGTAAGTGGACATTTCGCGTATATAAAAGTGGATAAGAAAGGAAAGAAGAGAATGTAGCATCTCGGTGGCACAGTAGCGGGTGGCAATGGCCAGTTAGCGCCAAAATAAAATAAGGATGGAGGAGAATGAAAGGCAGGAAAAATAAGTCGACCCTTATCTCGTCCCCGTCCCGTTCCGTTTGGCGCATGCATATTCAAGACTCCCCCCCCCCCCCTCTCTCTCTCTCTCTCTCTCTCCCTCCAATGCAGAGCTATTCCTTCCCAATTCGTCTTTATTACTCCCGCTGCGTTTTATGTTTCCTCTCGGTCCCACCCGCGCTTACCACGCGTCTTCCTCGTCGTACGCACCAGACTCTATACTTACGAGCGTCCGCCATCCGCTAATTCCTGGCCTTTCTTCTTTAATTGCACCGACGCAGCGATAAGACCGTTCGTTCGATCGATCCCATCCTTATATACGTATATATATACCGACAAATTCTTCTCGCAGCTTGTACATTTTCCGCTCGTGTGTTCGCGTACGTGTACCACGTCGGCCCAAACAGGAGTACCGTGTAACGAGGCAACACCCATTCTTACACCCTCGGCCATCGCGATAATCTTTACTGCCTCCGCGTTACGGAGACGCTACGTTTATGCATCTAACCAGAGTACCCACCGTCGACCTTTTTTATGCTCTTTGAATAACGCTACCCCCCCCCCCTCTCCCCCCTCTTTCTTCCTTCCACTTCCGTCTCTTACCAAAAACTATAAACAAGGATCTTTGAAAAACGTTCCTCTGTTTCTCTCGCGTACAATCCAGCAAATATCTGTTTATCGATTCCTCGAGTTTAGTAATATTTTTCAGTAACATATATAAAACGAAGATTTCAGAGACTGAAACCGACCGTACTTTGACCGAACGGTTATTTTAAAGTATCAATTGGTCGATTCGCCATGCGACTCTTACATATAGCATATATATATATATATACAAGTAGTGAAATAAGGTCATAAGCAGACGGACGTGTCACGTCGGACGCGGGCTGTTCCAACGATTATATACCTGAAGAGAGGAGGGGGAGGTGTTTGCGTGGTATCGATGCTTGCGAGTCGCGACGATGGTTTGGATTATGGTTGCGGTGGTAGCAGGAATGGTGGTGGTATCGCCATTGCCGAACGATCCGGCACAATGGCGCGCGGCGGCAACGTGCGTCCCGGAATGGAACGAGACGAAACGGCTTTGCATTGTCCGTGCTGTACTGTGACGGTGACGTGACACACACGCGTCTTATCGCATTCTTATAACGCGCGTACGTGTCACGCACGCCTACCTACTTATACCCGTGCTATGGCCGACTTCGAGCCAACGTATATACATATATATATTAGCCTGTGAGGACTATCGTGGAAAATGGACCATCGATCGGCCGAATAACGCTCCTATCGACCTGTCGCCTCGCTCAAGATTAATTGCTTCGTTGTAATAATAAAAAAATTCAGAATATTTCTTCGCTCCTCGCTGGAAAAACCTGCAAAACTTTCACGGAAACCCGTATCGATCCTCTTTTCGTGGAACCAGAAGGAGTCGCTGATATATATATATATATATATATATACTATTCGATTCGGTGTTTGAGCAAGGAGGATTTAATGGCGGATCTCGTTGAGAAAGACTGCACAGTATATATATATATATATAATCGCAGTGTGCGATTGCGCCTTCTCTCTCCGTGTTCCTTTATCTGATTCCTCATCGAGATCGAAGAATAGTGTGCAAGGGGCGGTGAGTGAAAAATAGGAGCACGTAGCGTAATCGGTGTGATTTTTCCTGTGGCTGGTTGCACGAACTTTTAAAGCCGTGACCGTTTCTAAAACGGTAGATCCGCGAACCATATTAACACCGCGAGGCACGAACAATCGGCAGCGATATTCATCGGCGTGCCGGTTGCCACCGACTGCGCTCCAATCTCCACGTGCAGTTTCACGCGTCCAGCTTTTTCGTCCCGTTAACGCAGCCGGCGCCGGAGCAAACTTTTCCTTCGAGCTGTCTTTCGGACACTGCATGCACGCGTGCTAGACTCGTGTTTTATCAGAGAGAGTCTCGCGATCGATCCTTCGTCCTTGCGACGCGATCGAGAGTCTCTGGAAAATTGCCTGGAAAAGTCGTGAAAATCTTTGCATGGGCGCGCCTCGTACGACACATTCCTCCTCGAACAAAATTTTCCTTCGAGGTGTATTTTAAATACTCTGCATATATATGTTAGACTCGTGTTTCATCAGCGAGAATCTCGCGGTCGATCCTGTGCCCTTGCAACGCGATCATCGCTGTTGAAAGACTCTCGAAAATTGCCTGGAGAAGTCGTGAAAATCGTTACATGGGCGCGGCCCGTACGACACATTCCTCCTCGGAGAACGTACGTCGCGATGGCATTGTTCCATCGCGTCGCACCTCGATCACGCCTCCGTCACGTGGCCCACAATTCACCAGACGTGACTCTTCGAAACCTTCGCGACGTACACGCTCTCGCCGCGCCTCGCACATACATACATATATATATATATATATATAAATACACTGGACTTTCTTCACAAACTTGAATCACGAGAACATATATATATATATATATATATAAAATATATAAGCACAGAAAAATTTCTCGCCAAATAATACCAAAAGTCAAACTCGTACGCACCTGCCACGGTGCTGCAAAAATGTTATTGGAAAAAATTTTATGAATTTCTACGAATGGAGCAACTAAAAAATGCCGTGATTATTACCGGGCATAATTATAGTTCCGTGTTCGTGTAACGAGCAGTCGATATATATAGCAGCAGCTCTAACGACCAGACTACTCACGTTTTTCTCTCGGCAATGGCAGCCAGCTGAAACTATGAGACAAGATTATTTAAAAGACGACCAAGTTTCTTATACACCGGAGTAGAGTTCGAAGCGACGACTATAATTAATCTTACGTAAGAGAAACATTCTTTACGAGAGAGATCTCAATCGCGTTATCCCATATATCCAGAAGCTCGATCGGTTCAAAAATTCCTGCTTGTAGGGGTAAATATAAAACCAGGATCAAAACATGATCCAATATAGGAATCATGAAGTTGTAGAAGCTGAAGAGGAGTAAGAATAGAGATATATAGAACGTCCTGTCTGGTTGCTCACAAGTTTCTTTCTAGCCAACATTTTATATATATATATATATATATATATATAACTGGCGCAGGCAAGAATTAAGGGGCAAGTGTGTGCGATGTTGTGTTACTGGTGTGCCAAGCTTGGTCCGTTGGTTGGTTGGCAGCGGAGTAGCTGCTCGCTCGCTCACCTGCCGCTCATTAGAAGCCTTATCGCTAATTAATCCCTACAGCAACGGCGTCACGGCTCTCGTGTCGTTCGTTGCCTCGCTTTTCCCCTCCCCCTTTCCCACCGCTTGCCAATTATGGTTATACTTCCTGAACTCGTCACCCTACCATCTCTCGCGCTATACGTGCGCCATGGCCGACCTACGCGTGGTGCGTGCAAGAATCACTGGTGCGTTTCTTCTTTTCAAAAGAAACGCCCGGCGCGGCGGCACTGGAGGATTTGCGCGATAATTAAGATTTATCGATTATCGTACGTATATACCGTGCGCAACATCGTTACGATCGAATCTCTCCTCTAAATTGCCGAGGCAACAGCCAGCTTGGCAGGAATTCGAACCGACCGACTCTCTTGAACTTTTTCTCTCCTCTCTCTCTCGATTCACAGCACGATATGTGCGAGAATATTTGCTTATTATCGTACGTACGCCATATGTGGCCTTCCTCCTCTTCATCTTCACGAGACACACTTAATCCCTAATTATGGTATTATTTTGTTTTTAAACGTGGGGCGCAGTACGAACCGACGTGTTAAATGTTTTGGTGTATATATGCGAGTTATATTCGGCTCGCGAAGAATTATATATATATATATATATATATATATATGGTTTAGGCCGATTAGCCGGCTCGACGGACAGCTGGCATAGGTCAGTATCATTATCTCCGGAGCAGGAGGAACGAGAGTGAAACGGTGAATCGATAGTCCGTCGTACGGGACATTAATAAACATGAAGTGACGAAGCGCGAACCCCTTCTGTTACGACCATTTCCGTGCGACTCGCCTTATCGTCCACGGATTCTAGTCCACTTTTATATATATATATATGCAGCAACGACAAAAATACAACTCAATTTCTATACAACAAAGCGTATACGCTAGAGAGGAAAAGCGAAGGAAATTATTTTTATACCGATACATATTTCAATGAAAATATATATAGTACACTCTCGAGCTTGCAAATCGCCTTATTGTCCACGGATTCTAGTCTATCTTTATATATATTTGCAACAATCACAAAAGTACAACCCAATTTCTATATAACAAAGCGAATACGCTAAAAACAAAAAAGCGAGGAAAATTGTTTTGATACCGATGCATATTTCAATGAAAATATATATAGTACACTCTCGAGCTTGCAAATCGCCTTATTGTCCACGGATTCTAGTCTATCTTTATATATATTTGCAACAATCACAAAAGTACAACCCAATTTCTATATAACAAAGCGAATACGCTAAAAACAAAAAAGCGAGGAAAATTGTTTTGATACCGATGCATATTTCAATGAAAATATATATAAAACACACTCTCGAGTTTTTCCAAGTGACAAAAACCGTGCGCCTTATCCATAGCGAAATATCGTTCTGGAGTATCGTTTAACTTTAATCTCCCGCTTAACTCGGGACTGCTTTGTTGCACGTCCAACAGCGTAACCATCATAATCTATTCGCAGAGAAAGTAATCGCGAATCCAGCGAGCACGAAATGGGGAAAGTTTGGCCTCTTCTTTTTTATCGCTCGCTTCTCGTTCGACATTAGAAACCACTGCAGCAGCGATAAAAATGGCTCGAGTGGCCGATGGCGAATGCGTGTTTCGAGTGGCCGTTCGCAAAACGTATACACACATACACATAGAGAGAGAGAGAGAGAGAGAGAGAGAGAGAGAGAGAGAGAGAGAAAACAAGGAGTATCCTCCCGGTGGAATAATAATTGTTCAACGACAAATCTCAGGATTTCCATAAATCAACATCCACATCTATCATCGCTGTCTGGCATAATTAGTATGTAGATAACTCAATTATCACGGGCGTACAATCCTGTGAGCGATCTAAATAATGCAGGATATTTACATGAGCGCACGCATCGTGCAAATGCATGCGCGCCTCTATATCTTTCACGAGTATTTAGTCTCGGCATCGGTCTCGGAGAGCAAGAGTCAAGAGTTCCGCGCTGAGTGGGGGAGGGGGGGGGGGTGAGGCACCCTGAAGAACACCTTGCGATATCACGGGGCTCTCTTCGAGATTCTCGCTCCTCGCCCCTCGCAAAACTCCCTTTAAACTTTCCCAAAATTGCGTCTCGACTCGTCGTCGGCCACGCGACACTCGCGTTCACCACGACCAATAACTAATCCAACTTATACCATCATATATACATATACACTTATAATTGTGCTTTGCAAGAAACCGAGAGAGAAAGTAAAGCCTGAATTTGCGTCTGTGTGCGTCTACTCGGCAATAAGTACTTGAGGGAATCGTTTGGCGTGTGGTGCCGACAACTTGTTAATTATTAATCAACATGTTTAATTCATGGAACGCGCGCTCGCGCTGTTTCTTTACCGGTTGCGCGCTGTAGACGTCCCAGCGTGGCTAATCGCGCTCTTCGCTTCTTCAGGAATCCCCTGTGACCTTCCCCCACCTTTATAGAACGCGTACACCTTGTGCACATTCTTTTTCTACACATCCGCTTCTGTTTAGTTTGCGCCACCCGGTATACACAGGAATCCCACGCTGTCCCGTCGCTGGATGAACTCTCCACACGCGTAACTTATTCGAGTATCGCGTACGTACCTCGCAGCGTCAAGGTCGTCCTCGTCGAAAGCGCGCGTCGCTCTACGTATATATATATATATATATATACATGGTACGCAGTCCGCGGTACATAGACATGCATCCAGCTATAAGCGATGCAAGCAGCACCAAAGTGCATAATTGCTTCTTTTATCGACGCGCGCATTAAAATTTCTCGCCTTTCCTCCTTCTGGGTCAGACGACTATCGTTATAACGTCCGCATAACAGGTGGTTGTAACTGGAACACTTTTTTCAGTCTCAAGCTCAAGGCCAAGGCGATACAATGAATTATGAAGAAGCCTCGACGCACGCCCCGCAAATCTTTCCTCGTAATTGTTCCGCTTTAATGACTCTGCCGCATTTTTCATCCAACCTCGTCGCTATTGCGCGATAACAATAACGCACCTCGACCGTTTGGAACTTTGTTCACGAATAATCTCACGTTTCTCGGTATTTTTTCCTCTTGGATCGAATAAGTTGAAGATTTTCTTATATATATATATATATATATATAGGAATTTGATCGAAGCGTTGGACGCGAGGGTGATAAATCAAGCGAGCGAAAATCCTACTTGGGAAATCTCACTCGATGCTATTATATATATATATATATATATATATAGCGCGATCCTTCGAAAACAGTGCAAAAGCGTTTGTGCGTGTATTTGCGAAGCGTAATATATATATATATATATACTTTTGTGTATCGTATCGTGGGGTGAATTCTAGTCTTCCTTCCTCCCCCAAGCGTGCAGCGGCTCTGGGGTGTTTATGGGTATATTATACGATCGGTCTCGAGGACCCGTTACGCTTATGTGGCAGAAAGGACCGCGAGTGGCACGCACACACTCACCAACACCGGCAAAAAACTGCATCTATGACGTACGTGTGCCGATATACGCGCCTGTGTTTGCCTTATTTCCGTGAGCGCGTTACGGTTGCGGCTCGGACGCGTGCGAGTCCCTTCGCGACGTCTATAACACGCACGGGACCATAAAAAAATACCCATAGAGTGAAAATAAATCTAACCTTGGTCCGAGTCCCCCCTGCGTAATAGAAACGAATGACCGAGGAAGGAAACGGATTCACTGTCTATAAATAGTATATATATATCTGTCCAAATGTCTTTTTTTCTTTCTTCAAAACGCTGCACGCTGAAGAGCGATTTTAGGATTGTTTGCGATTCGTTATAACGTGGAGGAAAACCCATGCAATTCTATATAATTAACGAAACTCTTTTATACCTAGAACGCAAGCGAGTTGATTCTTTCCTTCCGATCGCTTCCTTTCGTATATCCCAACATGAAATATGCATCGCAACGGATAAAACTGGTAGAGCCACGACATTCGGCGAACCGTTACCAAATGGACCTCCATTTTCTATATTACCCCGGCACATCGGCATCTAATCGCCGAGAAACATTTTTATCGGGAGGAGAAAATATCTATACTATATATATATATATATATATATGAGATTTGCCCAGGACCTCTGTAGCCCGAGTCTCTGGACAGTGGAGCTTTGAGGGGTATGGAGGGACGAGGAGACGCTATATGGACTCTTCGACTCGCGAACTATACGGGTCTGCAGGTTTCGAGAGAAAGGGCGAGGGTGGATGAAGAAACCAGGCATGTGTACGAGAGAGAGGGAGAGAGTAGAGAAAAACTGGAAAAAAAGAGGCAAAGTGGAGGAGAGCTGTAAGAGTGGGATAGAGCAAACTCTCATCTCGGCGTGTGTGTGTGTGAGTTTGCAAGTGTATAGAATGGAGTGGAAGCAAAAGAGGAAGAAGGAAGGGAGGAGGGGGGAGGGTTTGGTTTACCGCAACGCTACCACCCTTAACGTGGTCTGAGTTCATTGCGCGAGTCATCAGTATCCATAAGCGATGAGTTAGCTCGAGCTCGCTCAGCTGCACTCTCCCGAAGATGCTGCGTCTCGTTCCCCGTGCAAGCTTGATCGTTGCTATCCTGGCAAGAAGAAGGAAGGAAGGAAGGAAGGTTGGGTCGGTCGGTCGGGGTTGGGGGTACCTGGTTCGGTTGTTCGGCACACTCCTCGCTCTCTCTCTCTCTCTCTCTGCTGCCGGGGATACGGTCCGATAGCGAAACTATAGCGGCAGACGAAGGCGAAGGACGAAGGACGAAGGCCGAGGACGTGTACTTGGGTGTGGGTGCGCTTGATTTTCTTAGGTCAACGTATAATGAAGCCTCGGCACAGCGTGGCCGGGACGTTCCGAGAAGAGAGGAGAGACGGAAGTGGAGAGTGGGCAGCCGAGGCTTCCTAGACCAATCCCAGGCCTCCTGCCGAACCCCCGAACTCGGTCCGGCCAACCAGCGAACGATCTCTCTCCTCCTCGGAGGAGTCTTCCGGAACCTCCTAGAATCCCGCCAGCTTCCAAGTCCGCAATGTCTAAAAGCTACTCGCTTTCAACCTTTTCCAAACTTTATATATATATATATATATAGAGAGAGAGAGAGAGAGAGAGAGAGAGAGAGATACAAATACATGTACAGATCTACATTTTACGTGGCGCAAACCTTACGGTTGGAATTAATATAACGAATGGTCCTTGCCGTACGTCCCTCTCGCTCCCTACAATTCAATTAAACAAACCTGCTGAACGCGGTTCACCTTTATACGTATATACATAAGACTCTGTTTTCGCCAAATTTCGCAATTTCGTGCGGAGAACTCGAGCGCCTTTGGGAAATCAAGTTGATTTTTTGCGCGTTCTATATATCTCGTGCAGGAGACCGCTTCGTTTCATAATTTCTTCAAGGTTACAATTATATAGGAAATTACAGGAATTTTCCTATAACTTAACGTACCCCAAGGTTTTCATCATTGGACGGAATCTCCCTTGAAACGTGAATTCTCTGCAGTTATCGCGACCGAACCTAATAGCTCCATTGAAATTTCGCGTCGCGTATCTCATATACACAGAGGCGAGGAGATCTCGTTGATTCGTCGAGGCAGAAGATCTTCGCGCGAAGTATATATACCAGAAAGGTTTCGAAGTCCGTGTCGTGTTCTGGAAGGCAACGGGGCGAGATGGAAAAATTGCCTCCATGTAAAAACATGAGAATCGCTTCTCCGGCGTCCACACTCGATAAAACGACCCTGAGCGAGCGAGCGAGGGTGCTCGTACTCAACCGGAGAAAAAGAGAGAGAGAGAGAGAGAGAGAGAGAGAAAACACTGGGACGGTAAGGAATACTGCGGCCAAGCGTGGACGATGAGGTCCAAACATGGACGCGCATACAGGAGCAAAAGAGAGTTTCCTTTTGCGGCGGCATTAGAAGAGAGGGAGCGAATTCGCATCGAGTCAAGTGGTCAGCTATCGAAACCTCCTACCATCACCGGCAATAGCCGCGCACCCCCCTCCCACTACGCGCTTCACCCCCCGGGGACCGGCTCCACCGGCCAATAATAAAAAATATACGATCTGTCGGCTCACACGGACGGCAGCCTTCTCGACACACCGATCCAACCTAGACGGCGAATTATACTTCGAGGCCGGTTCTAAGTGATCGCATTTCCACATAGACGAGCTGGCCCGATACGATATGAAAGACTGGCCGATGCCGTTATTGCCGCGTGGCAGAAGGGGCTGAAAAAGACCCCGCGCTCGCTGCCCACTCCAGGGGATGCTCCGCGCCTCTCTCTCTCTCTCTCTCTCTCGCTCTCTTCATATATCTATATAGTATACCCCATCCCGAACCAACCTCCTCCATACCCACCGTATTATCGCTTGGGATATTTTTCGGATTCTCTATGACCATTACCAGCGTAGAGCAGCTCCAAAAAACTATATCCGGATTCAATGGACCAATCCTCGATTCGATGCACGACTCCTATATCCTCGTTCTCTTCTTCGGACCAGGTTATAGATCAGCCTCTTCTTGTATACGTATATATATGCGATCGACCTTCCTATACGCCGCTTCTTGCGCAACTTTGGTACACGCAAAAAAATGGAAGATCGTAATAAAGAATCGAGAGGAACTGCTTGGAATCGTTCGGAGACAGTTATTTACCAAAAAATTTACTCAACGACACAGTGGAACCTCCTTTTTGGCCAATGTCCAACGGGTAATTGATTTACGCTTCTGGAATTATCATCCTCCGGGGCGTAATTCCGTGCAAGAAGAAGACTTGGACAGGTTCGAGGAATATAATCGTCTGGTTTTTCCCTCCCAGAAACGATATAGATCACGCGTTAGGTAGTTGAAGAGGAGGCATCGGGACGTTATACGATCTTGCGAATAATTACGCGAAATCTATCATCGATGTGGTGCACGGGTGGTGGTCCCCCGCGCCCTTGGCGTATAGCTCGACGTCGGAGCAGGGGTCGAGTTAACGGAAGAAAGATGATCCATTCGTCATAATATAAAAATGGCCGTGACAGCGTTATCTGTGGCCATTTCCTGCAGCCGTAGCGCCGGTTCCCCGAGCTCACTTGTCACTATACCGGAGGTAATGATCATTACTGGGGTTTCAACCCTCCGACTCGAGTCGACCTCCAACCGTACAGCGCGCCTAGGTATATATATATATATATATATAGAGCGAAGAATCCGAGTGAAAGAGGAACGAGCAGTCCTTTGGCGTTGCGAGATGAGAGGAAAAGCTCGCGACGAAAAGAGAGAGAGAGAGAGAGAAAATGATATAGACCGTTGGTGCTAGCCCCCCACGTTCTCTCTCCCTCCGCACCATCCCTTCGGAAGGTATAGCGAGGATGGGACAAGATGGCCGCTGGTAAGACTTCCCGGCCCGCTTGGGTTTATGTGTCGTAATAAATGGTAATTTAAAACAGCGAGAACTAACAATTTCTTTCTTTATTTCTTCCCCAGTGCTCTGCGCTCAAGAGGCAGCAGCAACCAACACAGAGCTATATATACACCGAGGCTCGCACTCACACACACTCGCGTGCAGCCGAGCTTATACCGGGTAGTGGCATGATCCGTGCTGCTTCTGCTGGCTGCGTCGAGGAAAAAACACGTACACTCGCACACATATAGAGATAGCGCGGTATAGCTATCGCACGGGGATCTGGGGTAGCTGTTGGAAGGTGGTAAAAGGAGAAAGGAGGGTGCGCGGCGCACGAAAGGAGTAGGAGGAGGAGGAGGAGGAGGAGGAGAGTGGAAGAGAGTACTTTCGTCGGGATATACAAACCAAGCACCGTGAACCAGCCAGTCAGCCAGCCCACGTAATATAAAGAGATATGTGCCGCGGAATAGCATTACCATTAGGAGATATAGTTTAGCGGAGGCACCAGATGAAATGAGATACTGCGGCTGAATCATGCATGAGCGAAGGTGCGATTCGCCAACACCTTTTCTCCCTCTCTACCCCCCCCCCCCTCCCATACTTCCCTCCTTATCCTTATCCATATCCCTCCAACGTCCTACACTCGACACTCCCGTAGTGCCAGCGATATATATATATATATGTACGCACGACGAGGCATCTCGCGAATCTCCTTTGGCCCATACCCAACCAACCCAGAGTCTCCATCATTGGAGAGATACAAAGATCGCTGCCTATATACGCTACAGCGAGACCTCATCGCCCGACGAATCTTCTCCCGATGAAAAAATTCAATATTCCCGCGCGGAGAGAAAGAGAGATGTACATATAGCAATGGCAACCTCGCGCGCGCGCGCGCGCGGCACGCTTTATTAACAATATAATCCAACCTTCCTTAAACCTTTATTCGACTACAAGATCGTCATATTCGGGATGGCACCGTGCGCGAAAATGGAATTTTTACGAGGACTATGAATTTCAAAGATACCTAGGGCCCGATCGCGCGGGCCGTCGGGGATTGTATATACCTTGATTAAAAATAATTCGATGAGATTGAGTCGTTATAGCTCTTTCGTTGCAGGACGCTTTATTTTTCTTCCGGGTAAAGGGAGGCGGGATGGACGTGTTTTTCTCAAAGATCTCTCCTGCCAGGTTTATTAAATTCCTCTGTGGTTCAAAGCAGCAGTAGCAGCAGCGGCAGCGACACGAGAGCACGGTCAGCGCCCATCTAATAAACGAGGCTGGATATCCATAGACGCAAAAGCGAATCTCCTCTCTCTGCTCTGGGCGAGAGCGAGGCTTCGGCCCGACGCCTCTTTCGTCAACTTTACCTGCCACCCCCTCCTCCCTCTCCAACGCTACGCTTCCCTTTACATCTGCCGCCACCCTCTGTCGCTCAGCTTCAATGAGAAAAGTGAATATGCTACAATATTCAAATGACAGTCGTGCGACACTTTATTAAACGTGCTATTTGCATCAGCCAACCCCGTTCGCTAGCTCGCTCGCCGAGGGCCAAGCTTCCACTCCTCCTCCTCCTCCTCCTCCTCTCTCTATATATATATATATATATATATATATACCCACCACCCATCCCTCCAGACGAAAACTTCCTTTCGAGCGTGATTAAAAAATCGGAAACAGAGTCGACGGAGAACTCGACGAGATGTACAAGGAGCAATATCGTATATATATTTGTTGGGAGACATTTTACAAGATATATACATATATATGTATATAAGAGAATGTACCTATATATAAGCTTGTAAATTTTATTAATTCCTCCTGATGTAGCCAAAGATTATAGAGAGATATTAGGGAAGCAGTTGTGGGAAGTCTGTCCCCTAAAGATCTTCATAGAGCATCCCTCAGGTCGCGCGTGCAAACATTATGCTAATTTAACTTTTAATCTCGCGTCGCAGCGCCATCATTGCTACTCTTTTCTTTCCATGTAGAAGGAGCAGGCTCCATAATCCTCCTCGACGTTCGGCCTCCTGGAAAGCGAAAAACTAAAGATTTACTTACATTTCAATGACAAAACAGCTCTTAAAAACGATTTAGCGCAGTTGGAATACATTTGCGTGGTTGAGGATACGTACCGATG
Source organism: Prorops nasuta (assembly GCF_024137725.1). Taxonomy (NCBI): domain Eukaryota; kingdom Metazoa; phylum Arthropoda; class Insecta; order Hymenoptera; family Bethylidae; genus Prorops; species Prorops nasuta. The sequence goes on along the minus strand of NW_027116821.1, from coordinate 3,285,958 downwards.
GAATCGGAGGACCTTCTCGCGGAAAGCGATGGAAGCAAGGACGAAAAGCGTTTTCGAAGAAAGAAATTCTGAATCGAAATGCGAAAGGGGAAAACGGGGGAAGGAGCCGCGGGAGGTTGAAGCGCAGGTGATGTTACGTAGCGCTGCTGGTTGAACGTGGTCGTGCGATTGTGGTGGGAGCACTTATGCATTTATGCATTCATATTTCCGCGGTCTCCACTCTCGAGACGAACCGTAAGAAGTCGTCTCTTGCCGAGAGTACCGCAAGCACCACGACGACGACTCCAAGACTCTCTCTCTCTCTCTCTCTCTCTCTTTCCACCACCGAGTCTAACCACGAAGAAAAGGCGAGGCAGGAGTGGGAGATGGAGAGAGATAGGCGCAAAGTTGCCCCGGAATAATAATACACGCTGGTGCTCGCACCCGTCGAGGGAAAAAATCTGAATACATGAAACGTAATGACGGACCGAGAATCTGCGCCTTTCCTCTCTCTCTCTCTCTCTCTCTCTCTCTCTCTTCCGGAGAGAACAACTGCCAAACCTACTAGCCGCCCCACGCTCTTTAATAAGATATCGTTCCTCCGACTCGACCATCATCCTAACGTCCTTTGCGAACGAATCACATTCCAACACCCTGCGATCAACATCCTCGACCTTTGTTTCGCACAATTAAACCAAAGTTGGACAAAGTCGATCAGAGTGGATTCTCGTCCATATAGGAATGCGGACCGGCGAATTTCGAGGAAACGCGAAGCAGGATGTAGAGGAGAAATGACGATAGGAAGGAAGGAAGGAAGGAAGGAAGAAAGGAAGAAGAAAGGAAGGGCGCCGTCGTCGGTCGGGAGCGTGGCTCCGCCTATCGGTGCGCCGCCTCGCGGTGGTGAATACATTTAGCCTGGTTAGTTTACAAATGAATACAGCGATTGAAGCAACTTATAATATCAATGTACTCGGGCGTCTCGCTCGCACGTCTGGTACCACCCCTTGCTGGCATCTCGCTTCAACCGACTCGCGGGGTTCCATACAGAATGGCCATATTAACTTGATAATTAGCTCGGTTATACGACTTGCAGATGAGGAAAGACTCGGGACGGACGTCGGCTACCCCTACCAGAGTGGTGCCAGTGTTCCTTGCTCTGCTCCCTATGCTATGCTCGACTCGGCCCGGCTCCTCGTCGCTCGTTGGATGGATATAGAACCCTTAGTTCGTATTCCTCTCCCTGTCTGCCAGGAACCCCGTCTCTCGTGGTCCGCTCGACCGTCCGTGTGCGAGCCTCCGTCGACCGTTCGCGCGGCTCCACCCTAGTGTCGTCGGAACACACAGTGTCTTCTTCTTCTCCTCAAGGTCCACACGCTCGGTCATCCTTCGCCCGAGTGTACCGATGAGCTACCACGCGTCATCGTGCGTCTTCCCGAAGAGTGTCGCGCGTGCCAGTTGTCGCCACGCGATCCCAGCGGCCTCCTATAGCCTCGCAACGACATGGCGACCGTGACGTCGCTGGAGATCACGTGACCTCGTGCCTCCATCTTGGAACAGCCTAGCCTCCGCCACCTTTTGCTCCCTCGTACCCGACCAGCGGCTCTGACGCCAGGATAAGAGGTAGGTGCGAGAGAGGAAGGAGAAAATTCAATTTCCTCGTTTGGACTAAAAGCCTCCACGAGTTACGCAACCTCGAGAGTCGTTCTTGTCCGGTAGCTCGTTCGTCTCTTTCTCCGTTATCTTCGCGGAGGATGTAGTCGCAGAGTGGTTTCCGGCTTTCTCGAGGCTCGGAAGCTCTCGAGGGAGAGCCAGGTGGCGCCTCGAGGAACCATCATGGCTTCCTCCCGCTCACCATGCACTCGACTCTTGTGCGTTCCTCGCGGTGGACGGCGAACGTGGAATACGGAGCCTCGCCGTAGAATCCAGCGCGACCTCAAAGAGCTCGCGAAGGCCTCTCGTCTTTTAGCGCAGCGAGCGCAGTCGGAGAATACAAAGTACGTAGGCGCATTCCGGGAGATGACTGGCATTGAAAGCTGCCTTTCGGCCGCACCCGCAGCTGCCTCCTCCTCGCTCTGCGAGCCTATACGACCGGAATACAGAAGATGGCGGCCATATTAGCCTCCGCATCCCTCCTCTGCTTTCTTACCCTCCCCCACTTTTCTATACCGTGCACTCTGTCGTCTACTTCCAACTGTCCAGCCAAGTTTTCTCTCTCTCTCTCTCTCTCTCTCTCTCTCTCTCGCGCGCGCGCGCTCATTCTCCCTTTTCAGTTTATTGCCAATCGATCTGGAGCATCCGGAGCTTCGCACCAAAACTAGATATCCACGCCAACTGGACGATGCTACCTGTCGACCCTACACGTTTATCCACGATTTACGAAGAATCTCTCAACGACTGTCATCAGCCAGCATCGCATTTCGAACGAATAAGGACTCGAAGACTCGCCTCTCTATGAATCAAAGTGCCAACGAAAATGGATGTCGTTGAATCTATAGGATCGATCGGTGAATGGAGAACGAGAATAGTCCAAAGTGCCATTTTGGGGAACGTTCTTCGGCTTAGCGTCGTCCACACGCATCTCGCGTTGGTGCGTCGCGTCGCGAGGAAGAGGTCCTACGCCTCACAGCTGTTGTACACTCGAGCCATATTGGAGAACGTGCATGGACACGATCACATGGAGCAACGCGAAACTCGAGTGTGCGTATCGCGAGCATTCGCTTATATCGAAGATTCAACGTCGTTGGTCCGTATATATAATCCATTAAAGATATTCTCCCAGTGCATTTGTCGTAATTTTTGCCTCGATTCCATCTTCATCGAGGAAAACAGGTTTGGTCTGGAAAGAGGGGTCCAGGATCTTGATAATATTTTCGACACATTTTCTCGTCCCGCTATTTTGCATTTTCCCCATCTTTTGTGCAGCTCTCGACGTATCCCCTGCACACGAATATGGTCAGGTATTCACCTGGTGTCGATACTCGCTGCAGATACTGTCATCGCGCTACACCTGCATCTATGGATTGATCGTATACAAGCAGAAACTCGAAAGACAGAATCGCTTCGCGTGATTTACTCAACTCCATCTTATACATTACGCTCCGCGTTCGTTCTCTCCACAGTTACACGTATATTTTCCCACTATCGACTTAATCTATAAAATAACGGTAAATTATGCGGCTCGTTGGCTATTTACCGCGAGATTTATTCCCAATCTTGCCAAACATTATTCATTTCCAGTTACGAAAAGAGCAATACGTTGACGTTAAAAGAGTGTACGCCTGTTGTTCGCACGATTTATAGTTTGCTTTATTAGGACATAAAATTTTCTACCTGTTTAGCCATCGTTTTCCAATTCGATATCTATTAAACTCGTGTAGTCGTTTGTCATACTCCACGTGGTATACGTTAATTGATAAAATCGAGTGGTCTTGGCGAAGAGAGTGAGAGAGAGAGAGAGAGAGGGGGGGATTCCTCGCTTCTACAGAGATTTGCTCGAAAAATTGAATCGCTCGTAAGATGAGAACGTATATAGCGTGCGTTTCGTCATTCTTAGTAGTCGAAGCGAGTTTTGACAGACGTAATCTTCGAAGCCTTAAACTTGAAGAGGAACAAGCGTGGTGGTCGACGTGGAGGTTTTGTTGCAAATTTGCGGATCGGACTCTTAAATAGACAAGTAAGAAGAGATATATACACACACATATATATATATATATATATATATATATATACTGTAAAAGCCCGTACGAGAAGAAGAAGAAGAAGCAGAAGAAGAAGGCCCGAGCACGAAGGTGGCCCAACGCAACTCGAGCCACCGGTACGTGCCATCACGTACCAGACGAGGTTTTTACTAAAACAAAATCTAAATAAAGCGTCGAGTTGGTACGCGGCGATACGACCGCCACAAATTGTTCCCATGGCGTGCGTAGTGCGTAGCACATACGTGGAACGTCCGTGAGAGAGCTGCCCTGGTTATTATTATGCTCGAGTCGCTTCGGCGGTCACTGGCAGAAAACTCGCCTACCACGCGCGTCGCGCACCTATACGCGCGTCTCTTACCTGGCGAAAAACTCGCCGAACCCACCACGTATACCCGGGGATCGAACCGCGTCTTCCCATCGGGTAATAACCTTATTCCCCGCTGGATCAGCCAATTTACCTACAGCGAACGACCACCGGATACAAATTTTTTCGAGACCGCTCGAAAGAATCGCCAGGCTATAACGAGAGAGAGAGAGAGAGAGAGAGCCAGAATATATATAGAGTTCTTTTTTTACGAATTGCTCGTTCGGAAAGAATTAAAACGGAGAAAAATTGGTTCGGCGAGTCGATCGGTCGGTCTCGGAGCGCGGCGATTGCGGGGAACCACAGCACCTGCCAGTTGCTCGCGTACGCGGGGTACGTGGGTGCTGCGGAGCGATGGAGGTATATATATATAGTTGGGGCGACGAAAATAATGTATGCACCCCGGCCTGTACGCGCGATGGAAACTCCAAAAGAGGGAGGGGGGGGGGAGGGGGGACACCTGAACCTGCAGGCGGACCCGTCATTCCAGCCGGCTGTTCCATACTCTCCTACGTCTTTCCCCGCGCTACACACACACACACACATGTACCTAAAAACACTCGCACACTTTCCACCAGGCACCGCACCGTCGCGATAATTATTCTTTTAATTCCTCCGAAGCCGCTGTGCACAACTGCGAATCGCGCGACGCTCGTTCGGCCGACGGCAACCGGGACGCGCGGCAAACGAGTACACAAACGCTGCAAAATTCTTTTTATCGATAAATCACCAGCTAATTCGATGACAGAACCGAAGACACGATTTAAAAAATCCGGATACCCGCACCCTGAAACAATAATGCACGACGCGCTTTTCCACACGGTCTCCGGGACAAGCTGGAAACAAAGAAGCCAATTTCCTCGAAGACCTAATTCTACAGTATAAAAAAAGTATCGATAGTGTCGAGAGAGAAGCACGACCGAGGAGGTAAATATATAGCGAGTAGTCTCCTTATCCGATCGGAGATTGAATAAAACTGTAGCGAGAACTAATAAGGTATTGTTAAAAGTGGAGAAATTAGCGGCAAAATGCTTTAATTCTATGGTAATCAGCCGTGGGGTAATATGGCTATATATATCTGGTAATAGATCGGTCTGCGATCGGTCTGCGATTTTCTCACAAGTCGAAGATCCGTGCGCGCGACGCGCGAGGACGGAGAGAGAAGAAATGCTGGTGCGTATTACGCGCAGCTCGGTGGTGGAGGAGGGGGAGGGGGAGCAAGGAGCTTGATTGCCACGCGGGCTCGCGATAAGTCGCCGACTAAAACGCAGTTATCGCGTTGCCGTGATTATTTTCATTACGGTACGCGCGATCCTTATCCGAAGCTTCCCAAGCCGCAGTCCGCGCGCGGCCGGCACCATCGGGGCCTTAGATTTCATGTTTTTTTCTTAATGATTCGAGCAATTAGCCACGCTGAGTGCTCTGGCTTCTTCTCGTTCCTGCCCACTCCCCCCACTCTCGTTCCTCACCAACACACACACACACACACAAGGATGAAAAAAAGGCATGCTTCGAATCTCCGTTTCGAGCGATTCGTCTTTTGTTCGTCGCGACGAATCGCCCAAGGGACCATTTGATTCCCACTCGACTGGAACGCGAGTGTCATCGACGGTTTTTCTAGCTATATGTATATATATGATGGAGCACAGCGAAAGAGAAAACACTTGGATGGTATACGTATAAGGATGCGATATACACACACGCGCGACTGGAACGTGTGTCGGGTAGACCTCGCGGGGATGCTACTTGGAAACTAATCTTGATAACAACATTGTTTACATTTTAAGTAGCCTCTGGTAGAAAAAGCTGAAGGAGCCTATTCAGAAAACATATTTCACACATAGCGAGCTTAACACGACAGTCTTCCGTCGGTAGGAAAAAAGGTGTGCAGGGACAAGTGACTGGCGAGAAGAAAAAAAGCGTCCTGCACTGTTACGAAGAAAGCGAAGAAAAAGAGCGACGACAAGAACGAAGAGCGTGCGAGCAAAATCCGCCATCTCGCGTCACTCCGATCTCTACACACACACACAAAGCAAAAAGCACGCGAAAGCTCTCACCTTGCAAGCGTTATTTACATTTTAATAAAAACCCGTGCACTTAACGATATACTTAAAACGTAAACAAGCTAAATGTAAGGTGAGAGTTCATCGACGCGTCTCCTCGGAATAAATTAACGAGTCTGATCCTTTGACGACCTCCCGTTTCTTCCCCTATCACGCTGGGTCCTAGCTGCTGTATACATATATATATATATATATGATGGGAGTGAGAAGAAGCGTGAGATTAATTAAAGCTGGAATCGAAGCTTTTTAGTCCGGGCTGCAGTGCGGGGGGGGGGGCGGGGTGGTATGTGGGAGAAAAAAGCTGAGAGGGAATGAGTGGAGCCGTGCTGCTGGAAAGGTAGTAGTAGTAGGAGGGGGGGGGGGGGGGGGGAGGGGGAGTAGAGCCGCGCATTTGCGTATTGTTATGTTAACGCCTCGACGAAGTGACAATCGGCACGGGCACAATGGCGAAAAGCCTCGGAAGAGGAGGGTGGCATTCCGCCTGGAATACGCTGCTGGGGCGGAGTGAGGAAAACGAAAAGGAGTAAGAATAGGGGAGGGGGGGGGGGGGGAACGTTATCGCATTATCGTATTGCGGCGCCTCGCTGCCGAGACTTGCTTTGCCCTTACGTAAATTCCTGCAAACAAAGATTTACACTGATACACGCTACACCGTAAAGTGCACAGCTACCCTCATTTTTAGCCCTTTTTTATCTCCCATGTCCCAGCTAGACGTCGACGTCCGGATTGCGAAATCTCGACGCGGGGACGCGCGCGCGCAACGATATCCTCTCGCTTTAATATTCCTCGTTTCCATAAAAATGTGTGGCTCGTTGCGGGCTTCGGACGGGCCGCTCTACCGCGAAGATAATTTTTGCGAAAATCTGTCATGCAGCCGCTGGCCCACTTGACCCGCATTAATTATTAGTTTCTTTCGAACCGACCCCTCACCCGTGCACACGTTCACGTTGTACGCAAATGTTACGCCATTCGCTATAATCTCGTGCGAAAAATTGCAATTGACACTCGAGCAAGCAGAAAAATCCTACCTTCCCTCTGTCTCCGCAACGTGTCCCGTGCAACTTTATCAAAAGGCGTGAAACGGTTTTTGTAATTAAAGTAGCCGAGTCTTTGGAGCATTAGGCTTTCGTGCGAAACGAGCCGGTTAAGTTGTCATCAGATTTGGTCGACATGCCACCTCTGGCATTAGTGGCCTCTGATTATTTCAGTGAGACATTTTCTTCTACATATATATATATATAGTATACTTATCAGAGAGAGAGAGAGAGAGAGAGATAAACGTATATGGTGCTGCAGGTAGTAGATGTACAATATATTTAAACGTTGAGTAGCGAAGAAGTACGAGAGGGCTGGCACTATATATATAGGAGAGAGGGTGGTAGAAAGCCGAAAGGAAGAGTAAGAGAGAGAGAGAGAGAGAGAGAGAGTCACGGGTGGGTGGTGAATATGCAAATGTAATTGATATTACTTTTTAAATATTCCCCACTCTACCGAACAGCGGCCACCCGTCTGTTGTTGGTTCGCCTGCAGCAGAGGGTGCGCCTGCTTTATACACTCTTACTCTAAGTGCCTTTTACCCCAGTGCCACCCCCATCCACGAAAACTTGGCATCCCCGTAAGTAGAGGTAATTAATAGGCTCGCCGAAGACTTACTCCAAGATCCAGCAGGATAACCAGTAAACAGGCTACTGTTACAAGTGGACCGTGGAGAATTATCGTATTTCGAACGACTACAATGTTCCCAACCCTCTCCCCCCCCCCCCCCCTCAACGCCCTGTGAACCTGGCTCCTTTTCCTTCCAAACCCTCAACCCATTTCTTTTTACGACTTCTTTACAGCCTCTATTAATCCTTACTTCACGTCATAAAGAATTATTAGTGGATTATGGCGTACGTATGTTTCGAAATCTCGTACATCACCAACTGGGCATTCTTTTGAAGAAAATCTATGGCTTGTTTAGTTTTATTTTTCGTCGAGATGTACTCGTCCATTATCAGCTGAAAAATCAGCAGAATAAACAAAGATTCCTCTCTCTCTCTCTCTCTCTCTCTATACATTATTTGACAGAAAATACATTTCTAGAACAATATACGCTCCGGATCCTTAACGGTCAGTGATATTCGAGCTTTTCTCTCTCGATATCTGCCAAATTACCATACATTGAATTACAAAATGGCGAGCAACTTTGGTGCTGGCTGAAAGCGAGCGATCCATCGCGTTGCCTCCAAGGGGTTTAATAATTAATGGTTCGTTAATGTACTCCGGCGAATCCGCTAATTAAAAGAGTTCGCGACCCACGATCGCAACGGAATCGCTGAAAGGCTTCTAAATTGTATCGCTGCGAATTTCGAGCGCCTCTTTATTGGAATAAGCGCGCGCGAGTGCAATCTTAATTGCATTTATAACGCTCGGCGTGCTGTCTATTTCACTGGAAAATGCTATTCATCTTCTGATCGTACGGCTAATGTGGCTATTAAAAAGTACTTGATGAATATACCGAGAATCTAAAGTAGCTTTCAACGATTAAAATGGATACTTCGAGGTGCTAATTGAGACGGTAAATAATTCCAGCGTGTGTATGTTTTAGTAATCGAGGGTTTTTAGAAAACTCCAGTGAGAAATGAGGCAAAAATTCCTGTGGATCTATCAAAGTTGTTGCTATGGAAAAAAACGTTGCTAAACTCGCCCGTGCCGACGGGAAGATGTCAGAGTCCGAACTTAGGACATTTCTACGTTTTAAATACGTGATTTTAGATCTTACGAGTGTGTTGAATAGTTACGAGGAATCTGCACCTATCGCCTTCGAAGTTTCTAAGGTGGTATACAGCAAAATGTATAAACGTTAACTATATATATATATATAGTAACAGCGTGAAATAATTCGACAAGTTTCGCGCAAAAGTAGAATTGCCATTCTCGGCTTACAGCAGCAAAAAGAGAACAACGAGTTCCCCTTTATCCTCCAGAATCACGACGCAGGGCTCGAGAATCTTAACTGGAATTAATGGAGGAAATATTATGCAATTTCGTGGAAGCATTATGCGAATTATCGCGCTGATAAAGTAATATTTTTGCAAGTTGCGTATACCTTTTGAATCCGATCAAACGAAATGACGCAAAGTTTAGTGACAGACTCGATTTAAGTTTTGACCGAGTTGTATCGAGCAGATGTATGTAAATGTGTTAATTTATTCGGCAGATCTCTTTGTGTCGTATCTGATATCTCTTGCCTCGTATATCCATTCGCTGCTGTGCAGTTTCGAGTATATTCGCGGAGCGACGCCAATAAGAGTTGTAATAATGTCTTGGCAGACTCGTCTAGCGTAGATTTCACTTTAAAAGCGAGAGAATTAAACGGAAAGCGCATAGTTCGAATGTTGGCAACTGTTTAATCAAGGTAGATGCGGACTTACACAATGAAGCGAAGCAGATGGAACGATCAGCGTTCTTTCTGTTACTTGCAAAGGATTCCAACGAGAATATGATACACAATCTTTAATATTTCACTATACTGTGTGTCTGTACTTGAAGAGTTTTTCTCGTGCTTAATTTATTTCCGTAAATAAATACTAGGCACTGAATTATACAAGTAGAATAATTTTCTTTATTTAAGAAAATATTGCCATGTGTACTCGTGCCGAGTACAATAGCACGATTTACAAATACCTAAACCATTCGGTCGACCAAGTGGCCGCTAACGCTAATTATCAAGTTCCGCCTTCGCAATTGCAAAATGGCGGTATCTCTAACGATTCTCGAAAGAAATTCAACGCCCTATTTCGCGTAGAAAAATCTACTTTGAATTAATCAGCTCTCTGCTTTGCTTTCCAAAGACTCGCAGCGTGTGCTAACGTAAGGTTATTGCAGGCTTAAAATTATTAGCTCAGATAAAACAATCTCCCTCATTTATGCAAATGAATTTGTAAAGAAATTAATACAAATTTTTCAACTACTCGCTAAGAACATTTTCGCGTAATCTCGATAGATTTGTAAAAGCATTTGTGTAACAAAGAGCGCACTGTGCTATATTATATTTTCCAGTAAGATTTTCGAGACTATATAGACGACCATGAAGAAGAATAAAGTTAATTCAGCAGATATATATATATATATAATTGAAGTCCTTAAGGAGTTTTAAAGCTCGAGACAAAAAAAGAGAGAGATATATATATAGCAATTTAAAGTAAAAAGCAGAAAATTTGAGTGTAGATAAGAGGAAGGGGCTAACAGCATATATATACAGAGTTAACGTTAAAGTGGCTCTTTCTTATATTATTATCGTAGAGAAGGTAGTTCGGCGAATGTTGAGCACTGGTTGGAGGTTGCGTGTTACAGGTAATTACGAGGTTCCCCGTAGTAACGCGCCAGCGATGGCGGATCCCCCCTAGCCATGCAGAGAGAGAGAGAGAGAGAGAGAGAGTATCAGCAAGAGCACCCTATAGCCACTATAGGATCCTGCACTATCCAAGCATTCGGGCGACGACGCTACGGCACACGGTGTTCCCGTCACACCGTTGGTTTCAACGCCAATTAAACACCAGCTTGTCAAGGAGACGGCCCACTACCACCACCGTCTGATTCCCTGTCGCACGCGATGCGTTGCCAAAGTATTTCCACACTTGTCACACACCACTCCCTCCCCCCCCCCCCCCTACCTTCCATCACGCTCTTTTATTCCCATTATTATTAAATATAATTACACACGATTACAATCATCAGCAATGGCGTCGTTCCGTCTCCTCGAATCCACCATGGCTTATCCTCCACCCTCGAACGTCCATCTTTAAAATGAAAAAATGAAAACCTCGATCGTTGAAATGTTCCAGGAATTAAGTACCAAAATTCTGGAGATTATTTTTGATAATTGATCATTTTATCCAGGTCCTCCACAAGTGTACACATATAGACGAGTTGGAACGAACGCTGGAGAAATAAGAATTTACTCGTTCTCGGATTCTTCGAGTATATAACAGCATAGAGGAAAGGTCGATATAGGTCACCAGCTCGAAACAATAAGAATACAAGCGATAGTGAAAACGAGCGTTGTGCGTGCCTCGATAAAAAATATGTCGCACGCGCGCACTCTGGTTTTTCGCACCGAGCCCCGCGTACCTATATATATATATATATATATATATGTATATATACGATCCGACGATATTGCTCTGAAATAGCCAGAGCGAGGCCGCAGCCAATTTGTCCGGCTCCTATCAAGATCTTATCGCGTCTCGGATCACGACCTCCCTAATTGTCAAATTTTCTACACGCTCCAGTTTGAGCCTCGCTCGCGGCTCGTACACCTCATACGCGGTATTTGCATTGGAAAAATGGCGAGCTTCGCTTTTTTTCTTCGACAAAAAGATAGGAATCGCGCGATATCGGCCGACACGCCAGACATGCGCAGGTTATCGGCTCTTTGAGAGCCAAGCTTATCTGCACCGTTGTGCTTTTTTAGCTGCTTCGACCCGATCGCTCGACGTTCGAGTCGTTGGCGCTGTCCTCGATAAATCAACTTGAAAAGGAAACGCTTCGCGCGACGCGACGCTTTTTCTAGCGCTGCCACTTAAATATTTTTTGCCGTTCGCGTGGATGACGTAGCAGAAGGAGGGCTTCGATCTGTTCCATCCAGCGACGACCTACTTTAAGGCGCGAGGAATTTCACGTTCGAAAGTTGCTCGTTGTCCCGAGTCATTTAACTGCGAATTCAAAAATAAAACATATATATATATATATATATATATATATATATAGATGTGAGAGAGAGAGAGAGCGTCGACAGTGCGTCTCGATAAATTAGCTTAAGCATCAGGAACGCAAGGGTAGGAATCCCTTTCGAGTCGGACAATCAGCCCCCCGTGGTCGCAGCAGCGACGTTTCAACGCCAGTTTTAATCACGTCGTCGCCCTGATGGGGCTGGCTTCCCGGCACCCATGGGGCCATTTCATTGAAACGCCTGTGCCCGTTCACGGCACGCACACACACACGCACACAAATATATATATATATATATATATATATATATTCGACTGCTTTATTAGCTCCGCTGGCTTCTTTCGCATCCTGCTCCGTATCCCGATTGCGGGGACTATTAAAAACCATACTGTCTCGCTACGCCTAATAAAATACGAAGAATACCCTTATAACCGTGTGTAGGTGTGTGTGTAACGCCGCTCGCTTCGATCCGAGACTCGCGCAATTATCCTTCATAAAATTGCGACGAGTCGTTCGAGTAAAATCGCGCGAGACTCTTCCTTCCCTTACGGTGTACGGCACTATATAGCTTCGGTGTGTAATAAAGATGGAAGGTTCTTGCCAGTTGCAGAATCGCGACGCGCGTGTGCTCCTCAGGATTCTTATCGCGATCCCAATTTATCGCTTTGGCAAGTTCGCGAGAAAGCGTGTGTGTGTGTGTGTGCTTAGCTTTGCCGCTTCCGCGATGCGCGCCTTCGAGAAGCGCACGGTTTGTACGTGTGTTTATATATATATATATATATATATATATACATAGGACCGTTATCTCGATCGGATGCGCAAGCTTTCTGCTGTACAGGGACTCGGAGAGTCTCGCGGAGCGGTGCGTGCGAATTGCGGAGAGTTATTTGCCGTCGATATAAGTATATATATATATATATATAGAGCGTTTGCCGGAGGCCGCAATGGTCACGGGATCTGGCCAGCAGCGAGCAGGCAAAGATAGGTGGATGCTTTTTGCCCGTGTGCATCAGGATCGAGGCTCTTGCGCAAGAGGAAGGCCGCTGACTATCTGGCGGATCGGTGTTTCGCGCGCTAATTACCCATCGTGCCTGGCAAATGGCTTCCGCGACTCCAGGACCTGGAACGAATGCGTCGCGGAAACTTCTTCCATGCTTCTCTCTCGAAAATCTCCAGCGAATATAACTATATTGTATATTTGGGACGAAATATATATATACATATATATTCTTGCATCTGCACTGTTTTATCGTGTAGAGAGAAGGGTTGGAGGGGGGGGGGAGGTAGTCGAGGGGGAGGATAAAAAAGAATAAGGTGGAAAGAAGGGAAATGGGGTGACTCGGTGGTGGTTTTAGTGGGTCTCGCGAGGGTTTTTAGAGCTTTGCGTATTTCTCTCCTTTGACTGACAGCGCGCATTCCGGTGGCTCGAGCTTTATTAAAGTCGACCCTGCCGATTCCCCTCGTGTTACAGCGACGGCCGCGTTCTCCGGCTTATCCCGGAGAGACCTTCCATCATTTTAAAGCCCGTGCTGATAAAATTAGACGGACAATTTCATTCGAAGACTGCGTGCATGCTCGATCGAACGAACGAGCGCTTTAATTTCGTGCCTCGGGCCTCGATCTCCATCATCCCCTTTCGAAAATTCCTCCACGCCCCAGGCACGGGGTATTAGTGTATATATGTATATAGGCGCTCGTATTAACAAATCTGCCAACGGAAAGCCACGCTAATTCCATTTGGATTCTCCTCGCTCCATCGTCCAGCGTGCCGCAGTCTCGTGCAGCGAGAGCCGATTTTGCCATTGCAATTCCATCGGCTCTTACTCTCCAATCGTCTCATAATTGTGTAATTAATGTTAAACTGCTGGATCGAAGCATTAAATTAACATCTCAATATCCACTTATCGCTTAATTTATACGCAATCCTCTGTATACATATATATGTATACAGTGCACAGCAAGGCGAAACTTGTTCGCGATGCATGCACCGCATTCGTTTAGCAGTTTTTTTTTGTCATATTTCAATTAGAGAATGGCGGGTGTAGTACGCGGAGCGTGTAAATACAGGCACGGCCACGTTCGCGCTCGCGTTCATACTCAACACGCACACACACACGTGGGATATATTAAATATACTGTATCGTAACTGCGAATGCTGGGCGACAGTAATGGGATGCAAAGTAAAACAAACTTCCGATATGAGTTTGTAGCTTGAATAAATCGGATCACGTATGACAGTCTCGGAATCATACTAATTCTGTAAGTGTGATGTTATTTCAATGTCACGATGAACAAGCGCTTAACACGGGGAATCGCTGAATTCCAAGTGGTGATGATTCGCTGCTGCTCGTCGAAATGAGCAGCTTATTCGTCGAGTCGTAACGGAGAGTCGAGCCACTCTCTCTCTCTCTCTCTCTCTCTCTACTCTTATTATCCGCCAGTCCGATCACGCTCGCTTAGATTTGATCGTAGTGGGAACTGGCGAGGACAGCCAAAGCGTAATGTCGCTATATAGCTGCGACAATACATATATCGACGAGCAACCACTCCGCGATCATACGAAATGCGCTTTCTGCACGAAAACGATGGCTGAATTCAAAGCGCGATTATTTCACCCTTGCTCCAGCCATAAACCTGCCGCGGACAAGAACGCGAGGCTTCTCCACCGAACAAAAAACAAACGCGCGCCAACCTATATATATATATATATATATATATAGTTCCGAGTGAATAAATTTCAAGAAGGACCGGGAGAAAACAAAAGAGAAACGTCGGAGCGCGAAAGGATTTTTCAGTAGCGGCGTAACAAAGTGGAGAACACAACGCTGAAGAGATAAATTAATCGCAAGCAAGACCGAGACAGTTTGATCATCGATATCGCCGAGAGTCAATCTCCTAATTAGATGACTCTTAACACGCGTTCTATAGCTGCATAAATTAACTCGCTGCATATTTTAATATGGCGTCTCTCGCTTATCGCTACACGAATCAGCTTCGAGCGACATAGATGGAGAACGAGTTTCGGAAAGGTAGATCTCGCGCGAATCGGAGCGTTTCTTCGTCGAGTATAAATAAACTGTGTAATAACCTGAAGCGTTTACTGGTACCGGCATATATATATATATATATATATATATATATTAGATGAATTTCAGAAAGAAAATGATATACGAGTACCGCACAAGCTGCAATTTAGAAATTGCAAAATGAAGGGGGGGAGGGGGGGGGGGGGGATCGCAGAAGGTGCGAGAGGGAGCGCGTGTACTCGCACAGTCGGAATAATAATCAGTCGTGTATATCGCCACAGCGCGCAGTGCTGATATACACGTTCCTCGCAAATGACGTGTCAGGCGCGTGAAGCGCGTCAGGTGCAGCTGTTGCGCATCGTTCCGCAATGCGGGCGTCGACGGTGTATGGTAGCACCGCGCGCCGCAAGTTCGCCTTGGTCCCCCGCGCCACCTCCTTTGTCTCGCGCTTTTATTGCGTCTCCCAGCTACGATTAGTCTCGCGCGCTCCTCCCAAAATGCCGATGCACATGCAACGCCGAACACGCCACTCGCGTGATCAGCATCGTTAGCCCCTTTCGGGGGCCCGCGCAACGGTTCTCCAGTGGGGCCGCCACGCCGGGCGAATTCGTCTACCTCGCGAGCGACCCCCGACCTCCCTACGTCCACGCCTCCTCTTCGGCTACGACCACGGATGCACGCTTCCGATTCCTCCACCACCGACGCTGCCATCCCGGTGCCATTTTATTCCGTAATTTCCGACCGCGCCATATAATCCTGCTGACGCATGCCACGACGTTTCTTGAATTACTTAGGTGGGTTATGGATTGTGCTATATATATACGACTACCTCTCTGAGGCTCTTTTTAATTTATCTTAAGAGTTTGGAGCGCGTCTTGTACGACGCTCAGATGTAATTCAATTATAACGCGAAAGATAGGCATCTTTGCCACGGATGTTCTCTTCCTCTTGCGATCTTTCATCAGGGTCGACCGTGGCACGAGAACTCCGATTGCTGATTACTCGACTATAATTTTTTGCTCTTTATTTTCATAAGGAATATCCGAGGATGTATTTTTGAACAATGGTACAGAGATGATTGAGAATGGATGCTTTTAGGACGAAGATTTCGGGCATCCTCGAGAGGACTCTTCAGCATCGAGACTCGCGTACGATGTGAACAACTCGAGCCAATTTATTGCGCGTCGAACCTCGAATCAACGGGAAAGCAGTGGGGAAAAGACCAAAACTAAACACGAGGATGAACGCTGTACATGTGTATACATCTCGACGCCACTAGCCTAGATCAAAACCCATAATCTCAAGGTAATAATCCCTGATCACGAGAGATATTGCGCGTTTCCCTGAAATCACTGCAATTCCCCGAGAAGATTCCCCGTGTTAGCTGCGTTCGACTCTTTCTTACTGTGCTTCGACATGCGATATCCAATCTACACCACCATCTCCCTCTTATTATATCCCCCCCCCCCCCTTCTATCCCACAAAATTTACTCCACATTCCCGGTGAAACATCCAAGGCTTACGATACATCAAACGTCGAGTACCAAAAACTCCAACGCGAAGGCAAAAGCCCGAATTTATAAAGAAAACTATAAGCTCAGCACGGTCTCAGCTATAAGATCAATCGTCTCACTTTAACCTTCGATACAGTGCCAAGCTCGGTCTTTCTCTCAAGTAATTTCCGAGCTGAAATTCAAACTCGATTCGGTTCATAAATTCAGCCCCAAAAAACACATCTATCTCCGAGGTCGCTTGGGAAAAAAGTGAATTTGTCCGAAAGTCGCCGAGTTTCCTCGAGGTAAACATCGGAAAAAGTCTCGATTATACTCGCGATAGATCAGTAGCGGTGCGGTAAGTAATTGAAAGTATCAAAGAGATACGAAACGAGTTGCAATCTAGGGAGAATAAAAAGCGGATAGACCGGATTTTCGCATGGAAGATCGCGAGCTATGCTAGGTTTGTCCACGCGCGGCGCTCGCGTGTTTATATGCGGAGGAACATAACGTGTATCGTAGGGAAGCTAAAATATATAAAGAAGAGAGAAAAGGAGGGAGAGGGAGGGGGGGGGGGAGGATAGAGAGGCTTTTTTGTGGATGACCGAAACGATTCGCTCGTGCCGGGCCTGCAGACGACCGTTCGGATGGAACCTGCAGGACAACGGGGGGATGTCGCGCGAATGGGGAGAGGGGGGAGGGGGGAGGGTGCCTCGAGCCTGCCGTACCATTAATCATCGTGGTAATTCCATAGATGGCTGTTGACTTCTTCGAGGAGCGAGCGATGCATGCCAAACTTATCTCGTGCTTTGCTTGCCGAACGATCCTCCTCCGATGCGTTCCCTCTATTGTTCTCCTTCGAGGCTCGCACGCTAGGATGTACTCACGTCCTTTTGGCGCACACCGGAAGCATCCTCCTTTGGAATCCTCGAGAAATCTCGACATCTCTCGCCCTGCGCACACCATCCCCCCCCCCCCCCCCCCCAATACAACGAGCCTAATAAAATATTTACATCGATCGAGATAGCAGCCTCAAGCTCGACCTAATTACGCGCGGACCGAATCTCCTTAAATTAATCGGACCTTGGCTACGTTTGCTGACTCTTCGGCTGATGCAAAGGACGGTTTTCTCGGTATTTCTGATAATTATTAAACTGTCTCTCTAGATGTTTCGCGCAAGGCGCGTTTAATCGAATATACAGCACGTTTATTGAAAAACTATTATGTGGCCGGACACGACTATTATTAGGATAATATCTTCCAGGGTCTCTAATTAGCGGCAAACGGTGTTCCCGTGGATAGTCGGCAGCTCCGTGGAGAATTCCCTCTCGTGTTTGTTGATTTAAAGCGAAGCGCGCGCTCCGTCGCTGCTCCCTGGCTCGCTTGATAATGACGAGCGTCGGATAGACGTTTCGGGCAAAAAAATGCGCCATTCACGGCGACAGGGGTGGAGGAGGATTTTTTGCCTCCAATTCGATCGTGCTTTTCATTTTTCTGTGCGTTCATCGTGCATTCCATCCTACACACACACACATATATATATATATAGCTAAAACCGAGCGATCGGTTCGGCTCTCATCGGTAGGGTAAGCGTCGGGTGAGTAGTGGTTGTTATTGTTGTCTGGTGGACGTGGCTGGTCAACGCGGGAGTGAAATAAGGATCGGGGGGGGGGGGGGGGGGAGTCCGTTGGCGGCCGAGCGAGGGAGGAAAAGGAGAGGATCGTCCCCGGGGCGACTGGTCGCTTCGCGTCCGGAACCCGGGGACTCGTGCGACAAAAAAGACGGAGCTCGTCTGCGAAGACACGGTGGCCACCGGGCTGTCCGAACGATGTCAGCAGTTTAATCAATGCATTTAGCCGAATTCCTGTCTGGCCAAAATAAAAGGCGAGACAAGGGTAGGTAGGTAGGTGAGCGCAAAAAACTTTGTGCGTGCGACTGCGGCCCCCCCCCCCCTCTTCCTCTTCATTCTCCTCTCTCTTCGTTCGAAACAGTGTCCGCTCCTCTCTGGGATCCGAAGAGCTGCCCCCCCCCCCCCGACCACCGAAACCTTGGCCGTCGCAAACCTCCGAAAGTTATTAGGTATTCCGCGGGTGTATTCCTCCCCCTCCCGAGACGCGAACGACTCTTCTTCGAACGACGTACGTCAACGCGGGACGAAAACGAGACGAGAAACCGGTGCCTCCGCGTCCCCCCAACCCCCCTCCTTCTTCTTTTGCCATCCATTCACAAGAAGGACTCTCTCTCTCCTTCCCCCCTCCCCCTCTTTCTCTCTCTCTCTCTCTCTCTCGCAATCCTTAAGAAAAACATTCAACCTCGGATACGCATCGATCCCTCTTTTATGCTTCTCGCTCTTTATTCTCCTCTTTGCTCCCTCAAAGATCCATTGAACGTATTTGCAATATTTTATCATTGCAGCGGCGCGCAAAACTGCCAATTGTTGTCGTGACGCGGAGTGACGGTGGTGCGATGTGCAATAAACGGTTTTCTTACGTTCCGAACATGGTTTCTATTATATGGCCATTGATCAAACGTTCTTGCGTATTTAATTTATTGGAGGAAAATTCGTACGACTCCTCAGGTTTATCCTGTCTTGTTTTGGCGGCTCTCTTCCGCTTTACATGCTCTATGATCGCAAAGGTACGCTTTTAGCTTCGGCAATCTGTACGGTTGTTTCATTGAAAGTCAGAAGACCCGCTGTGTTTCCTGCTCCTCGGAAAGCGTTATCTGCATGGACATCTCTCGCGGGACGAGGCTGCTGTGGAGAGTCCGACATATAAATTTGAACCTTCTGCTCCCCCCCCCCCCCCCCCCTCCTACCTTCCTTTCATATTTCCAACCGACTCTTCCTGTTTTTCCATTTTGCCAAAACTCGCCGAGTCTAACCCCGAGTCTTCCAAACACATTTTTTCCACCAGCTTGCGTCAGTGTAACTCGTGGCGCCTTCCGATCGATCAGATATAGCCAATTGATTCGTCGGGTACAATCCTGAGGATCATTATCGTACACGATATTGCAAAAAGAAGGGTTTGCTCCTATCTCTCAAAATAATTTTTTGAAATTGAATCGCGAGTCGACGAAGATAGGCAAAACACTACGATAAACACACACACACACACATATATATATATATATATATATATATATATATAGAATAAAGTCGTATTGTCCGGATAAAAGCGTCGAGGAAAAGATGTAGTTTTTCCTTAGGTACCTACAGGAATATAAGGAAGCAGCGTATTCGAATAACTGCGGTCCGGCCAGACCGCAAGCTCGTTAAGCTTGTCGGAAGTATAAATCAAGCGCAAAGTTATTCCATTGTCGGGAACTCCCCGTAGGACCTCGCTTCGTGAAAAGTGCTACTTCGTACAGTGTACTATATAGTGTATATATATATATAAGTTCCTATTACTTGGTCATCGGCCGTTTCGTTAAATTGTCCTCACAGCCAAAGATCCAACGATTGTTTCAACGAGAAACAAAACGAGTCGTACCTTCGGTAAATTGCACGCGAATCGAATTTATATTTCGGTCAACGCTTTTATCGTTTGGTAAATTACCACGAGATCGCTTTATATCGCAATATATATATATAGCTTATATAGGAAAGGCGTAAGGCGAGTAGCGAGACACAAGCAGGAATTCCTTAACTTCCTGGGAATTTAATTGCGAGTAACGAGCGTAGAATCGCGTCTTGTCCCGATAATGAGGAGGAGTAATCGTAATAATGAGATAGCGTCGAGGTAAAGTACAGTTACGCATGGCAGCGCTACGGAAAATTATTGTTTAATAAAATCTCAAGAATAGCGCTCAATTAGAACAAGCTGCGTCTACAACGCACCTCGGAGCACGGCGTGTAATTGCCGCGCACCGGGGCAAGAATACGTAATCGAGTCGGCTGATAATTGGATAGGAGACGGTAATATATTCATTTTTGGTAATTTCTCGGAAATCATTCATTGTGAAACGACGCTACCGCGCTTAACGACAATTTTCCCGGTTAATGACTATATTCTGATATGTTAACGCGCGAATCTATTGTGCGCGAAGCTCTGTTGTAACGTTAATAGTCGGCCGCTCCGACGTTCTTTGATAAAACGGAATAATTGGCTGTATCGCGCTCATAGCTGCGTTTCCGTATTTCGAGCCTCATCCCTCCCCCTATATCCTTAATTCCGTATGTATACTTAGCACCGGCGCGACGGAGGAAAGACTGGAAATGCCAGCTATGGTTGGCGGAGCTTTTTTTCACCGAGCCAATAGTCGCGTTCCAGACACGCGAGAGTATAAGAAAACTTAGAAAAGTCGCGTCCCGAGTAAACCCGGAATCGCAGGATAATCCGAGATGATCGCCTAATAGCTTTAGGAAGGAATCAACCGAGGCGACTGCTTAAAATTAGCATAAGCCCCGACTCTCCGGCTAACGAGCGGAAGAGACGAGACCCCAAAAGTGCTGCGCGAAAAAAGACGTAGAAATAAGAGGGGGTGGGGGAGGGGGGGGGGGTTGAAAATCAACAACAGCTCAGGGTGTATAAATTTTTACATCCCATCTTGAGCTCAAACCCCATTTTGTCTCTGGCGATTAATGCTCCGACGTTAAACCAGACAATTTTCTAAATAACTACCTTCTTTCTTTTTTTTTTTTTTTTGAAACGAGAATCAATCAAAACTATCGGTTTAGCCTACTAACAAGCGAGTGGTTATGCAAAAAGGCTTTCTTAGCATAATTCTAATTATCGACGCATCCACTTTATATTAAGCCACACGGTAAAAGGACAGAAAATATCTGCCTAATGCGCGGTATAAATATCTATTATGTATTCAAGTGCACGCGAATATGCATATTACATGTCTGCATACGGTAATGTACCGTGAAAATGCATTGATGATTATCGCTATGGTACTATACTGCTAGTTCTAAATACAGCCATAACATGGAAAATTTGGTGTCAAGTGCTCGGTGATTTTCTTCTTTGGGTATATAATCGTGAAATTTACGGGTTTATCCTTATATATATATATATATTTACTCTTATTATCAGTCGAATATAAAAGTATATACAAGCAGGTTAATTCGAGCGGAGATTTTTGGGATACGTAGATCGAATCGTTCGTTTCGTCGGGGGATTTAAAAGGTCCGTGGAAGCAAGATTTTAATCGTCGCTCGCGCACAGCAAGAACAAAGAGAGTCCGGTGTTCCTGGCCGGCGTACGGCACACCGCGAGATAGCTTATTTGGAGACGAGGGCCGAAAGTTGTAAAATGTCCCGCACCCACGTAGAAACGTGTATCACGTAGACGGTGGCTCGACCGTTCGTTCACGTGTGTATTATCACGTACGTACAGTCCGGATCACGAGCAGCGCCGAGATAGCATCGTTAAGGCGCTCGTGTTTCTAAAAGACAGCTTAAACTCTCCGACACACTGTATTTAACAAGACGCCGTGCCACCGAAACGCCAAATCCTTATTCTGCCCTCCTCTCTCTCTCTCTCTCTCTCTCTCTCTCTCTCTCTCTCGTTCTTTCTGCTGCGCCACGAAGAGAGAGAAACTATGATAAAACTCTCCGTGTTATAACCACTTGACAAATAACAAAGCCAGACATCTTTATGACTTTATACATTTACCACGCTCCGCTGTTTCGAGTCCATTGAAAAAGATTAATCCAAGCGCGATTAATGCGTTGTTGAAATTAATTTCGGTGATTTAATGGCTTATCTGAGAGTGGAGATATTTTTTCGTGCAACATCGGTAAATACGAGGATGTCCAGGTTTTTTTTTCAACGAAACACTGTTGAACGAGTCAAAGGAGTTTTTTTCACGTCGTTGCATGGGAGTGACTGTACCACGTACACGTGGAAGTCTTTGGTGTACGTGATCGTCGTTCGTCCATCCGTCCAGTTTACAAGTGTGTGTGTGTGTGTATGCGAACGTCCGGGAACGATATCCCGAGGATGTGTTCCCCGTATACACCGTGCTGTTCTCTTCGCTCGTTTTCTCTGCTCGATCGACTAACGCTCGCGCAACTGTCGTGTCCCGTGGGAACGCTGCCCGTCACGATCCTTTCAAATTTCTACTTTTCTCCCCACGAATCCCCCCATTAGGACGTGTCACGCGACATTCAATCACAACAGCACAAGCCACGGTATAATTGCTGTACGCGAAAGAATCAAACGAACGGGAGAATAAAGCAGCGAAAAAGTCGGTGAAAAACGAACAACCAGTCGCAATTATAAGAACGATGATGAAGAGAATTCGTTCTTGTAGTTTCAGCAGCGGAGGAATTCAGTAAAAACTTTGCGATTGATACACCACGTGTTTTTCTAATTCGTTTCTCAGTCATTGCAATATATATATATATTAAATTTTAATCAATTTCAAAATATTAAAAAAAAATTGACCATAATTTGGTCAGATCTTCGCATAAAAAGGTCAGTGTCACGTTTTCAAATTACTTGACATCGAGACATTACCGTGTATCATGTTGAAAAAACGCTATTGATTTCATATTGCAATTAAACGGGATGATCCTATATACACCAAAGATTGCGAATGAATAAGATTCATCATAGAAACTAACGTCGGGTTAATGGTGGAGCACGTGACCGGTTGTTGTGGTTTGGCAGCGATTTTCAGCGTAATAGAGACACACGTGCAGGTTCGGCCAGGTAACCCGTAATATATAGGGTGGAAGATGAACGCGCGCGTGTGTATATTACCTATATATATATATATATATATATATACACAAAAGAAGACTATAGGCTGGTATTTGCCCCGATCGAGAAGCACATACCAAGAAAGAACAACAACAGCGTTCAGCTGCGTCGGGTCTCGACGTGCATTCTGCTAAATGCACCTGTCGACCGGGACTGCGGCTCAGCCGCAGGCGTTGACTCTCTCCAGCGCATAGGAGCCGCTTCTATCGTCGATCTATCAAATTGGCCCGAGGCAGATAAGAAATTAGGGGAACCGTTGCACTGGCTGAAAGCACCCGTGACGGGACGGACCGTTGTTATTTGGCCAGCGTCACCCTCTCGTCTCGCTCTCTACACTCCCTCCCCCCCCCCCCTCCCCCCACTCTCCCCTCATTACGCCGTCACGAATCTCACCTGCCCACCGCCACGCGAAACAACCACTTTGCACGACATCGACCAGCACCGCATCACCTATCATCGCCATCGTAATATTTCACTTCCTTCCGATCGCTCGTAGGATCACGCGTCCTCGTAAAAACGTTCCAAAACCCGAGGCAGCTCGTTCTCACAGCTTTGCCTATTTTCGGCCGTTTACACGCTTCGCGCCTCCGCTAAGTCCATCCGTCCACCTTGGAAACACAGAGGTGGTTTTTGGTCGAGGAGGAAAGCAAGGTGCGAAAATAGATGCTTTCTCGTTGATATGCCAAAGCGTGGTATATGTACACCGCTCGATCTTTATAATGGAGAAACGAGGACTCTGGAGCAACGTGGGATTTAGCGACTTGATTGCGTATATAGCGTACTTTATCGAAAAATCATAAAGTAATTAATAACGTTCATTATTAGAGATACGGAGGCGGTGTTCGCGAGCGCGATCACGATGGTAATTCCGTTTGATAGGTAATTAGACGAGGGAGCGGGTAATTGCGGTAATTGAGACTGGGCTCTCCAGTGTATATACCTTGGAGAACGTTGCGCAAAGCTTGGCTAGATATATGGAACCGTTTCACGCACGCAACTTGCATCCTCCGATATCGGCCTAATCGCGATTCGCTATTCTTCTTACCCGTTTTCTCTCTCACCTATATATATATATATATATATAGTGAAATTAGCCCGGAGCAGTCTTCATCTCCGAGCTTCGAGCGAGCTTCATAAATATCCTATATCAATAACCTACATCGAATAAATTTTCAGCAGCCGCCCATTAAGAAAACTTTAATTAAAACTGCCGGGCAACATAATTCTCTCCATTTTACTAAATCATGTCTATATACACTCCATCGCAATGAACTTTAAGCAGTCGTGACAAGGGCGCGGTAAATTTTCTCCCTGGAGGATTCTACCGCAAAGTGTATATATATATATATATAGTCTTGAAGATTTTGTACAATTTATGTAAGAAGATCGTTGCACCGGTAAAGACGCGGAAAAGTAATTTTTGAAATGAATCAGCTTTTCTATATATATATATATATATTGTAGAATATATTATAAAAGATATGTACATAGTTAAAATGATTCTCCTATTTAGCGAGATATGACACGGATAGCAAGGCCTATCGGCGTTTCATAATATTATGGGAGATCGCGGACGAACACGCTCAAAGACTCGGTGTGTGCGAAAAGCGTGCGCGAAAAGGCGGGAGTCAGTCGAGCCTTGGCGAGAGCACGAGGAATAGCGTTTTAAATAAAAGGCAGTTTGTCTTGCAGTGAAAGGAGACTTTGCTTTCTTTTAAGCCTGACCTGTCCTCCGAAGGGCCGAGTGTCCCGGCCAATCGCGGAAAATTCTTTATTTCACCTTACAATATATATATATATATTCGAAGGGAGAATATAAGAATTCGATGCACAGTGTCTTTATACAGGGTGTCCCATGAACGGTGGCCACGTCAGTAGCATCGGGTAGGGGACAAAAAACTAAGTAAAAAAGTTGTAAAAACTTTTTTGCTAGCACTTTTGGTTCAAAAGTTATTTGCAATTAAAGATTATCGATTACAGTAGCTCCTTTCTTAAAGAGGAAGATTGTTTTGATCGCATTATAAGGCCAGAAATGCTAAGATTCTGTGAAATAAGATACTAAGAAAAACACAAAGCCAAACATCCACTTGAGCCTATTGAAGTGGTTCAAGGCCGATCTGCTGTTTCGAGTTTGAGCGCCATAAAAAAAATCAAAACATAAACATACCGCTACAATACTCTCAAGTGGATGTTTGGCTTTGTGTTTTTTTTAGTATTCTAATTCACAGAATCTTTCTGGCCTTATAACACGATCAAAACAATCTTCCTCTTTAAGAAAGGCTACTGAAATCGAAAATCTTTAATTGCAAATAACTTTCGAACCAAAAGTGCTAGGAAAAAAGTTTTTAGATATTTTTTACTTCGATTTTTGTCCCCTATCCGATGGTTTTATTGGCATGAGACCATCACTCGTGTGGGACACCCTGTATATACTTTTCTGTAATAACCGAGTGGATTTATCGAGGCCCGGACGACCTTCCCGTTCTCCACCTGCTCCGTTTCTACAAAGGTCGAAGGTCGGCGAAGACCCTGTTTGTCTCTCGCGAGCCTCGCATAAACGGAAACGCAGAGAGGACGTGCATTAAATATAATGGCGAATCGTCCCGCGATGCGTGGAGAGACGCTCCTAACGACAACATCCTGGACATCTGTCGACCTTTGCAGGAACAACCATGCGTCCTTCGATGCTTAGTTGCGCTTTTTCTAATCTCAAAAATGCCTCCCTATAAACCCAACCAATACCGTTTCCATAATGCTATCGCATCTGCCCTTCCAATATCCTCCGTTTTATACAACGCACGCTCGAGAGAGACGCGATACATATGAAAAACTTTGAGAAATTATGGGAAACCCGGATCTTCCCACCAAACCTTGTAGAGACGAAAACCTGACGAGGAAATCGGTGGATGTCATTCTCACAGCTACGCGCTGCGTTATCAACGTCAACACCACTCGAATTACGATAAATTAAACAAAGGAAAGATATCGAGTGCGACGTATCGCTATGAAACCATGAGTTTGAGATTAACGCGCTTGACTGAGATTCGAGGCGTGTTCTCCATCCCATCTGGCCCATTATGCTTCATTTTATGGGAATAAAACATGGAAGAGAGGATACCTTTCGGAACACTCGTTTATGTAATCCAACTCGTATTGTAAACACGACACGCTACTCATTGGTGGCTCCGACGATGAGAGATTTCCGGGACAAGTGCCTCGGGCTACGGTGTATACGTGGAACAATTAAGGGAACTCGATGGCAACGCTCTTCAGGGTGTACCGACGACGCCTGTGGAAGGAATAAAACTGTATCGTGCTTGGCGATGGAACAACGTTGTAATTTATTAAGATTCTTCATCAATAGCCTTTAAAGCGACTTATCTCCCGATCACGAATGCATCTGCATGCATTACCAAAGTGATTGACAAGACTAGCCTGGCAACACGTATATATAGTACTACAAAGACGCACGCGTGCAAAGCAGCGCCACTTTACCGAGCAACCACGAGAATCGCTGATTAATTACACAATTATCACCGTTTAACGAACGATCGCGAGATTCGTGCAATCGCGAATACTTTCATCCTCAAGGTCATAAATATTGATACGGCCCTCCAGCCAATTTCCCCTCGATTTGCAAAGCAGTGGACCCGTTTCTTGTAAACACACAGGTGTGCACACGGGGGTAAAAGTGCATGGAGGAAAGGGGCTGCGGACGCGCAGGAATGAAAAATGTTGTCAGTATATGTGAGAAATATAAACAGCAGTCCGATAATGCTGATTAATTCAAGCTTTATCCATGCAGTTATTAATAGCCAGGTAATTGTTTCCTTCTCGTACAACGCACACGGCGTTTCTTCCACTTTTCCCGGTACACTCGCTCGCGAGCCAAGAGCGCGTACTCGAACGAAGCACGCGTGCGCCTCGACGTAACAAAGGGCCGCTAAATTTCCATATACGCGATATCTCGCGGTGCGAGTAATCAAGACTTGGGTGAAGAATAATTTGCCAAGTGCGCTCCGCCAGTGATTCGAGAAGGGGAGGGCCAGTCGCAGCGGGACAAAAAATAACATAGCCCGCGTTTCGGAACGGAGTGTCTCCGTTGCTGGTGCCACGGTGCACGAGCCGCTATATATATATATGGCTGCAGCTCGCATTAATTTCGTACCGTTGTCACTGGGAGAAACATGCGTATTCATGAGACACACCGAGGCTTATAAACGTTGGGCTATTAGTGATACGATTAAAATGTGAATTTCTCCTGCGGTTGTTTAAAGCGCAACCCCTCCGAACACGCCACCGCGTATCCGTCGTAACTCTCCGGAGCGGCCGCTGTGTGCTCTGCTTTATCGACTCGCGAGCTTCCTAATTTGCTTCTTATCCTCGACAAATTGCTCCATTTTACTATATACATATATATATATATATATATATAGAGTGTCCATAGCAAGCAGCACGCTGTACAGTGGGTGGAGCCACCGGGTTTCGTTGGAACGAAACGCATTTGGGATGCAACGTCGAGTTCGTTAGAGCGTTTAACGCGCTTGCGCTCGCGTGCGTGCACGGGCCAGCTAGAATTGGCCGAATTGTTTATGCGGGCCGACGGAAACGGCGCGGCGCAGAGTGTCAGGGACGGCGAGGTCGACGGGGATCGGTAGCGGGCCGTATACATTTTGCAGGAAACGCACATACGCGTATCAGAGAGCGATGAATATGCATACCTTAATTCGCGGGGCTAATTGAATAATTTGTAAAACGCGGGAGGGCGGCCAGCCGCGACCTTTTTGCATTCCCGTCCCGTTTTCGTCCCGTCCTCTCTTCCCAACCCCTCCCCTCCCCAACCCTACTCTACGAGATGAGATATCCTTGGGACTCTGAACGGAGGACAAACTGCCCCGAGGTATGGAGAGTTGGTTTAAAATGTGGTTCGACACCCTGGAACTCCCGAGAACGCGAAACTATTGGACCTTCGACCTTGACGACCCTCGAACGATCTCGTCAGATCGTCCAGAAATTACGACTGATCCGACCACACGCCTCTTCGACGCGTTTTCCACGTGCCAAACTGTATCGTGCCTCTATATATATATATATATATATATACATATACATGTATATTATAATCCATACACGACGCAAAACCATAAATCCCTTCGCGCGCTTATATCATATTACGATTCTGATTTGCATAAGCCCGACGATTCGCGATCTCTTATTTCATTTTCATTCTCTTTCTTCGACTAAATATTTATGATCCCGTATCGCGAGGTGTAAAGTAATATGCCTAACGTAGCGTGCGTTTCTTGAAAAATGCATGTTTTTATGAAACCAGGTTAATGCTGGCGAATAAAAAGTTCCTGCACCAGCGAGTTGTTTATGAAGAAACGCAGAGTCGTGCGTTCCTTACTCTCGAAGGGAGGAGGGGGGGGGGGGGAATGAAACGTAAAAATCGCAACTGATAAAAAACGATTTTAGTCTTTAATGCACGATTAACGCGAGTCGCAGGGTGTTCCCCTCTGGAAATTTACTTCCTCCGCAAGAATATGTTAAATTCGGTATATATAGCGAGTTTAGCTAATTAGAGTCTAAAATGCTGTTTGGCATCCACGCCTACAACCGTCGGAACGCGAGGAACACGCCTCGAACGTTCTTAATTACCTCCCATGAATCACGTGCTCTTTAACTCCGTATATTCGCTTCACTTTCAATCTCGGCAAAAGATGCTCGGTCTGTCATTAATTCCCGACCATTTGTTTGTCTTTCTCCAACGAGGAATGACGCAACAACGCACTGCGTGATTTATAACAAATTCCTTGATAGATCAAGAAGAAGCCCCGTTTTGGATCTTTCCGCTTTTTGTTATGGATGATAAAACGTAACGTACGATGACAAAGTACCGCGCGCAGCCCGCAGCACAAATTTGTTGGCCGTAATTAATAGCTCACGCATTCTTGGTATAATTAAACCAAACAAATCACGGAGGTAATTATCTAACGCGTTAAACCGTCCGATGCTCGAGGAACGATGCTTCGAATAACTTTGCGTTATTTATAGCCCTTAACGCTATCTCTCACTCTGTCCCAATGATTTTTATCCAATAACGTGATTTAAACGACCATCTTGCGCCTGGATTACATATATATATATATATATATATAGTGTACGCACGTAACATGCAATAATCGAATTCGCAAACTGACTGCACACGTTGCAACCTTAGCTCTCCTCAAGGACGCGAGCACAACAGCTGCTCGCGCAAGGACTCCATCGAAGGATCCAGCGAGTTTATCGCTGCGATTATTCGTGGCAGACGCGAATGCCACGCTGTACGCGCCAATGGGCGATTCGCGATACGTAATACGTGCACTGGAACGCATAAAGATCGTATCTGATGCATCTCCGATGAACAACAATTCCAACAGCGATGACGTAACGAAACAAGAAAGAGCAGACACGATAAGCAACAATGTTGCGTATATCTTTGTGGAAAATCTCTTCGGTGGCTCGATTCCTTCCGAGGAACGATAAACTAGTTGTGCGATTTAACCTGCGTTTGCGTTGAAAATTGCATAAAAAACTGCGGAAATATAAATAGAGGGGGGGGGGGGGGGGAGGAAAAATTTGGTGGATCGGTGAAGCGTTGACGGGAAAAAATAGCTCTGGGCCATCTCGCGGACCTCATCCTTCCTCCGTCAGCTGATGAATGGGCCCGAAAGGCCTCCTTACTTATGCGCTGCGTGCCCTCCGCTGCATACATCACTGCCAGCTAACGTTTTTACGGGGTGCAACGCGAGTAAGAATATGATTACGCGTGTTAACATTCCTGGAATATCCTTTCTTCGTCGCGGCCCTGGCACGCAACTTCCACACACCCGTCACTTTTCACAACGCTCTTCGGTCGCTTCGTCAATCGGACCTTTGTCTCGCGACAGTCGATTATCGGATGATGCTCCGTTGCAATGGGATAATAGTTGATGCGTCGGCTCGAGATTTTCCAACCCACGCGAGAATAATATTATATGCTGATTTTGAGAACGGAAATCAGAACTGTGACTAAACGATAACTTTGATCATCATTTTTAAATTCTTTTTTTTTCTAGGGATTTTATATTAAATTTTGAGGAACTTTTTAACGGAATCGAAGCTTCGTCACTTATGCGATGGTTTAATTAAAATATACCTATATAGGCGTAAAAAATTATTGCGATGAATGAATAAAAGTTTTTGGAAGGTTCGAGACACTCGAAAAGAATTTAAAGATTTAAATCAACATCTTAAAGGAAGCTCCCACGTTAAATTTGTCCAGAACAACATATAAAAAACTATATATATATAGTTATACCGGTAACGAGAAAACCCGAATTAAAAACATTTCACCGGATCGCAACGTTTCGGAGCGTACAACACGGTTATACCCGCGCATAATAAAACAAAGCCAGATCCCAGTCGACACCTAGGAGGAAGCTCTTTGACACGTTGCCGAGTGGATTCACCATGGCAAACAGAACGCTCGCATCAGCCTCGTTTTAGTTCGACGCGGTCGTCGACGGGAGGAAAGCGTGGAACGTCGCCGCCGAGACGAGAAAATCGCTTGTCGCGCGATCGGCGATTTAGCACGAGACAAAGGAGGAAGCTGGATGGCAACTCGGCGAAGATCCCAAGTCGCTTGTGGCGAGGGCAATTTCTAAAGGCGTCTGCCACGCAAAGCTGCTGGATCCGCTCTCTCGACCTCGGTCTCTCCGCACGTAGCAAACCGGCGGCAGCTACTCTCGACCTGCGAAAATACAGAGAGGGTGTGGAGGGGGGGGGGAGTGAGAAGGGAGAGATCCTGCTGGCGAAGGTCCTTTGATCCTCGGCACTCGCTGTCGACAAACAGGAACTCTAGCAGCAAACGCAGCCACCGCGCTTTAATACCTCATGCAAATTTCAGGAAAAGGCCACCCCCCCCCCCCCCTCTCCTCCTCCTCCTCCTGGTCCTGCCCATCCCTGCACGACTGTTCCTCGACAGTGATAGCCCGCTATATTGCTTCCCGAACAAATCACTATCCGATTGGTTCGCTCGCTTCATCTCTTTTCCTATCGCTGATCCTCTCTCTCTCTCTCATTATTCTCGCTTGGAATCCAATTGAAAAAAGCCCATGGAATTTTACAATCGTTCCAGCCTCGTTCTTCTAAAACCACGTGTTCTCCCTGCCATATAAATAGACCGTTCATAAATATTTATTTATTTAACGTACTTAGCGAAAAAAAAAAAACACGACGGAGTAGTCGAGTGATAACTGGTACGTGCACGAGTTAATAACTGCGGTACGATGAAATTTAGAGTGTTTCGTGTTATTATTAGAAGTATAAAGTTGATCAAAAGCGAAACTAACGTTGGTCGCATTTTCGATTTATCGCGTCCCTCGTGTCACGCCTTTCGGGACCTCCCCGTAACGATTGTCTTTTGGCCACCATCGACACGATTGCACCTCTCGCTTTATTCGGCCGATATGCATACAATGAAGATAAAACAATACAAAATACCGGATCAAACCTTACGGTCTCCAAACACGTACGAGTGCAAGCATGCTCCATTTTTTCACATTCCTTATCCTTTACCCCTCCATATCCGAGCATTCTCCTTCGAACAACCCACTTTAAACGATTCTACTCTCCACATCCTCGTTGTTTCAACCTTACACTCGGTTCACTCCAAGCGTGAAATACTTTGGAACGTCGCACGTTGAATTGCGCAGCAAGTATAACGTCGTTATTTTGATTCGATACAAATAAACACGTAGGATCGAAATACGGAAAGAAGCGGAGAGCGAACAAATATCGCGAGCGAGCGTTCGCAATTTAACGGTATTATCGACCAGGTTCATTGGCGAAGCTACCCCTGGTTACGAGGTGATAATTCCGTTCATAGGAGCTGCAGACGCGTGTCCCCCGGCGGTTTTGGGGCTTCGTGGTTTGGGAAGTGGCCATCAGGCCAGCGCGGACCGACTATATATATATATACCTATATACATTTGTCTACGTACTCATGCCCCAAAACCATCGATTCCGACCAACGAACCACATAATCCTTGACGGGAGAGAGAGAGGCCGTACACGCGTATGTGTGTGTGTGTGTGAGAGAGAGAGAGAGAGAGTCGTCAATCACGCTACACCAACGCCACACGCGCGCGAGATGGACCAATCGATACCAGTTTAACTGCGAATCCTCCGTCGGTTGGCCGGCTTTTCATAGTTCGTTCCACTCTACCTCCCCCCCCCCCCCCAACCATCCATCCCTCTCATCACCAAGATAAAAAATCGCAGTATCGCAATCCCCTCGTTTTTATCGAGATCCCACAACGAGCTAACTAGACGATCGATGATACACCGGACATGATAAATTTCGATAACCTTCCAGAGGAAACGCGCGTAAAGCTAAAAATACTCGGAGACGCTCGAATAAATTGACAATGGTCGGAGAATGAGTCGCTCTGCCTCGTCCGTAGCCCACATTCTCAACGTCGAGATTCAATTAAATTAGCGAAAAGTTTCCATCGATCGGCCGATCGGATTGACGAATATAAGAAGGGTTTCTGCGGGATGGGACACGGGAGTCGGGGGTCGAGTGGGGGGGGGGGGATGGGGAGCTGGAGGAGAGAGAATAATAGAGAGGAAAAAGAGGAGATAGGAACACAAGGTGGGTGCTGGGTACCACAAGGGCACCAGGGCCACGCCAAGAAAGCATGGAGTCCGTCGCGGCGGTCTGGTGGCTTTTTTACCCGCGAAATGGCCCGAGGAATGTCATCCAATGAGGGTGAAGTAAAGGGAAAACAAGTAAAATAATGATAAAAGGCGGAGCCGGCGGCGTGATTTGATTGGTCGAGATATCGCCGGCGTTCGAGTCGAGCGTCGAAGGAGAGGGGGTTTTTCATCTCCTCTCCGCTCTCCTACTCTCTCCTCTCTCCACGCTCTGCGATCTTTCGTCTCTCTTCCTCTCCCATCCTCCCAGCGCATTCGCATGGCCTCTGCTACACTCTTTCTCGTGAAAGTCTCGCTCTCTGCTGCCTTCTTCTCTCCTCACCAACACACGCGTACACGTTGAGAAAGAGCCACGCTATATGTACAGCGGGAGGTTACTTTATTCTCCCGTCTCCATAGGTCCATGGTCCGCGATCGTGTCCTGACTCTTGTAGAAGCATCACCCCCCCCCCCCCCCCACCTCCCTGAAACACACTCTTTACCACCCATTTCTTCCTCTTCTTCTTTTCCTCCCCTCGTCCATCGCACCACGTTTTTTATGCCTTTACTCCGCTGCGATCCTCCCTCTTTCGCTACGAGTCGGTTCAGACTGCACCTCGAATATCCTATATATATATATATATACCAGGCTAGCAACTTGCCTCGCCACTTGCGTGCACCAGGTACGCTGTACTGTATATATAGTACTCGAGGTTTCCAGCGAGTTCGAGGAGAAAAAGTGTGAAAGGCTCGTTGATATCGTCTTTAGTCGGACGCCAATCCAACAGACATGCTCGTACAGCTTCCTGTTGCAGACTTCCGGTACTAAATATCCATCCGCAACGAGGAGCTTCTGAGAAACGCTTGGAACGAGATCGCGGTGCTTCTTGTACGATATATTGATATTTATCGAATGAAGAGCGATTCGCGTTGATACGAATCATTGATCGTTGACACTTGAAAACTGTCAAGGAAATAACGTCGATCGATAAAACTTTTAAAAAACGGTTTTACTTTCGAAGCTAGAGGATCTTCAAGATTCACGCGTGGAAGTTTGACGTAGTTTCTCGAAGACCCACGCAAGATTCCCGCATCTGTGAAACAAGAGCCATATGCAGGGATCTACGAAGCCAGAAATTATTAGCGAGCGTGACAAGCCGTTGCACGTTCTCGGCCAAGGGGAGGATTTTTCTGCAGAAACATATATATATATATATATATACTGTATTGACTCGTGATACACCATCTGTGCAGAGGAGCCGGCACCCTCGTATTATTGGCGTAATTAATAAGGCAACGCCGCGGTCTGTCCAAATGGGAAGTGGTTAATTCTGGCTTTCATCCCGCTGCGAGCGATACAGACGGATTAAGCAGCGTTTCCGAACCAATGGAAATTGTTTGCCGAAGTCTGATGAACTGCTTGCTGACTATAACTCTGCCGATTGGCCCCTCCAAAACTCTCGGCGATAAATTATCGGCAGCGTCCATTAATTCAATTAGCACGATCCAATGGAACACATAGACCGCTACCAATCTTCGTCCCCGCGTGTGCAGCCAATTATTTAAAACTAAAAACTCAGAGAGAGAGAGAGAGAGAGAGAGAGAACAGCGTTTGTAATTGGTCGTTGTATTTTCCTGTAAAAACTTGGTTGCTAATGATGCCGATTATACATATTATGGTGGGGATAAATCGAACCAGAGACTCTGCAACCGCACGAAGAGTCGACGTGTACGAGAGAGACGAAGGAGTCACACACAGTGCACGACCACGACTTGGTATATATATACAGTGGCGAGAGAGAGAATTAACGCCAGCGAGAATCAAGACGACAATGTGATTCATCAGTTAAATCCGCGTGCATAATCCTTTACAGAGAGAGCGCACCATCTCCCCGTCCACTAGCTCGTGTTAACGCGTTGTGGCTATAGGTGCGGGTAAAAGGGACAGGGGGATTTTGGGGAGGAACGAGAGGGTTGGTTTGGAAGGAGAAGCGGAGAAGGAGGACGGGGGAGCGTTGAACCATCGGGGGAGGGGGTGTGGGACTCTGTCAGCGGGGCTGCGAATTATAATCACAGTTGTGGTCGAAGCTGGAGGGTCGGGGCGCGGAGCGGACGGAGACGTAGGAGGATGATGACGAGGACCAGAAGTCCGCTCTGGGGGATGCTGGAAAAGGGTGTATTTACCCGCCGGCGGTACACACCGCGCGCTGCCTGCTATCCGGACGACGACGGACCTAGATGGAAATCCGCGGTATTCAGAGGCACTGGCCAAGAAAATTGCCTGACAACATTTCGCACGGCCGTCCGAATTGCTCGACCAACACACACACGTGCATGTCTATTGCGGAGCCCCACCTTGGTTGTACGACGAAATTTCTGCCACCCCAACTGTTCTATACCGTGACATATATATATATATAGAGTTTTTCGTTGAAAGATTACCATCCCACTTGTCTCTCTCTCTCTCTCCCTTGGCAACCATAATTTCAACAATCATTGCGTAAGCTCGACGCGCTCTCCTAATACAATTATTATTATCCAAGTCCAGCGAACGATTTAACGCCGTCCCTCGTTAGGACGAAGGAAGAAAGAGCTTTTGCAGCAGAGTCGTTAAATGTATGTACATAAATCATGGCTACTGATATGCATCCTTTTTAGATACAAATGTAAGTAGAAACTAAAAAATACATTTACCGCGCGCTACTCTCGGTAGTTAACGCGATGAAGCCTCTTTGGACTCGGAGTACAAAGCCGTTTCTTCGCTGGCCAAATAAATTTGCATAATCCACGTGAATGGAGGAGAGCTATTGAAAATTGTATACGCTACTGGGTTTCACCGAGAGTTCTGAGAGTGGCATATCCGTTAACGAAGAGAGCGGTACAAAGGCGACGAGGAGCAGCACGACGGCGTGTATAGCGTCCTGCAACGATCGAGTCGAGCCACCGACTCTTCCAGCGGGATAAAAAGCCTCCGAGAGCATTCGCAATGGTTAACCCGTGTTCTAATGACAGCCTCGTGCCGCCAGACGCGCCACTATATATATATATATATATATAGCACATACACCCTGTACCCATCAGCTCGCAAAATAGAAGATCCGACTTGATTGAATCATTGTTAAGCGCGACCGCGTTAACAAGCCGTGAAATTAACTGGGCGATCAGCACGAGGCACGCGATCGCTCATTGGCCCGAGGGTATCGCGTTTGAACCGCGCCTTGTACCGGCCAATCGCTGCAGAGCCGCTGCTCGACGCTCTCCCGTGCGGGGAGCTTGAAAATTTCCCAGATATTCCACATTCCACTTTATATATTCAAAGATGAGACTAACGATATAATACAGGGTGGGGTCAAGTTGCGAGGTCACGACTCGCTCAGAAGCAGCGATGATTCCTTAACGAGATCGGGGCGACCGTTGGATAAACAAACGTGGGTTCAAGGGCGAAGATTCGTCAGCGTCGGATCTGTCGAAGCGTTTGACGTGGAGGGGGTGGCTTCGATGGCATCTTCGTAGGGACAATGTGGTCCGGTGGTGCAGGAGAGTGAACGGTAAGTATATCTTTCGTAGGGTGAACGCGCTGCGTAGAGAGAGGTTGGACATATGGGCGCACCATGTGGTCAGCAGCAGCACACACACACGCGCGTCTCTTCGTGTGTAAACGGACGGGTTTCCGTACGTACCCCTGGTGCACGGCCGCAAGTGGCTCGACCGGGGGGAGGAAGCCGCAGACTCACGGCTTCACCCGAGCTAAACGCTCCACCGCAATTTGTAGCAATTTGTTAAGTAGCCGGCCAGAACATTACCTATATTGAGTTTACTCCCCCGGCCGGATCGGAAGATATACGGCCCACGACCAGATTTATCGCCCCTGGACCGAACGGATATCTTGCAGTTACGGTCCGACCCGGAGAACTCTTGGAACCCACCGAAACCGAGACCTTGCGAACGATACTCTTGCCAAGTGGAGATTCGTCCATCAAGGACGAGCTGACGCTCGTCAAATTCGCTTTGATACGCGCAAAAACCAGATACAAATTGACGGACCTCTACCAAGCAAAAACCAGTTGGGGGAAGATGCGGATAACCGTGATTGAACCAGTATAACTCGTTGTTCGATCCGAGCTGCGGTTGCTTTAATTTTGCAAGACTTTTTAGGGATCGAAGCGAAATTTGATTTAATCGTCGTCGAGCCGAGCTCGTTATACTCGATGAATTTTGTTGAATTTTCATCGAAGGAGGTTTTGCGCCGGTGAATCTCTGTCATTTTCTATACCGAACGTGCAAGTCGAATATAAACAACTGTAAGGGGGGGGGGGGGGGGGGGGGGTTCGCATGACTCGCGTAGATTTTGAAAAAGAAAAAATATAAAGAGAAGAGAAAAAATGCTTTTGTCACGAAGGAAGATTTGAGAATAAAGCGAAACGACTGTTGGTCTTCGCGAATGCTTTTAGTCGATGAGTTTACTTCCCCATATCCCGCTTCGTTTTCGTCTCATCCCGTACCTATGGCACAGCTATCCTTGCCTAACCCACCACAGTTCTCTCATCCATATGTAGCAGTCGCCTGCTATTAATGACAGGGGGAACCAACGAGTAGGAGACATGTCGGATTCTTTATACCAGAGTATCTCTCTTTTTCGCTGCTTCTCTACTCCGCTGCTTCTCGCTCTCCTTCAATTTCTCGAATAACCCTCCTGTGTCCGTTTTATCGTTCCCCTTCCATTATCTGATAAATATAATGGAATTCTTATTCGTCATTCGGCCACGGTCGTTGCACGAGCGCTCGCTTTCTCTCGGTAAACCGCGACCCACGAAAATCGGACCAGTGTGCTCGATACAAAAGAACCTCGTATTCCTCAACTATGAAGCACTTTATCTCCAGCTCTTTCCTCGCTCTGTTTCAGATAACCCGCGGGAGGCCCCGTACGTGTCGCTGGCCAGAGCGAAGGAGAAGAAAGAGGATGCAGAGCCTGGAGAACGCGAACGATCTCCGTATGGGCCGAGGAGAGCGTGGAATCGCGTGAATGAGATTCCCCGATGAAACGGACGCTGAAGAGAACATTCGAAATCGATGAGGAATGAAGCCATTAATTATGGACCGTGTGGCAGGTTCGGAGTAGATTAGCGTGGAAAGTGGAGAACCCAGTGAAACGCTCGCAGAGAGAGACGAGGTGTGGACCTCCCGTATGACGCGTTTGTCATTCAGGAGAGATTTCAGGAGACGAGTCGCGGGAGCTTTGACGAAGAGCGAAGTATGGATAACGTTTCTCACGGATCCTCTAATTTCTCGGTGCTCCGGAGGCCAGCGGTGCGCGTACGCGGAGGCGAGAAACACTTGAATACGGCCGGCTTCCTTTGTGGCCGTTCTGGGGGCATATGTCAGAATTAGTCACAATGTGCGAGAGTGAGAGGGGGAGATTACGGGACACACAGTGTCGTGGAAGAGGAAGAGGAGGGATGAAAGCAAAACGTCCTCGTCTCTTCAGCCACCCAGACACTTTTCATCGCTGTAAGTATACTTGATGAAGAGGCAGTGATCGGTTAACCTTTTAAACACGCGCGATGACGGATTCTACCTGCAGCTCGGTGGCAGTTCCACCGAGCCACCGACAATAACCTGTGAAAGAGCGACTGTGGGGGAACTGGTCCGAGGACTCGGTTACGCCGTACACGCGTTGTACATCTTAAATGGTGCCATCCGTCGACATCAGCTACGCTCCTCTCTTCGCCACTTTTGGAGGATTTCCCTCCCCAAAACGCCGAAGCAATTTTTAATATAATTGTCAGAGGAGCGGTCGTCGAACGATAATCCATTTTTATTCGAGGTCCCAACGAATGACTTTCACGCTCTTTCAGAATTGCAACATCTGTCTTGATGTCTTATGCTGAGAATGATACGAGAATATATATGACTGAGTGAATTCTAGTGTTGGGTTTTCATAAATAAAATTGTGTTTTAGGGAATGCAATTGAGTCTAAGGTAAATTTTAAGTAAAGAAACAATTTCTTTTTCAAGGTTTCTCATCCTCTAGATGATATCTATATATACACGACTCTTGGTTGTACGTTATAATTGTTTCAAAGATTCACAGTCCGATTCGACCATCAGAGTCAACGAAGGACAAGCACAGTTTTTTCTTCTCCCATGCAGCGAAGGTATCGCCTATGCAGCGTTTCATTTAAAGGGTATTTTTCGAGAGGTTGACAATAGCGGCTGGCATAAGGTACCATTAGCAGCTAAGTAGGAACGATTCGATTCGTCCTCGTTGAAAATGGTCCCAGTGCGGCAGTTAGTCCTGTGTAAATTGTCCCTCTGTCTCCCTCGTTCTCGTCCTCGACGCAGGATGGAATCGACTGTACGAATTACACATACACACACACACACACACGAGACGATGACAGGGGTATAAACGTAAACCGCGCGTTTACGTACATATATATATATACAGGCTGTATCTTCAGGCTGGTCCGACCTGGCCTTGCCCCGTGCCTCGGGGCTAGACAAGGACACCGAATCAAGATTCGAACATGTGGCATCATTTGTTACGCGCAAAGTGGGGTTCCACGCTGGTCCCGGCTCCACGGGTTATCCAAGCTCGTTTAAACGCGCCCACATACGCGGAAAGCCAAAGGCGTAAAGGAAGGAAAAATCGCTGAAGCGTGTAAACGATTGGAGCGTCGCGCGTCGTGGGGCGTTCGATCGAGAAGACGGGCCAAGGGAGGAGAGCGCATAAATTATTCCGACGGAATGACGAGCGAAGGGAGCAAAGTGCAGAAAGGAAAATGAAACGTTTCGTTGAAACAGTCTTGAGACTCGAGATCCGATGAAAGGGGATCTTCGTCGTTTTACAGTCCGCTGCCCCTGGAACCCTCGAAAATCGTTGGATATTTCGCACTGGGCGGAAATACCACTGGCAAAATAAATTTCAACGCCGATTCCAGTTGAGGAGGGGGAGGGGGGGGTGGAACAGGTGTCGCGCGGTGAATCATCGTTATTTCGTAAGAAAATAAATATCCTCTCGTACCTTCCACGTTGTGATCGATAAATCCAGAGGTCGGAAGCTGAAAAGTGGGTGGTTAGAGGGGTGAGGGGGGATGAGATATTAGGCAAAAGCGCGTGGCACGGTGGGGCTGGCCAGGCTTCGTTCCTGTGGACATATGGTCAACCCGGGCAGAGCTGGTTGTGACAAAAAAGTGCTACGAAACGGCGACAGAAGTTGGGAGTGTCGGTGGACAATATATCAGGGCTTAAACTGTCCCGTCGTAGCGAGCATGTCCTACAGCATCGCGCTCCTTCCTGCACCCTGCCTTTGGCTGCTCTCCGACACTGGCTTCGACCCCCGTTCCACCGCAGTCCACGCTACGCGTCGTATGGCACATCGCGTTCAACAGGAGGGGGGGGGGGGGTGCCATTAGTTAATAGCTCCTCTACGATCGAGCCGAGCTAATACGCCTCGCTCGAGGGAAGAACGATCCAAAGCGTCTAACCAAACGCGGTTTCCAATCTGTTACGTTTTTAC
The DNA here is from genome assembly GCF_024137725.1 of Prorops nasuta. NCBI lineage: Eukaryota > Metazoa > Arthropoda > Insecta > Hymenoptera > Bethylidae > Prorops > Prorops nasuta. The sequence goes on along the minus strand of NW_027116821.1, from coordinate 3,245,671 downwards.
CCACCGACGACTCCACGCGATGAATTTACAGATTTACGGAGAAAAACCAGCCTCTCCCCCTCCTCCACCCAAATCAATGTACCGTTTCTTTTTTATCTCACCCCATAAATCCCTCTCCCCTAACTCGAACAAGTGAAACATGAATTATCGAGCCACTCGGATGAAACCATGATCGACCGTAATTCTTTGATCCAACTGTATATATATATATATATATATCGTTTTATAAATGCACGCTATATAGATTTTGTTTTAATATTTCAGTATACGAATCAGGAGCCGTGGAATTGCAAACGAGAAAAGTGAGCATTGTAATTGCAAAGGAGAAAAGTGTGTAGTGTAATTTGAGATGGTAGCCAGGGAAGATTTCAAAGGTCGACGATTATAAGAAGAGAGCGATCCGAGTTATACGCTGTATTTGCTCTACACAAGTATACTATATATATATATATATATACATCTGTACGGTATAACGCGTAAAAGCAAAGCTAATCAGTAGCGAGTCCACTCGGCGTCTAGCATCCACGTGCAGGAAACTCGTTACACATTCAAGGCGAGAGGACGGATTATCATATCGAATCCCCTTTGACGAGGACACTCGATCCTCGACGAAGGACTCGAAATATAAAACTTGAGGAGTCCTGGTGGCATCCGTCCCCGTCGCCGCTCGCGCTTCAGCTACCAGCAACTGCGACGAGGACTCGCGGCAAACGGGGAAAGCTCGGCCCCCGACGCGCAATGAATAAAAACGTTTGAAGTATCGCTAGGTGCAAATTAACGCATAATCGTCAAACGTAATGAGGCCGACGTAACTCAACTCGGATGCTCGCGCTCGCTTGTGCGTGCGCATACTCCGAACCCTCAAGAACCTCTCCCCCCCCCCCCCTTCAATGTCCGCGCTTTCTCGACCCTTCGCGACGAGGAGCGCCGGAAAACTTTGATTATTTTTATAATAACTTTGCTCTCCCCCCCCCCCCCCCTCCACCCTCTTACGCTCTGTCGCGACCTCGCTAGTCGAAAGTGACTCCACCCCCTCCTTTCCTCATAGCACTTCTCCACGACGCTCGTGTCTCGAATTTAACGTCCCTCGACGTGTGACTCTCTCGTCTTTTCTAATTGGCCGCAACGTCCCGAAACTCTGGTAAAATTCATAGATATCTTGGGCCCGTATACTGCAGTACCTTATTTATGAATTTTTTCCGAGTTTCGGGATGCTGCGACCAATTAGCTATACCTAATTAGCTGCAGCGTCCCGAAACTCGGAAAAACTTAAATAATATTTTGGGCCCATATACCGCAGTAGTTATCTAATTGGCCACAGCGCCCCGAAATACGGAAAAATTTCAAAAACATCTTGGGCCCGTTCACCTCAATAGCTACAAGTACCACGACACTACACACCTTGCCGAATGGTTCGCGATCATGCAAATGCACGACACACGCGATAAGAGCGAAGGAGGTGCGTAAACACGGATCGGCTTAATTCGCGATTAAGGAGCAGGGCCACGTTTCGACGGATTAATGATGTCACGTGTGTATACGACGTCGAACGTGACGCTCGGGTTATCGGAACCGACGATGCGGAAGAATGGTAGGTGGTGGGCCTTGTCGTGGAGGCGCGCGGCTATTTTCCAAAGGTCGTGGGCGCGTCGTTTCCACGGTGCTTATATATATATATATATAGTAGAAGGCACGCCGCGACAACCCTTGCACCGTCCTGCTGGATCACGCGGGATCAATTAATTCGGCGTATCTCGCTGGCTGCCGGAGTCAGCATTGTCGACGTTTTCCATCGCGATCTCGCCACGTGCCACCGAGTGACTCCCGGCGTCATCGTCGGTCCCCCTCCCTCCTATATATATATATATATATATGCGTGGTGGAGACCCTTTTGCACGCACGCCCACCTAAAGAACCCCGAAACAGAAATGCCCAACGCAAACAACAGGAGCCATGGCAGAAAGAGCATTTATTTCTCTCCCCCCCCCCCCCCTCCTGAGCGACTAAACAACGTCCGTTTGTCCCTTTGACTTTTCATTGCTCTCTGTTTTCTCCTAGGGGCGTTCCTCTCTCACGCGCTCCCGACGTTTTATTGCCCGGAAATTAATGAGATCGCACAACGATACGCGGCTGATATGCCCATCCCGAGTCCTTGCGATAAAACGCTTCGCCCTGATTTCATTAGGATATCCGGAAATTCAGCGTGCGTGCTCCGTTGTCCCTCGATCAAATCTCGTTTCGAGAATCGACTCGTTCGATCGTCGTTTTACGATTTTGTCGCGCGTTTGTACGTACTTGGTAAGTATAAATGTATCATATATATATGTGTGTGTGTGTGAGGAACGTTGAAGAAACGGTTGGCAAAATTTCGTCGAAGCACGTAACGCTCGGCCTGGGAATCGGGAAAGTCGCACTGAGGAACAGGTCCTGGTGAGTTCTTCAGGGACAGACGCATAAGAAACTGGCATAATCTTCCAGATCTTTTTCGCCAATTTCGAGGAACCATGCTGCAGAAACCGGTAACACCCCGCGTACACCTTCCGAGGGTTCGTTGACCCGAGGCACCGATGGACGATCAATCTTCCAAATCTCACGATGAGTACTTTGCAATCGCGAGTTCCCGAGCTTTTGCTTCGTTGCTCCTTAATTTCGGAAAATACGAGAAATAAATCACTCGGCGTTGCACGATGTGGCCGTAGTTTGGCAAGTTTCTGAATGATCGTTCGGAGTGAAAATTATAAGGAGAAACCTGGAGTGAGTCTTGAGAGGGATTTTCTACGTGTCGATTGATTTCGGCGAGGACGCTGAGCGATGACAAATCGGCGAGTGAAAATTGTGTGGAAAGTTGGCTAAAAGAGCTGACTGCTACCATAGTTGAAATGTATATATATATATATATATATATATATATATATATATAGTTGTGTACATCTGGCGCTTTGGGAAAACCACAAAGAATTTTCGAGAAGGTGGAAGAGGCAGAGGGCGAGAAAGAGAGAGAGAGGGGGGGGGGGGGAGGGGGGAAGAGAGAGAGAGAGATAGGCGTGGCTGATGGATGAAGATCGATGTCGTATACGCGCCACGATCCGCAGCATCGCATCTCCTCCCTTCTGATATTTGCCGGTGTCACCCCACTTGGCTACCTTCGTATCGTTACACCTCATATCCTTTTTAGACTTAATATCCTGCGACACGTGCGGGGATCCCGCACCAACACCTCAGACACGCGTCAGGTGCTTCCTGAGGAAAGAAAGTCAGCTTCTTAAGCTTTTACACGAATTTGGCAAAATGTATTATTCCTGTATTATTAACAGTGAAATGAAAAATCTGTAATAATTTCAATTCGCTTTTGTCTTCTTTTATATATATCAGACTATTCGACAAATCAGGTCATTTGTATCTTCCCTCTCGACCAGACAACCGAACAATATTTCAACATTCTTCAGGCTCAACAACAAAAAGAACTGGTTTTCTTCGGGACGTGTCAAGGCCAGTTTGCATTATCGCAGCTTTTTAAAATGTATAATATCTATATACATATATATATATATATATATAATACTATTTTAGTCTTTCAAGAAATCGTAGGAATAACATCGGAATATACAACAACAAAAAACTGCATTTTCGTTGAAATTTTGCTCCAAACACCAGGCAACGTAAGGAAAAACCTACAGGAATTTTGAGTGGATTCCAGATTACGTATGGAATGGCAAAAGCGTCGAAAACGAAATGGTGGAAATCTATTTTCGCTCGGGATAAATATCGAATTTCAGTTATGACAGATATATCGGTGAGATCTATCTTCGAACAATTGTGCTCTATCATGCGTCATCAATCAGATTGCCAGTGGGATTATTTTGCGCGAACAATCGGCTAGCGAAGGCTGCCTCGCCCGCCTCTCGGTTAGGAGCGAAACGGACGATGAGTGCGCGTGGACGATGTTTACGGGAATCCCTGATCCGGTGGGATCCAGCAGGATCGACGGAGGATCCCCGCGTTTAGGCCAGTCAGCCTGTCAAAAAGCGATTATTGATGATGCACGTTGATGGCCATTGAGACGGACTGACCGCGGCCTTTTGCTGCCAGCACTCGCTAACGCGAATATAATGCTCGCCTCTCTCTCTCTCTCTCGGACCCAAAAGGGCTCCCAACAATACAATTTTCATTCTCGACCGAAGGGTAGACTCTTCCCATGATCACCACCCTCTATAGCTCCTGCCCTCTTTCTTCATCATCTTCTTCTTTTTCCTCCTCCATACATTATCAAGATTTCATACCACTGTATAACAATCACGAAACATACAATAAAATATTACTCGAAATCATCGCACGTTTCGTTATTAGTTTCACTCGGCTAGACAAACTTTCCAGCGTTTTTTTCCAAGTATTATCGTGATTTTCCAAGTTTTCCAGGAGGGGGGAGAGCACGGCACGATTGTCAACGCTCCAGTCCAGTTTGGTGTCGCCATCCTGCAAATGGCTCGAGGGTAATGGCGTGTGCCGTTCGAAAGCCCTCCGTCACGGACGATTTTGCCGCGCGACGGCATTATTTATCACTTTCTACGGGAGTTTTGAGACTCCGCTTCCTCAGTCGACTGTCGCTGGTTGCGTGGCTGCCCTGGCGAACGAAGCGAGGCAGAAAAAAGGGAAGGAACGATAGATGTTTATCTGTATCGTATACTATAGCGTGCTTAAAGGTCAGGGAGCATTAGCATAAGAATATTCCAATTGGACCCTCTATAAATTTATGTACTGAATTAACTGGTGCAATGTGCTGGAATTCAATTACGGGAGCCTTCGCGTGTCTTTAATAGCTCGTTACGCGATGAAGCATCAATTTTTCCCTCTTCCTCGCTCTCGATCGCTGTACACGCGCGTTACATCGGCGAAAATCCTTCCGTTGCGATACAACGGTGGATCCACGCAATAATCATAATGGCCGAGTACCCTCTTCGACTATCAATATTGCGTCGAGCAAACAGCGCAGCGAACCAAACGTCGATCTGTTTGAAAAAGACCAACGATACGACAAACGATACTTTTACAAAAGTGCACGTGTGTTTGCCAAAGGCCTGTCATGCTACACCCCAATTTCATTGAAAATAAATGTAGCATTGCGCAACCTCGCACACGCATGTTTAAAGGATTTTAAGAGGATGTATCGCAAATAAAACGATGCAACGTCGAAACACTCGCTGGATTTTAATTAACAACGTCGATATAATTCAGCGAGAATCAGGATATATATATATATATATATATATATTCGTACAAAGGAGGATAAAAATAAAAAGAGCGAGTGGTTAAAAGCGTGTCGTTCTGGAAGCGCTGCTGCGGATGATCCTATTGAATTCTGGCGAGTGGCTCGTGTGTAAATAGAGGAGAACCGACGGCGTGCGATTCACCACGCGTGTATATATATATATATATATGGGTGTATACGTAGCGCGAGAGATCGGGTTTGCGTTTCGGTATCTATCCGTTCGCTAGTACAGTCAGTGTCGCCTGAGAGAGAGAGAGAGAGAGAGACGGACCAAGTGACCCGTTGCGCAAATCCTGAAGGAGAGTTCTCGCAACGGGGATCATGGAGGCTCCTGGCACGTGACGCGCGTGTTTGCTGGGTACACAAGCCTCGGTGTTTGGTACACACGGTCCTGGAAGGCACAATGCTCGATGGGTTACTAAAACAGCGACGCGATGCCGGCATAAGCGATATTCGTGTCAGCATAAAGGTCCCCTAAAGCCACGCTAAAAGAACAACCTCCCCCCTCCGATCTGACTCTTGCTTGCTTATTCTTATATATATGGTTCTATGCCCCTTTTTCCAAAACCGCTGGATCCTTTTTTCTTCGGTCCATACAAAACCAACAGCCTCGCCTTGTTTTTAGTCAATCAACCGGTCACGAGTGCGTACTTCGTCCTTGTGATGCGTGTGCGCGAATAACGAGCGTCGGTAGCACAATTCCAACCCTGCTTTCATATACTGCTAATCAAACCTCGACTCGGTACCAATTATTATAATTGGTCAAAGTTTTATCTTGAACCGAAAAAGAATTGAGCGAGCTTATATAGAGTGAATTGTACGGATTGAGATGTAGGAGAGTTTTTGATCGGTTCGACCAGAGGGCAGCTCCCACGGAGATCGTTCGTCGAGTCGGTAGATCCTCTTCAAGGTCGAAAGATGCACTCTTCAGGGTTGTACGGTCGAGTTCGAGAAGAAATTTTTTTATCTCGTGCACAAGTTTGTTTCCAAAGACCTGGGTCTATTTACGATAATCTATATAATAGAATTACGAGTAAAGGTGAAAAAGTCTAGGGGAGCCCTTTTTATCCGTATCGATCGCGAAAGAGATGAACCCTTTTGCGTCGGAGCATGACGGAATAAGCGCGCGAACGCTTATTCGGCTTCGGTGTGAAAGTCCAGCTGAAAAAAATGTGGGGGCCAACGAGGCAGAAGCCGACAATCGTCCTCGCCAGGATTTCGATCTAAACGACCGTTGGCTAATGTCGTCCAGGACGAAAGGTCCTGCAGCCGGTCCATGCACCGGCAACAGTCGCATTAGCCACAGGACGACCTTACAATGGACCCCTCTGTTTTTCACGCTTGATCGCCGTGCCTGGTGGGGGTACCACAAGCACACACCCATAACCCCCTCTTTACTTCGTTACGTCCATCACACCGAATTTCTCAATCTCTCTCGAGTTTCCATCCATTCGATCGATCACGATTTTCCTAAGATTCTATATTTATCGATACGAGACAGAACCTCCAATAAGATCAAAATACAGATTTAACGTCGGGAAATCGCCGAATGGAGTTTAGCCGAGCTTTCGGAGGAAAATCGTGGGTTGGGAAATGGGAAAAAAGAGGTAAAACAATTTGAATGGTTTCTGCTGGCTGGTTAGCACAGTCGAAAGCATCGAGTATAGTAAAGGCTGATTTTACACTGTCGGTGTCACGCTAAATCTCCGGCGCATTGTTCGCACCCCCTCTCAGCGATTTTCCATTGGCACCCTTTGCTCCAGCCAGCCAGCCCCTCCCCCCCCCCCCTTATCCTCCACCCTACGACTCATCCCCGATTTTCACCCTTCGTGATCGCCGCGCAACCAATACGTCCAATCGAGTCTTCCAATGTGTGTATTTTCATCGGGCTCCGAGTTAGATTTTTCAAAATACGATCGACCCTGTCTTCCTTCTATTAGGTGAAAATTTTCATTCGCAGCAACGCTGAACCAGTGCAGTTCTCCACCGCGCAATCAATATGTCCAATCGAGTCTTCCCATGTGTGTATTATTTTTACCGAGCTTCGAGCTAGATTTTTCAAAATGCCTTGTCTTTCTTTTATGAAAATTTTCATTCGCAGCACCGCTGAACCGGTCCAGTTCTCCAACTCAGTTGGAATACTTCGCTCTGACCTTTGACCCGTAGAACCGGAGGACTATCATTTCTTACGACAATTCCCTGAGATTACGTTTCACGGAGCATAGCTCATATCTCAGATACGCCTAACGAACACTCCGCTGAGTGGCCTGATTCACGAAGATGCGATTAATAATTAAGATCCTCGCGCAGGGAACCGTCCAAAAAGCCGCGGGCTCTCTTCTCTGGTGCAGGAAGAGGAACACGGGGAGGGTAATGGCAATTTACGCGTCCCGCGAGACCAGATAACTTCATATCTGCCCTGTAATCATTTATTCTCTCAATGGGAATGATATTGCCAAATTGAATTAGATAAGCAGAGCCATACATCTTCGGCGCGTACGTGCCCACGTACATACAAAAATCCATTGCGATATGTACTCTTACTTTCGCTCGGGAAAATATCCTTCGTAATATTGATTAACCGGACTCGTTATGAGAATACTTTATTATCACCGCAAATCTTTTATCTCTATGACTAATGCTGTAAGAATAGTTTTATCGATATTATAACGCAGTAATTTAATAATAGAATAAATCTTATCATCGATTAATAAATGCATCAATGTAATTTTAAAATTCATTACATTTGTTTTTATTCGATAATAATTATTATTGTTATTTGATTCCTTTTATTTCAATGTGTGGAGCTTTTGTCTATAATAAAATATCTATTGATAATCGTCGAGTTTTAATTGTTCGAAAGGTCTTTTCTACGAGGAAAAAATAGATTTGCACGCGTGGCATGGATATAATAATGAAAATCCTTACATCAAGGTGTCTCTCGGATGGAATCGGTCGATGGAAATAAATGACTGACTGACTGCTGCCTAGAGGAAATCACACCCCGGTAAATTGACCCTCCATCGTTAAATACCTCCCTTTGACATTCTCGATCGGGGTAAGAGCGCCACGCTGTATAGGGGCAGGATAGGGTCCTTCATAATGGACCACGTGGTATTGGAGAGAAAATCGAATGGACCCGTGAACTCATCGGAAGGTTTCCGCATCGAAAGATTCCCATTCACGCTGTCCATCACTCGCCTACGATTCTTGGCGTGGATCAGCAAAATTTGTCATCTGGTAACTCATACCTCATCCCCCTATTATTATATATAATATATATATGTGTGTATTATCCATCGATACAAACACGTTCTTTTCAGTCGTACACAACAAACAAGAGAAAATTTTACACGAAAACTTTAAAACGAGAAGAATTAACGTAAAAAACTATACAATACTTGCACAGGTTCTCCGTTAAGCAGCTAAGCGTGCGTGCTAAAAAATAGATGTTTATGTTGAAGTTTACGTCAGAGGACAAAGCGAATGAAAAATAAATGTGTACAGGGAGAGAGGAGAGGATAAGTGTGCGGAATACGCGAATGTTGGTCAGGGTTGCATGGCCAGGCTGAGAGAGCGAGAGCAGTGTTTTGTTACCAGCGTGCGATCCACGCCACGTGGCTGAGATTAATGTGTTTTGATTTTTAGACTTTGTATTATACCAGTAGTAAGCCTTTCGTGCATTGTGCTTCTCCCGTACGCACACACCCCTATTTTAGTGCCACTCGGCGTAATAGGGTCTGCTAAATAGGTCATGGAATATGTATAAATATAGACATATACCCCCTTTCTTTGGTATTTATTTATCAAAATGTACAGAAAAAGGATAGAAATATTTATTCGTACCCCTGAGAAAAGATCTCGAGCGAATAATATGGTCCAGATTCTGTTCTCCATAGGATATTATCGAACGTCGAAGAACTCCTCGCACAATCGGTGCAATCAGCGATGGAAAGAACCACGCTGGAGCTGCAACGTGTTACCGAGAGAGAGAAAGATAATCGCAGTATCGTTATTGAGAAGCGGAGGTCTTGGCGACTGCAGCAGCAGCGCCTTTCAATTTATCTCTGATTTTGAACGTTTCAATTTAATTGACGGTACTCGAGCGAGGTTGAAGAGTAGGGAGTTCGGGCCGATTAATTCCTTTGTCGCCTATCCACCACTGAAATAACAAACCTCTTGGCCGGACGGGAGTCGAGAGGATACAAGGATGATAAAATCACGAGGGTCCAAGGGAACGCGGAATAAAAAGGGGAACGGGAAGCAAAAGAGAGAGAGAGAGAGAGAGAGAGAGGAGTTTGCGAACCACGAGCAGCCCTTCCTTCATTTTCCCGTATCGGTGAGGTTGGCGGGGAAGATGAAGACCGAAGTGGAGGGGGGGGGGAGGGGGTAGAGGAATTGCAATTAAAAGTATCTGGCACAATCTTCGTTAAACTTCTTCTCTTCGCTCCACGTTGGCGAGGAGAAAGCATTATTAAAACGTGCCGTCGGCTTCAACCGTTACATCGCCTTCACCCCCTCCCTCCATCCCTCCACCAACTCCCCCTGTTTAGCCAGCGGTTCCCCATCTCCTTTGCATGGACGCAATGCCTCTTTCAACGACTCGAGAGTCGCGATCATCGTGTGGTGTACGTTCCAAACTCGCGACTCCCTCGCAATAGTCGAACTACTTGTGTATATTTCTTCCTCGTGGAAGGGGGGGGGGGGGATACTTTACACCAAAACTGCACGTCATTGCAGGTATAACAATTTTAGAGGAAAAATTGAAACACTCGCGTGGCCAGCAGCTGTATATTTGCTTTGTAACGCAAATATTAAACTCGATCGCGCAACATTTAAATTCCGTCTAAGGCGGGGGATTCAAATGAAAGCGTATAAAACTGGAGAAAAGATTAGTCGAAAGGAGAGAAATTATATGGAAGCGGCGAGTGGAGGGAGCCGAGCGAGGAGAGCAAGGCACTTTGGCAAAAGTAAACTTTTTAACATCGCATTACAGCGGTAGCATAGATATTCTTTGCTTAATTCTAATAAGTACTTGGTAAAATTTCGAATATCGTGGAATGCAAATGAGAGGGTAGGGAGGGGGGGGGGGGAGTCGCGATTATTCCCGGGGCTTTCCAGGTAGGCAAATGGGCGAAACGTCACGATGGAAGCCCGGTTTATCGAGAATTTTGAGAATGGTAATGCGGAAGAAGAGAGATAGAGTTTTAGGGCTGCGAGATAGGGAGAAGGAGGCGGGCTGGCCGGAGAGCGGCAGTCTAAGAGTGGGTTGATAAGGAAAGGAAGGTGGTGACAGGAGGAAAAGGATAGGGGTTTGGTGGCCTGGCAAAGTCGAAGGGGTAAGAAAGGGAGAAGTTCTCGGGGTCTCTCAAAGTAATCCTGCTACCGGAGGTCGGAGGAGAATATAGGATGAAAATACCTGGAGTTAGAGAGGTCTTACTCGCTCGTCCGCCCCACCCTCCTCTTCAACCTCCCCATCCTATATATATATATATATATATATATACCTCCTCTAGCTCCCGGTACGGACGCCCCAAATAAGACAGAAGTCATCATATAATTCCTCGGCTAATACTCGCTCTCTAAGACTTCTACCGCAGTCTCCTATCTTCCCTACCGCACCCTCGCCACCTCCAACATCCCCCAGACACTCTTCAGCCTTTCTTTTCAACTTCTCTCTCTTTCTCTCTCTCTCTCTCTCTCTCTCTCTCTCTATCGTCGGTCGGGATCAGAAAAATTAGAATATTTCCCGATTCTTATCGATAACACTTTTAACCTCCAGAATAAACACAAACGATGCTCGTTGCGGGATATAACGACGATAAGAGAAAAATTCGATTACGTCACCGCAATATGACTGCGTCTGTATACCGACTCGACGATGTTTTACAAAGCCGCTGATACAAACAAGGAACGAAAGGAGAAAAAAGCGAATGTTTGTAAAGGGGTGGCACTGCGCGCGGCCGTTTGGTCCCAGGGGGATCGAAAGAGGAAGGAAGAATTCCGTCACGATCTCGTCTACGCTAGCTTTGTCCCTGGCTTTGATTTCTTCTCTTCCGTTGCTCTCCGTGACTGAACCAGAGAGAGAGAGAGAGAGAGAGAGAATGGTTGGTTCTTGGCTGCTTCGGGAAGAGAGAGGCATCGGGAGAGTGAGCGATATTTACATGCGATTTGCATACTAGTTGATCCCTATTGCTTCCATCTCCAACGACCCAAGGGCGGCAGACCTATACCCGGCGAACCCTCCGTCACGGCTCGTCCTCGCCCTCGTCCTCTTCCTCCTCTCGTTTCACGATTCCACCAGAGTCTCTGCTTCAATATTCTCTCTCTTCCCCCTTCGTTCGCAAAGCAAAGGCTACAAAACACGTATCTCTCTCCGCGCGGATTCGCACGTTCTCCACGAGACGCGTAAGCGAAACCCTTAACATTAAACCGAATCCGAGCCGACCTCGAGGATCGACGTTCCTCGAATCCTCTTGCTCGTTATCGCGCGCCTTAATGAAGTGTCCTACTCTCTCTCACTCCGTATACCAGCTCCCTCCTCTCCGGACCGTGTGGCTGCACGGTTTCGACTCTGCGACGATCCTCACCCCCCCCCCCCCTCCTACACCCAACACCTATCTATATCTACCAGTCTGATTACCGCGTGCACTTGACATCCGACAAACTCTGCTCGGCTTCTTCTCCCATCCACGCAACCTTAACAGCAATCCTTCCTCGTCATCCGAGACACGGACGATAGAAATTCAGTAACAATATTTTTAAATCTGGAAGTCTTCGGGGTTTGAACCGAGTTACCAAAGGTGTATATATATATATATATATATATATTTATATAATCAGAAGCGGTATATAAATGCGAGCGGTTTAATTGCGGATAGCCTGCTTTGCGCTGAGCTTTTAGTGGCTGATGGACGAGAGGGGGGGGGGGGGGGGGGGAAAGTTGCAGAGTTCCCTGCTTTCCTATCTCGAAACCAAATGGAGAAATCGAATTAACGGAGATAATCAAGGTAGCTGTGCAAAGTGGAGCCAGGGTCTCTGTCGATTCGAATGTTTCTTTTTTTTTTTTAAACGTTTCGAGGAATCATTGCGAGCGAAAAAGCAGTGACGGTGGATATTTAAGGAACAAACGAAGCTTCTTAATGGGAAATCTTTTGTTCGCTGTGGAAAAAGAGAGGGAGTGGACGCGAAGGAACCGATTTTTGCTCGAGCAAGTTGGTAGGGTCCACATCCGATTGATATCTGAAGCTTGTGCCACGTGAGTTCCCCAGGCACGACGTCTAATTAACTCCGTGACTGGCTGACCCGTGACCCATGCTTTCTTTCCTCGGCTCGCATGGCGCCTGTGTGCCTGCTCGTTAGTATGCGTGTGTCTACTTCTCGCACACCTTTAACACAGTCCGGACTCCACAACGTGGATAGAGACATCATCGTGCCGACGTTCCGAACCACCTCAACCTTGCCTCGTCCCCGCACCAGAAGATCGTTCCCGTTAAATCCAATTAGACCGAGATCGAATCACCCAGAAATTTTCAGTCTCTTCCACTACTCTTTCCATGGAAATACTTTGCAAAATTCCTTAATTCCTGCGTGACCTTGAAGATTTAAGAAAAACACTGGAGGACGAGACTTCTTCGTGGTTTTTATCCAGAAGCACAAGGGTTCTCGTCGAAATACAAGGACCATTGAGAATATTCCGAAAAAGTTTGCTATATATACGGGTCTATGCGTCGATCAGATTTGGCGATGGGGATCGACGTAGCGTGCGATGCTCGCGGTGTTTCGTTAATTAAAACGAACGAACGGTTTAATTTTATGCGACTGCCGGACTGGCCTAACCTGTGCACAGCTTTCCCACTGCACATACCATCCCAACTGTGCACACTCATCGCTCGTTCCTGCGACAAATCATTATGCCGCCCTGATTTTCATCCAATCATCGTCAGCATCATCATCGAGCCAAATCCTTATCGCCCAATCTTCTCGAAATTAACCATCGACCATCCGTTATTCCACCACTCGAAAAAAACAACATCGTTCCAAATATTTTCCTCGCTCGATTGAACCGTTAAAATATTTTACAAAAAAATACCTTTTCCCAATTTTTACCAAACCGAATCATTGATTCGATCGTATTGACACGATGAACGTGATAAAAAAGGGAAAAATTTCGATGTTTACTCTTTAACAAAGAAGAGAATATAATAATACGATCCAGTGAAATCTCGTCGACCGACTAAAGCGAGTAATACGATTTAACGTGGCGAGGTAGAGTAATATACAGGGTTTATTGCCGAAAGCTCTGTAGAATTTAGAGCAGAACCGGTAATGTCGGTAACCAAACATAAACTTTGCTCGCGCCTCTCACTTTCCACCCGTATCAGATTCGACAGCAAAATATAAGAAAAATTGCTTCATAATCATCGAGCACTAGAGAGAGAGAGAGAGAGAGAGAGAGAGAGAGAGAGAGAGAGAGAATCCGTATATTAATTTCGTCGAGAGAGGATGATTCGAAAATTGGTATCGGTCGTGATGCGGTAGCGCGGGTCGGATTCAACGTGGAAAACAGGGTGTGGCGCGTGAGAGTTGGCTCACCTGAAACAACACAACGTTTTCAGATCGCTGATCCCATAAGCGTCCACGTTTGATCCCTCTGTTGTTTCGCGTGTGCATTCGCTTGCCTCGCCGGTTAATTCGCGAAAAACCATAGTAATAACCTCGTAAGAAAAACTGCATAGTTCGTTGCGGAAAGATTGTAACTTTGTGTGACGTATATATATATATGTGGAACGTGCTGGGCTCGATCCGACGAGTTTCGGACGTGCGCGCTTGGGAGGCAGAGCGTAAAAAACACAAGTAGATGTGGCATATGAGAGAGGAAAAAAAAGATGCGGGGGTTGTGGAACGGGGGCGAGTCTGCACAGCGTATATGGAACGCAGCAGTAGATATATCGCAAAGCATAATATGCAAAGCGGATCGGATGTTCCCTGCGGGGGGTAAAAGCGGCAGTCGAGGGGTGATTAGCGGGACAAAAGCTGACGCCGCTACAAGTGGAAGCAAATTGGTAGAAAATTGATAATCAACCGCCAATATCAACCTCCACTGGGAGCCGTTGCTCGTCGAAAGAGCCCAGGGGATCCTCCCGTGTGCGAGAATCCCTAAGATAATTTTTGTGTCTCGAAAAATACACGAGTAAATATGTATGTGTATATAAAAGGTGCATCGATAAAGAGATGGGAATAAAAGAACGCTGTCTTAACTGCGCGAACTTTGAATAAATCACACGTGGCTGAAAGGAAGACGCGAGATGACCTGCGTGCCTATATATATATGTAGGCTTGTAAAAATATAAGACCGAGGCAACGATAGTGGGTATGTTATTGGTTTTACGGCTGACGATATGAAAGAGTGTGAAAGGAACACGTGTGCGGTGTCGCATCTATCTGGAAAGTTCATCGTGTGACAAAGATCCCCTCAAAGAGTTTCCTAGAATGCGAGCTAACTCCGTAGACGACGACGTGGCGAGTGTGTAATCGAAAGAATCGTAGAGCACTTTTCTCATGCAAATACGGCCAATGCGAGATCCCTCGAGCGACGAGCAACTTTTTCTTTAGACTGCTTAAAACTTCCAACTTGGGTCCTTTTAAATTTAAATGTCTCGCTGCTACACTCTGCCTGATGGGTACGTGGAGCACGGCCACGTCCAACCAGTCGCTGCTGAAAAATAACGCGCGTTATGGAAAAAGGACCTGGCCTCATCCTGCCTGATCGATGAACGAATCGCATCGCACGTGGCAGGAACGTCTCGTGGACCCTCGAATTGCAACGTTCGCCAAAATGTCCATATATATATATATATATGATATTTGTGTATAAATTTCGAGCACTCGAAACTCTGACGAGGAGTACATTAATTTGTTATGACGCTAAATACGCTATAAAAAATTGCTCTATCATCGCGCACTTGCACAGCGTGCATCTTCCAGGTCGGGAAAATTCGAGCGGAGACGGCGCGTTTCGGGCAACTTCCGTCAATAAAAATTCCTCGACGCTCAGCTTCTGTTTTTTACGACGCTCCCCTCCATAAATTTATGCCACCGATCCAGCATCGTTGTGGACTCTCTGATTTATAGACTTATAGATTCTTCTCTTCAGGTTTTCCCCGAGTAAAGCCCGCGTTCTCTCGACGCAAAATTAGAAGCTCCCTTTTAAACTGTATATTCCCACTCGAATCCGCAGTTAAATGGAAGGATCATGGTGGAAATTCGAGGAAAATTTCGGGAAGTTTTTCGAGTTTTCCTGGTCGAATCTCGATCTTCGTTTCTAGGCTGGTGCGACTGTCCTGGTCCGGGCCTCCCCCTCGGGAACGGGGCTCCTCGGTAAAGGGTCGGTCTCTCTTCTGCACACCATCCATCCCTCCCACCCCCTCCCCTTCAGCGGAGCCGCGCGATAGCTCATAAATATTCAATGGCCACGCGGCCAAGATAAACTAATTAAAACTTAGATCTCGGTAGTCACTTTAGATTTTTACTTACACAGGAAGCATTTCAGCGTGGCAGACCGCCTGGAAAAAAAGTCTACATGGCCCTGGCCGCGAATCCGATTCGACTCTCTCGGCAGGAGTGCGCGAGAGGGGTGTGGGGGACGCGGGGGTGGCAACGAAAAGGGGGCCGCAAAGAAAGCTTTACTCTGTACTTCTCATTAAGGAAACCACATCGTCTTTCCTTCTGCCTCTGCTGCTCTAGTCCTGCAACATCATTTCCCCCCCCCCCCCCCTGATCCTTTTTCCAAAGCCCGCTATACGGGCCTCGACCGGTGCCCATGCACGGAAGAACGCGATCGACCGACAAAGGCCTGCGAAACGCTGTCCAGCTCGCTCCTTGGAATGCTGAACCATTTAAGATTGCCTAAGCACATTCGTTGCTGTGGCTGATGCTTGCGCTTGAAATCGTTTTGCACAATTTGCATCGGCACGAAGCAGCAAATGCATTTGCACAATGTTGCTGCCACGAGGTAACGCAACGCAGCCTCGGCTACAATTTCGACCAAACGCCGAGTTGCCAGTCGGAGAAAAAGTGTTTTACGGAGGCTCTTGATAGGGAGAAAGTTCATTGGCGCGAAGTATTCTTGGCGGAATCAACGATATACGCTTTATATATTTACGCGTATCCAAAGCTCGAGGTTTGTCATTATTGCGCTTGAAATCGTTTTGCACAATTGCATCGGCACGAAGTAGCAAAATGCATTTGCACGATGTTGCTGTCACGAGGTATCGCAACGCGGATTCTACAATCTCGACCAAACGGCGAAAAAGTGTTTTACGGAGGCTATTGGTAGAGATAAAGTTCATTGGCACCAAATATTCTTCGTCGAATCACCGATTTTTGCTTTTACAAGTATCCAAAGCTCGTGGTTTGTTATTATTTTAGTCAGACGAGTATATATATATATATATATTTGGTGTTTTTACTGGCTCGCCGAATCTCGGCTCTTCGCGACAAACCTGCGTTATCCTCCCTTTTTTCAGTTCGTATTTTAATTCGTCGCCTGTGTTTCTGCCCCCTGTCCCCACCCCCACCCCCGCCCCCAGCGACTCTCGTCTGGCGTAACTTATTTTTTTCTCCTTACCCAGGACCAGGTTTACTTAAGATATTAAAGCACCCACCCACTCGCAGCTCTCCTCCCAGACGCTTCTTCTTCCTTTTCCTTCCGTTCTCCCCCCCCCCCCCCCCCCCCAACTACCACCCAAAGACCAACGACATTCCCCAGGGAGTTTGGTGTACCCCGACGACGCAGGCTTCGCTTAATTTGTAAGCGGATTTTTGCACTAATCAACGGATTTAAGAAGGTTGGGCCAAGCGAGAATAAGGGCCGGGCTTACGAAGGGTAAGGGGGACTCGCTAAGACCAAAGCCGAGGAACAAGAAAGTCATTTGAATTTATTTTAATTATACTAACGAACAGACCGCGGAACGAAGGCCTAACGAATTATTTGCACGAATATGATTGCGTGGAATTTCTAACGAAGAATCGACCAATCTCCAGTGATGTCCTCGGGAACAAGCTCCATTATTTGGACCCTCCTCGCCAAAGAATTTCTGCCATCGAAGAAACTCAAAAGGGCAACTCGATCTACCCTTCATTTCATCCCGCGAGGGAACGCGGTGCATTTACAAATATACAGAGTATATATATATATGTCTCATCCAAAACACACAGCGGACATAACTCGCGATTCAGTGGGAAAATCAAAATCTTTTCAAACGAGAATTTTGTAGAACTCGAAGGGGACACTGAATCCTCCCATAAGTCTATTTCTCAACTATTGATATTTCAAGGTCAAATGCAGATCATATCTTGAGGGTTTTAAAATATACTATACGCATTTTTTATAACATCTTCTATCATCTTATTTTGAAAACTGGTTCCAAGGTCCTTTTTTCTGCACTTTTGGAAGCATGCATAGTGCATAGCACTAGAATGATGTTGATGTGAGAAGGTATATACATACATGTACGAAAAGAGTTGGTAAAAAATACAACAATTTACCAATATCATATATATATATATATATATGCACCACTACAAATTTGTAACTCGAATATATCGTGCAAAACACACGTGATCGACGAATGGGACTCATCAAGGTCTGTATGCACGATGATCGACAAGTACTTTTAATCAAGAATCGGTGGTTATTTACGAAGGTATATATAGTCATATAATTGCATCGAGGATCCTACGAAAATTCTTAAATCGTGCGAGATGAACGAACAATGCCCCAAACAAGTTTTGCAGGGGACTAACATGACGCAGAGTCCAAAGTGGCGATGACTGAAATCCCGTTCCGCGAGCGGAAAAAGAGTGAATCGCAGGGTCTTAAGGGTGAAGTCTTGTTTAGGGTTGTCCCGATCCCATGACTCATCCTCGTAGGATCTCTCTCTCTCTCTCTCTCTCTCTCTCGTTTTCTCTCTTTCTCTATATATATATATAGGTGCTCACTAGCACACGCTCGCCAATTGCCGCATAAAACACGATCCGACTTTATCCTGCTCTCTCTCTCTCCCTCTCTCTCATCTGTGGTTGAACGTGGGTGGGGTGGCTCGCCATTTGCAATGCAAACGATAACACAGCGTATCGCACGAGAACTCGCGCACTGCCGAACCTTCGGCAAGGGAAACGTTTTAGTAGGAGGTGAAGGTGGAGGAAGCTTCATAAGAGAAGGGGGGGGGGGGGAGGGAAAGAATGACGTAGAGACTCTCCACGAAGGTTCCACGAGGAAGAATATTTTTTTTCATCGTTCCATCAAGCAATGACCTTGAATTCTTGAAATGCATAGTAAAAACACATTTTCTCAAAGGCAAAGCGACTCGATGGAAAATCCAAGGATAAACAGCAGGTTTCTCCAAAGAAAAGAGAGAGACAGAATAAAATCACAAAAACAATGACTTAATGATTCACCGAAGTCTTTCACAAGAACAATTTTTCCTAAATCATTTACACGTTTCATATATCGATCAGTAACGTAGGTTTTTTTCAGAAATAATACAACTATGATCAAGACTATTATTTATTCTATATCTGCTCACGTCTCTATCGCAGCTCAACAATTCAGTACCGACTAAGAAGTTACATGTTCTATATACATGAAAATTTTGGCGGGAATTTGAAAAACCCCACAATAATACGTACATTTCCTGTTGAGAGAAAAAAGTCGTAGAAAAAAAAGAGAAGCGGAAGGATCCCAAGGGATGGCGATAAAGAAACGGGATTAAAATAGGAAGAGTAATTTAGCAAACGAGAACGCGGACGCTTTCTTTCATTAAGCTCCTAATGAATCGTGCACAGCGACGATGAAAGTGTCGAATCGCACGAGGATCTTTCACGCGACTCGTTATCCACTGCTCGATCATCGCCGCATTATTGTGCCTTTTCGACGTTGGCTAAGAGCGACTCAACGAGGCTATAGAGCGTGTGTAAAAACGGCAATTACTAGAAATAGAAACTGGCAATCCGCCAATTAAGAGCGGCGATAATTTCGGTGTGTTTACACAGTCCCTTAAGGCTGCTTTTCCCGCTCAGACAATCGCGCACCGGTCGCTTTAATTACTCGCGGCACCGGCTTATAATCTACCAATTATTTCTCGGCATCTCTCCAGCTCGTTGCTCGCTTCTCAATGAATCAGCTCAATTTATCAGCGCCACCTCCTGGTTCTAGCGAAACCTCGTCGACTTTCGCGGTACGATCAATCAGTCCAATAACCGACGAGGAGTTTTCTCATCGTTTCCTGGCTAAATCGCGATACGCGATGGAGGGGAGAAGGGTGCTTTGGGCGGATTTGCGAGGAAGAAGAATTACGCAATGGCGTAGGACTGCGAAAAATTTAATTAAACGAGATAATCGAGGTGCGAATGGAAGAGAAGCAAAAGATTCGTTCGTATAACTATTTTTTTAGTAGCTGAGGAAAATATTTTATTGATGAGGGACGAGGAACGTTATTGGGTCCAACTTCCTCATCTTTCATATCTATGTATCACACTTTGGCTTTTCTCGTGTTTCGTTCAGATCGCGATACGGGACAGAGAGGGTGAGCGAGGTGGTACAAGGGGGTTGACAAGGAAAAAGACTTACGCAATGGCGGCGGACTGCGAGTGGCGAGTCCAGCAGTCCTTGGCACGCGGAACACGGAATTTCCGTTTTAACAATGAGCTTTCCCTCGGAAACGTCCCCCGCGCGCGCTCGATGAATATCGGCAATTAATCATTTAGGGAGAGAGTCGTTGTTGCTGGAAATGCACCCCTCCCGTTTGCCAGAGGAGAAATGCCCGAGTATCCAGCGTCCTCTGCCCAATTCGTTAAATTCCCTCAACCACCAAACGCCTTTCTTCCGGTTCGCCACTGCGCCTCGCGCACCGATCCAAATTTTCATCCATCGATCGTTCATCGACGTTTATAATTGGAACGCGAGAAATGCGGTTGATTCACTCGTGGAGGGAAAAGTAGGTAGTTGCGATGGTTTGCTGGACAGTTTGCGTAATGGAGCGTAAATTGGTACTAATGCGAGGTGTGTGTGTGTGTGTGTGTGTGGTATATAAGAGAATGTCACGAGAGAGAGAGAGAGAGAGAGAGAGGACGGAGTACAAAGTACCAACACGAGCACGACCATACATAGGTAAAAGCGTGTATCCTACGTATGTTCCACTCGTTATCGCAATCTCGACCCCGTTTGATACAACAGTCACTGTGACGACTATCGTCTTGCGACACGCAAGGCCGTTGCGGACTTTTCTATACGACCAGCCGCAAGGACCTCCTCTATGAAATTGTTGCAACAGCCTTAAGGTAACTAATGACGACGCTGATAAGCGCAATTCGCGAATACGCTCCGCAGTCGTACACGCACAGATATCGATCGAGATATGCCGCAAAGAATTCTCTCCTCCCACGCACGAATCCAAAAATCAATAATATGTGATATAATAAACCAGGGATGATTATGATCGAATATTTTATTGCGATTAGAAGAAATGCGGCAAAGAATTTTCTCCTTTCACGCACGAATCCAAAAATCAATAATACGCTATGATAACCAAGGATAATTATATGATCTAATTATTCGAATATTTTATGGCGATTAGAAAAAACTAATTTTCTCCATACTCTCTCCGATCGCATCTTTGCTCTTTTTACCACGTTTTCCTTCTCTATTTCGCATTATAAACAGAAACGACTTTTTGCAACTGCGTTATATCGTTACGCGGAGCGAGCAAAAAATACTGCCGCCGCGAGTAACAAGTATTTCAACTTTGCACGCACTCGGTGATATATGTAAGGCCTCCGGACTGGTTTTCCGCAAAACCAGTCGTCTCTCGCGAGACGGACCAAGGTTCGCACGCATAAAAGCGCGCTTCCGAGTGTAAAGCGGTGAATTTTCGAGAGATAACGCGCCGAGCGAATTGATACAGACGCGAGATACGTATATAGAATGCGTTTCGATCGAGGTTAAGGACGATGAGCGATGAATTATAGCAAGGCTTGGAAATTTTTGCACATTTCAGTTGTTTACTATAGTCACTGATAGGAAATACTTGTTGGTGACTATATAGTAAATAGCTGAAATGTGCAAATAATTCCGAGCCCTGAATTATAACGCGGTGAGAGATACGCTTATAATCTCCGAAGGGACAGGGTATATATGTCAAGAGTTCGTCAGAGGTCGAAGAGCCTAGAATTCGAAGCTTGAACACGTGACGCGAGGATCGCAAGAGTTCCTCGGTCCAATAAGGAGTTGGGTGGCGCTAACGAGTGTAAATCGGTGAATTTTCGAGAGATAACGTGCCGAGCGAATTGATAGAGACACAAAATACGTAGAATACGTTCTAATCGAGGTTAAGAACGACGAGCGATGAATTATAGCATGACGAGAGATACGCTTAATCTCCGGAGGGACAGGGTGTGCGTGGAGGGTTCGTCGGAGGTCGAGTAGCCTGGAACTCGAGGCTCGGACACGTGACGCGAGGATCGCAAGAGTTCCTCGGTCCAATAAGGAGTTAGGTGGCGCTAACGAGTGTCGCCTGGCAGATATTCCGATCCTTGGAATATCCGGGACTGTTGTCCCAAGGGCTGCCATTACTGTAACTCCGCTGTCTTCGCCATTACCCATCGAGCCTGCTGCGCTACCCTCCTCCTCGACCCCGGAATCACAGCCTAGCTTCCTCGTTAACCCCGAAACGATCGCTTCCACCGGAGCCACCCTCCATTTTCTCCAGCCAACTCCCCCCTCCCCCTCTATTCTACTACGATTCATGTTTCTTGCAAAACCTCCGTATTTAACCAAATTCCCATTTCAACGTTTCCCTCCGATATACCTTCCCCCCGTTCTCCATTAATCTGTAAGCAGGATGCGAATATATTGATAAAAGAGTCCCGTTGAAAAAGTATATTTATTTATAGGAAGAGCCTAGCGCGCAAGTTTTGCTACCGAACTGGCACTTGCAAAAACAAGGCCTGCTCCTGTTTTCGCACGCTGACCACTCCACCGTGAACGGCCTCTCCACCTTTTGTTTTTGTAGCCCAGAGGAATAGCGGTTTCATCGTGTCCTCCCGCATAACAAAAAAGGGGACATTATTTCACGGAGTCGTGCAAAAACAACGCGGACCACAGTCGATTATCAGTCAATCGTTTCCACGTTTGTTTTCACCGACCTCGACTTTTCCCCTTGGCCGTCCGTCCGACGCTCGACTATCAACATTTCCTAAACTTTTCCCAGTCGACAGACAGGAGTTTGTTATATACGAAAAATATAATAAAAGTCACACGGAACGCTCGGGGTGGAATCATCCATGGATGAAAGACTCGCATACACACACACACACATACCAGGTGCAGCAGGGGCAAACGAAGCTCGAGGAAGCTTCAGCGATCGTTGGTCGTTGAGATCCCCGGAAGAAGCGGGTCGCGACGGGTTTGCCAAGTCGAAGCGTTGAAAAAATTGGTGAGAAGGAAGGGTCGAGTGGGAGGGGGGGGGGGGACTGCGAGATTTCGAAGAAAATGGAAGAAAGCGGAACGGAAGATGCTGCGTCGTAAATCAGTGACTGTACGTAGAATAACTGGCGAACGCGCGATAAATCAGGGATCCTGGGAAACCGAATTAGGAAATTGCCTGCTTAAAAAGCGCAGTGACGTTAATCCTGGCTCGTGCGCGTATCTTGGCATGCGAGCGCGAGTATATCCTCGGAGCAGAAGGAAAGCACTGCTCCGGCTGCCTTTGGCGAGCGAGGGATGCCGAAAATAAAAGCGGAGCGAGCGATGCTGCGCTGAATAAAATCAACGTAACTCAATCGCGCTTGTCTTCCGAGATCAGCCTCCCTGCCGCTTTTCTTGATAAATCTACGATACTGCCGCTCCTCTCTACCTATACCTGCCTCTGATCTCCATCGACAACGCGGGGAGTAATCAAGCCCTGGTAGCACCCCCCTCCCCCCCCCCTCACCCTTTCTCCCCCAGCCAGGAATAAACCAATAAAAACTCCGGGAGACCAACTCGCTAAGAAAAACTCGCCGACCGATCTTCCACCCTCCGCAAGGTGCTCGGGTAGCGAGAGAGAACCGGAAGTTGGGGGAATTTATGCCCGTTGTCGTTCCGGTCGAGTAAGCGTTTGGTCATCAATCGAGGCAGCTCTCGTTACTAAGCAGATTCGTCGCTCCGGCGTTGTTGGGATTGGGGGGGGGGGGGGGGGGTAACCGATCGCCAGATTTTCGTCAGGATCCTCCCCGACAATTGCCAGCGGAATTAATGCGGATGTTCGACCGACGCACTCCGAGCCGCAACCTGCAACCGCTTCCGAGCCACTTCCCTTCGGCATATGAAATTAACCGCTGATCAGCGTGCTCCGTGGCTCCAGGCGACTTTGCTAAACAACGGAGTTATACGTTGCTGTATGTGTGTGCGCTGCTGGTGGATGTATTAGGATTTCGACAGCCCGTGGGCCATCGATCACGAAGAGTCGCAAAAATTGCGAGAACCGATATGGAATCGTGCCACTTCCGGTTCGAAGAACGCTGTCCACGAGTTATCCGCCTCGACGCATTAATCGACCAATTAATTATGTAGTCCCATGCTAATCGAGCTTGTAATCTGCTCGCGTTCCCGTAAAATATCCGGCCGATTTACGCTGCCTGGACAGATTTGTCCGAAACGCTCGAGTTATTCGCCTTTCGGTCACCTGCACCAGTTGCTTTGCGATTGGAGATATTATTCGCGCACCGCGGGGTCAATGCACTCCGAGTCGTTGGTTCATATTATTCTCGTCATCCTCGGAGACTCTTTACGCTTTTATCTTATCAATTGATTGACTCGAAGAATCTTATAACTCACTAATCTTGTAATTTTCAAAATATTTCGTTTTTAACTAACACATTCCAATTGTATGTTCCAGGAACAACGACCGATCATCAGGAGCTGATATCCTCCAGTTACTAGCCTCAACCAAGGAACAACGAAGAACATACATCTACCATCTATTTTATCACACAGTAGAAATTATAATTATTGTACAATAATTAAACCAACACTCTATTGGAATTTAATTGCAAATAAACTATAAAATATAAAAGATTCCTGAAGGAAGAGCAAAGGTGGAAATAAGGCTGAGGTGTTTTTTTGTTTTAATCGAACGGGGACAGCTGTGTGTCGCGTGGTCAGTAATACAGTGTACTACTTGCTTCCTTGTACATACAAGTATAAGTGTGGGTATAAGTATAAATGTATTTAGTTTTCTCGGGGTGCGTGCAAAGAGTCATGCTACGGTTATTACACGCGTCACGCGGAATTCTACGATCACGCACCTTCCTTGCCCAGGTTCCTGAAGAGGAAGGGGAGTTACCCTTATCGTCGCCCTTTATCTTGTCAGGCAGCAGCAAACCCTTTCGTATTATACATATATATATATATATATATATATATACATGTATATACCGAAGAACGATTCCAAGAGCTCACGCACGTGGAAAACTATAGTCTTAAGGCCGTAACCTGCCTGCCTACCTGCTTGGTGTTTACCTGCTCGACCACTTGACTGCCTCTACCTGCCTACCGAGCTATCTCGCACGCATCGAAACACACATTAACACCAGCGGAGCACCTGCGTTAAAAATCGATCCTTTTTATTAACTTAATTACTCCCCTCCAACCGTAAATTCCAACGGAACGTCTTTCAGCGTTTTACTCCGCGACGATATAATTACATCAATAAGAACTTTGCTCGATAAAAATCACCTCGTACTAGCTTTTAATTAATACTCCAGCAAAAAGCTGCAATCGATCGAGCTTTCCCAAAGAAATCCACTTCCAACAATCCCACGTCACGATTCTTGTACCTTGTTACGTTCTTCCTCATCGGGGAAAATGCTGCAAAATTTATTATGATTATTGCAGTCACGTTGGGGTACTTTCCAAAGATCCGTATCGTCATTTTGGCTCGTTTATTCGAACAATTACGTTGCTTTGTGCTCCCAGCTCGAGGACAAGTGGTGCGATTCGAAGCAGCTGTCGAAAATTAGCACGAGTGTATCAAAATGTAACAACCTTGCCATTTTCCTTCGAAGCGCAAAATTTCGAGCTCTTGCCAATTTTTAATGAGAAAAAAATCTCTTATACCGTATTAACAACTGTATGAGCATAAATCACTGCAATGTAAACCTCCATGGTTTTAATTTTAATTTTTACACCAATGGACAAAATCTGATGAATTCTAATTGTTAAATTACGCTTTTTGCTCGTTCCTTCGCCAAAGATTTTCCGTAACGATTTTCAAGTAAAAAAGAGCCAATAAAAGAATGGTGCATGGATTGGACAGGCTCTAGGATGGATATAAGCAGATAGAGAGAGAGAGAGAGGGGTAAAGTAGTGGTAGTGGCGTATAGGAGTGGACGATTTGGTCGATGATATAGTCATCTGGTTGATATAGCGCGAATCCTATGGAGAGAGTTAAGCGAGAACGGCGGCGTCTTGAGGAGGCGGAACGATAGAAGAACCGCCAGCGTTATCAGGACGTGTCGGGATTGGCCGAGGCGAAAGCGGGGATTTCTCCGACCAATAGCGGCTTGGTCTCCGCTTTTTAGGATTCTCCCCGTTATCGGCGACGACGCCAAAACCCACGCTTTCCCCCGGGGGTACACGCCATACACGCGTCAAGGCCGCTGCCCACTGCCCACTACCCCCCAGTCTCTCACCTCCCACCACCCCCATTTCCACCCACGACTTTAGCCCAACGACCTCCAAAGGCATAAAACCCCCTTAGCCACTCGGCATATTCCAACTATATATATACACTCTTCCAACACACGTTATTCCACCCACTATACCCACCTTCTTCGACCACTCCTTTCTTTTGCCCCAATACTGCCCCTCTCACCCCTTCCTCCTTCTTGGCTTCTTCTTCCTCTTCTTCGTCCTCTTCGTATCCCCCCATTTTCTCGCGTTGGCCAGGAAGTTGGAACGCACAATAACGTTCCTCAACTTTCTCCATCTTTCCTCGCTCGCTCTATTCTATATATATATATATATATATATATACATTGATACTATATATACACACCACTCTCGGCCTGCGAAGAGTACTTCTATCCAGAGCAGCCGCCATATTGCCGATAACGCTATATAGTATATATGTACATAAGACAAACAGTGACCTTTCGCTGAATTCCAATCGTACTTTTCAAGTAGATCGTTAAGTTATCTAGAGTATCCAACTTATACCATAAGACTCGATTTTCCCTCTATTTTTCCTCTATATTTTTCTTTCTACCATTATACGCACCGATGTATTGTGTTTATATCGCATCTCCAAGAGCAATAACAAATATTTTCAAAGTTTTGTATATGCTTATACCTAAATGTCTGTTTATCGATAAAGCAAAGGAAGAAGAAAGGGGACCGTAATTTTTGTCACGAGTAGATTTTGTGGAAACGCAGTTACTCATCTTCAGGAAAGAATTATGAAGCTCCTGCGAGTGACGTTGCGAAGCCAGCACCAATATGAGACTGCTTTTAAGATCCACCAGTCTTCATCCAGTCATCGTTTTCCTCTACTGACCCTTCAAAAGCTTCTTATATCACACGAGTGAGAAGTCGAGTGTAAAGGATTTTATTAAGCGCTCGAAAGAATACACACTCGCTATTTTCACGACCTACCCCATAGAAATTGTCAGATGCAGCATATTTGTTATATATTTCCGGAATAAACGTTGTTGAAACCAACGTTGTAAAGCACACACGCGTTAAAAAGTGTCAAGACAGAGATATATACCGGGTAGCCAGTTAATTATGGCCAAACTATATAAATTAATCGAAAGTGTAAATAATTGTGAGAATAAACCTCCTATACCAATCCTAAAAATTCAAAACTTCGTTATAATGTCGAAGAAGAGCATTCTAGTGAAATCTGAGCGATAGAAGAAAAAAATCGAATTGCTATATATACCAATAAAAAGTGTCTGATTAAAAAATACTTTTAACTCTCGATAATATCTTCATCAAGAGCAAGATTTAAAAACATTCGATAAAACTACTTTCCAACCATTATTTGTACCATGAAAAATTCTATGTACATATATATATCAACTAGTAACTCTGTACATTTCGTAGAAAAAGAGACGAACGGAGAAAGCAGATTGCGATGAAAATTCTATATATACAGAAATACTTAAAAAAGGATAGAAGACGTAATTCCAAAGTGATAAGCTATAGGATATCAATCGAGCTGGTATAGGATGAAACAGGTGAGCGATAAAAATAAGTTATAGAGCGAAAGAGTCGAGTTTGAGGTACGAAGGGAAATGGTAGCTCGGCTATTGATAACATTATCATAAAAGCGGCGTTAAACGGGGAGCGGTGCGCCATGGCAAAACGGCTCTATAAATGCGTTTACTTTGAGCCATAAAAGCGGCGTGCTTCGGCTGACACCGTTTCAACGCTTATACGTGTACACGCAGACACGCGGAGGACTATAGGGGGGCCCGGGCAGGTCCAGTCTACGCGCATATGGAAGGATGGAAAGCGCGGGAGGGGGGGGGGGAGTATCAGCAACGAACCACCATCGTTTTACCGTAAAAGCCCTCTTTGAGGGACCGTTTATTGGTTGCTAAACATCGATATATTGCTTTCACCACTACCCTCGCAGTGCACTCCTTTACACACACCCACCCTTCGAAATATTTATTAATATACAAGTATGCGTGATCACGCTTTCTCCACGATACACCTATACGTTTCTCTACCATACCTATATATATACATATATATATATATATAATATACAGACTACACCACAGATATCCAGCATTCCCGTTTATCGCACAGAAAATACCGCGACGCGCTCTATCGCACGCACACACCCACACCAGCCTGCTCGCACAATACCAGCACAGCGCTTTCTAAGCTTTTGAAAGCACGAGTGATACTCGTGCGGGGCTTCGTGAGACGAATAAATATCCCCGGAGAGAAACACGCGAGTGGCGCGAGTTATACGCGTTTATCCAGCGCCAATCAGAGTCGCGATGACCCCTTTTTGAAGCGTGCTCCATTTATGCGTAAGCGTTCGTTGGAGGACGCACGCGGGGACCAATGATCCTTTGGAACAAACTTGAGAGTTCCGTTCGCACTTGGTAGTGATAAAAACGTATATTTTGTGGGGAAAGCGCGAGTGAAAAATGGTTTTGGTGCCAAAGGAAAATGATTGGGAAATAGCGAGGGGTTAATAATGGCATTGAGAGCCTCGGATCTCTCTCTCATCGAGACCCATCTTGGATCCTCTCAGGAATTCCAAGCGCACGAGCAAACTCATCAGCGATGATACCCACTGATATTCACGAACACCTGTTAGTTGATCCACATATGAGTGACAGTGTGCATCGAGTATATCGGCGTGTGCGTACGTGACGTAATATCGTCACGTGGGAGCTGGAAGAAGGACGGATGATCGATCGACAATTTCTCCGGATAAAACGTCGCATCAGCCGAGGATCAGCGGACACCTCACCTCGCAAACAACTCCCTTTACGCTGAGCCAACCCCGTCCACCAGCTCGCTTTACCCTCCTGCAACCTCCCTTAAACGTCCTATCCATCCATGTGTCCCGCGCAATATCCAAAGCTAACTTTTCATTTTTATCGCGTGCCAAACGAAAATATCCCAATAATCCCTTCGATATAACGTAGCTTCTTTTCGTTGAACTGATGGCGTACGGGATTTTTAATAGAGATTTGGGGGAGGGAGTAATAAGAGAAGCAGGTTGTTTCTTGTGTATAATTGGAAAATATTTTCTGTTTATTTTTTTTAAGTATAATGCTGTAGCGTGATCCTTTTATATATTTCTCCTTGCTTAATTGTTATGTCAATTGTATACATTGAGAATAAAAGTAGTCTCTCTCTCTCTCTTTCTCTCTTTCTCTTGAAGGAGGAGGAAAGTCGAGTACCGAAAATTTACATAAAATTGCTTATTAAATGACTAAGCGTTTCATGATGATTAACGTTAGCAAAAGGCCATTTGTCTCTGTGGGTTTTATAGCGTGGTCTTCATTGAGACCGCTGGTGAGTTTATGTGAAAAGTTTCTTTAATATTTTACCTATTTTAACTTGTACCAACTGTAATAACAATCAGATATCTCAAAGTAATAAATATTATTATATTTATATATAGGTATATATATATATCTAGATTATAGTTTCGACAAGCTGCTGAGAACTATTCTCTTTTTCTCTATATATATATTCTTCCTTGATCCCTTGGAAGACTCTTTCAAAGCTACGAAGAAAGACCGTGGAAAAGGGTTTCTTGTCAATCGTTTTCTGTTTCAGCTAAGCCGATATGCATTCATTATAATAAGAAATGGAAAGCGTCGAGTGAAAAGTTTCAACGCACCCCGGCTTATCAAGTTCCTCTGAATTTTATATTATTTAAGAGACACCTCCTCTCGGTCCTTTTCTGTCTAACACACACACACGCGCCACGCACACGCACACGCACACAATACTTTTAACGAGAAACACGCTCTAAAAGTTAGCCAAACTTGGTCCCTTCGACGTGGTGCTAAAGCCATGATGCGCGGTATTTAAACTTCCCCGAAAGCCATTATCATATTTATTTGTCGCATGATGCAAGCCTAAATACGGTTCACTTGTCGTAATGCAATAGGATCTGAAACGGGCTTCGTACCCCTCGTCATACAACGTCTATATCTTTATATATATATGTACGCATGAAAAATCAACCTGATGGAAGAGACAATTGTCAAGGAATAAAATTTAAACAATTTGCAGCTATTTAAAAAATGCAAAAAAAATACATAGCAAAATTTTAAAGATAAATTATTATAAATTCACACTTCGATATATACATATATAATATATATACTATATATAGGTGGAACAATATTTTTTCTTCGTTGAGTCGATAGAACAGGTTTGGTCATCGGTCGAAGCACGCTGCTTATCGAAAATCTGGCTATAAAAACGCATTAAAATTTAAGTAATTTCCGCATTGAAGGAGGGGGGTTAGCCGGAAACGAGTGTTGGTATATGGTGGCTGTGGTGGTGCACGCGTGATGCAAATGTAGAGCTAGTGACGCACAAGACGCCTCGCATGCAGACTCTATAAGAGAATTATATACGGTGTGACATGCGAAAAACTCACATATTCGCGTCTCCTTATCGGTGCCACCTTGCGCAGAAACCGCGGTAAAAAGGTTCCAACGCGTGCCATAATTTCTTCAGCGGACGTTGCGAAAAGCGCGCAAACACCGCGATAAGCTCCCATTATTATTACTTTTTATCATTTCCTTAAACAGCTTATTATGTGCTGGTACAATTTCAATAGGAAAGGACGATGATTAAGCGAGAACTACCACTCCCCCCTATATATATATATATATATATATATATACTCTCTTCTCCACTAGCAGCCAACGTTAAATTACGCTAACGAGTCGAAGCTATACGATTCATGCATTAAAATTTCATGGATTTTTCATCAGTCATGCAAATTAGTCGTTTGTTTTATTACAAGACGATTCGAGTTCTGTTCGCGGATCTAAGGAAGATTGGCTTGTTTTGGCATTCAGGGATAGTATCCTTCGCTATATTAAGTTAATGTAAGAAAAACACTTTTCATCGTTGGGATACGGTCAAGCAGATAACATATCGGGGCTAGCCAATGCATAATGCATGTGTGTGAAGATTTCGAGTGTTCGCCTCTCGGAGTTACCAAGAGCCTGCGTGCTTGCCGTTTTATATCTCTAAGGATACTCTTCTCTGAAAATAGCGGTCCTCCCCCTCGTACCACTGCTCTGGGGTGAAATTCACTCTTCTGGAAGAAAAGCGACTAAGCTAGCTTCTCGCCAAACATGACAACGTATTTTATTATACTTCTCCTGCTCGATCTCAAATGAACAGCCAAGCAATGCTACACATTTTTTATTCCACTTCAACTTAATATCTTATCCGCTCTAATATACGTAATTCTTTAAATTATATATATCTATACATATATATATATATATTTAATATGTAATGTATTTCCTCTTTTTCTTCAAACTAAAATCATAAAGATTCTCCAGATATATATGTATTTGAGTTTTTCAAGTAATGTTTATAATTAAAGTTTATATTTTATCAATTTAGCTATCGACTGTATTTTATTTTTCATCATAATCAATTCTTTCCTTTTAATTAAAATTAAACTATTTTCAATCATTTCTATAGTTTTTAATATTTCTAATATAATGTGCAATTGGTATAATTTTAGCAATCGTTTGATCAAGTAGTATTTAGAAATATTGTGGTTTTATATAATATTGATTTACGTAGTACTCAAGTGAATAACGACATCTTACATCATAGGTATCAAACTTATACGATATCACATACTCATTTACAATATTACCATTGGTGGAGCGGTCGGTACGCAGATCGCAGGCGTGTGTATATTATCCATCGAGTTACATTGTTCTATCTTACCGACAAAAAGATAGAGTAGAGGGGGCTGTTATTGGATGGCAGGATTTTTCTCCAACCCGAAATCCTGTAAGGCTGACTGTCTTTAGTTTAGTCAGTTTAGTCTACATCAAAGATGAACCAGAGAATGGATTTTGAAAATAAGGTAAGGATTTAATTTTTTATTATTTTAAAATCACGAAGGATTAAATTATGTTAAAATTGTTGCATCAGCAGACATTCATACCGCACTAGTTAGATATGCTTTAAACTAAAATTTAACAAAATTCTGACTTATAACTGAATAATTTATAATGAAATATTAATAAACAATGAAGAAAGCAATAGTAAACAAAACATTTCATTAGTAAATTGATACCGATTACTATATCACTACGAGTAGTGTATTATGCCTTATTTATATTTCTTACTTAATTTTCATTTTTTTCAAGTCATTTTAATTGTTGAAGTATGCTTTTTAAATTTATTGAATTACTTTTTCTAAATCACACAAACAGGACGTAATTCTACCTAAAAATTTTTGCTTACAAAAGGAATTCAGTTAAATCATAAACGAATTAATTTATATATTCTTTTTTCAATTACAAAAAATTGTATGTAAGTAGAAGAGGACTTTAAAGAGTATACTTCTTAAATTATTAAGACGACTATTCAAAAATTATAAAATCGAGTAAAAAATATAAGATATTCTATATATATACCAAAGTTACGAAAAGCCTAAAAATAATCGAGATAAAATTGCATTCAGTGTCAATGTACTATTGAAATATTTTTTATTTACTATTGATGCTTAACTATTTATTATTATTTTTGATTATTAATTATACAATTGAAAATCAGAATTTGGTTTGAATGTAAATTAAAACATGTGTACCAGTATGGTCTGAATGTATGATCGAATCTAACCTTAATAACATTGATATTGCTAACAAAATTATCTAGTTTTGAGGTTATGTTACTTTACCTGCAATGCAGTGCTATCGTTAGTAAACAATAAAATGAATTACAAATTATTCAAATTTATTAGTGTTTTTATTTTTAACATTTTTCTTTAATATAATATCATGTTGGTTTCAAAAATCCCGGAAAATCTTTAGAGAAAATGATCGATCCTCGTGTGGTCATAGAATTTTCAATTTTCTTAAAAATATATTCAGTGTTTCACTATATTTTTATGATTTTAGCTTGACTTAGAATTCTTAGACTTACAAGACTTAGGGGATAATGATAAAAGTGAAATAATTTCAATACTCAATTCTAATGTTGTGTCGAGTTCTATGAAATTACCTTGGGAGCTCAAGGAAGCCAATTCTAACACTAACTCTGACAATTTTGAAGATCCAAATCTTCAAAATCATTGGCATCAAAATGGTAGATATTTAAGTATTTTCACCTTAGTTTAGGTTTTCAATATATCACATACTGAAGCATATATCTAATCAAATTAATATTTTAGCAGATACGGAAGAGACTTATATTAACTGCAATAATCCTACAGATACCATGACTTCCATTTATATGTCACCAATGTCAGTTTCTCCTGTATATCCTCAACAAATAATTAGTCCAGTTTGTAACGATTGGCAACAGTCTATATATATGAATAATGTTCCTACCGATCAGCATGTTGCTTCATTCGTGCATAATATTTCTTATACCCATTCTGGATTTAATATGGGAGGAGAAATGCATGAAGCATCCTTTGTAAGAGAAAATGGAAGAAGAGGGGCTCCTAGAAGAACTTTACGAAGAGATAATTTTAATCA
Source organism: Prorops nasuta (assembly GCF_024137725.1). Classification (NCBI taxonomy): domain Eukaryota; kingdom Metazoa; phylum Arthropoda; class Insecta; order Hymenoptera; family Bethylidae; genus Prorops; species Prorops nasuta. The sequence continues at coordinate 3,212,127 of NW_027116821.1, read as the reverse complement.
AAATATGAATACTTCTAATGAAATGCAGTCAGGATATTTAGGAGAGCAAGGGCAATATCATGCACAGATGCCTCCATTAATGTATATATATCCTTTACCGGAACAAACTATGCCATCTCCACAACAAACTATATTTTATCCTCCTATTTATCCAATCAATACTGCTCATCCACATTCTCAGTCCGCTTATCCTGTTCATCAACCTCCTCTCAGTAATATAAGATATAATAGACAATCACAAGTAGCACCCCAACATAATCACGAAAGTACAAAAGTCCCTTTCCAGAAGCAGCATGAAAAACGTATTCAAAATAATTATATTTCAAACAAGCCATTTTCAAATCAAGTAAATGAGGAAGATAGTAATTCTTCACATACAAATATAACAACCAAAGTAACTGTCAATAATAATAAATTAGACAATTGTATGGTTGAAAACTATACTACAGAAGAAACTGCTGCCAATAAAAAAAATGTACGTAACCATAATAAAGCACCTGTAAATGTAAAGATAGAACTTAATATTAAGTCAACTACAAATGAGATCAGTAGTAGAACAAAGAATAATGATGCTTCAAGTTTGAACATTAACAGTAGTGTGGAAGTGAAGCAAAATGGGGAAACTGATCAGGATCCTTTAGAAGAAACAGTTTCAAGTTTAAAGATAAATCTTGTACAGGAGCCATCGCAGCCTACCTTCAAGGTTGCAGAAAAGAATTTATCGAAAGATACAATAGAAGTTGATACAGAAATAGAAGAGAATAACACAAAAACAAAAGACAAAACTACAAAAGATGGGTATTCTATAAAATTAAATGAAAATGTAAAAATAGGAGAAAAACCTGTAAAAGTGGAAGAAAAAATTTTAAAAGCAGAAGATAAAATTATAGAAATAGGAGAGAAAACTGTAAAATCAGAAGACAAAACTCCAAAGGCAGAAGATAAAACTGCAAAAGTTGAAGAGAAAATTGAAGCGATCAACAGAAAAAGCTCTACTATACCAATCGCTAACTCTAAATCACCAGAACTGTTACAAGCTCAGTACCCTGAGCTCAAACAAGCTCAGGCTTTACCCTTACCAATCCAAGTCCCTACACCCCTACCAACCCAACTTCCTCCAACTTCGCAAGTCCAGACTCCTGCACCTCAAAAAACGTGGGCTAGTTTATTAAAGAAAGATGTGCCCACAGCACGTGTTACTCCTTTACCAACGAATACGCAACAAACAGCACAAATTTCTACTCCCAATGGCCAATGTAATAGAGCATCTGTACGAGGAAAAATTGAAAAACCTGAACAGCTGAAAAATGACCCTATGGCGTATAAGATAGGTGGTAAGTTCATAATTTATTTTGTTCTCTTACTTCTAGATATTTATCTTAATTGTCAATATTTTTTCAGAGCTTTTAACAAAATATCAAATGAAAAAAGAAGCTTTGAGTTTAATGCCTCGTGGGCTGACAAACCGCAGTAACTACTGTTACATTAACAGTATATTACAAGCTTTGCTTGCTTGTCCACCTTTTTATAAGCTCTTTCTAGCTCTTCCGCGTCCTCAAGATGCATCAAAAAATTCGCCAACGCCTCTTATTGACAATATGTGAGTATAGTGCGTGCCTAGAAAATTTTAATTTATACAATTTTATTACATACGTAATTTTCAAATGTACGTTTCACAGGATCGATTTTGTTCATGAATTTCCACCTTTAGTCGAAGACAATAAATTACCTAAAAAGGAGAAGAAGCGTACACAAGACTTGGTCGCTACTATTCAATCTGGTAGCGCATTTGAACCAATTTCAGTATATAGAGTATTAAGACATACTGTAGCTGCTGGGCACTTTTCCATTGAAGGACGTCAAGAAGACGCAGAAGAATTCCTTTCGTGTCTTTTAAATGGCATAAATGATGAAATGTTAGAGCTAATGAAATTAGTCGGTGATGACCAAAACACTAATAATACTTCTAACAGTGAAGATGAAGAAGATGAGTGGAAAGTCATGGGACCAAAAAAGAAAGGGTCCGTTACTAGATGCACAGTATTTGGCAGAACGCCGTTATCTGATATTTTCCGAGGACAATTGAGATCTACAGTTTTCCGAGCTGGAGAGGAATCCACGGATAATGTACAACCCTTCTTCACACTCCAACTTGACATTCAGGCAATTTTATTTCTTCTTAAGCAATAAGGAAAATAAAATTTAATAAAATAACATTTATTCTCTTTCTTTTCTTGTAGAATGCAGAATCAGTTAAAGCGGCTTTTGAAATCTTCGTTGGCAAGGACGAACTGGAAGGAATCAAGTGCAGTAAGACAAAAAAGCAGATTGAAGCCTGGAAGCAAGTGACTCTCGAAGAGTTACCGGTTGTCCTCATACTCCATTTAAAATTCTATAATAATGGATGCGCTAAACTCTTCAAAAGCATTGATTTCCCTGTAGACTTAAAACTAGAATCCTGTAAGTTAAATCTACCTAGTCTATTTTAATTAATAATTAATATATACAGATAATAAATTTTTGCGTAATTTTGCAGATTGTTTATCAGCAAATGCAACAAAAAGGGCATCGTCAAAGAAAATGTATAATCAATACAAATTATTTGCTGTAACATATCATGATGGCAAGGAAACATCAAAGGGACACTATGTGACAGATGCCTATCACGGTGGCTTCGGAGGCTGGATAAGGTACGACGACAGTTCAGTAAAGGCTGTTTCAGAAAAGAATGTACTGAAGCCTACCCTACCTAGAGTACCATATTTATTATATTATAGAAGGTGTGATACTATTAATAATAATCAATCGAATAATAGTAAAACGCAATGAAACACTTTATCAGTTGCATCAGGAAATCAGTTTCTCCTTCTGATCGGTAGAAGGTAACTTTTGTACAGTCTTAAAGCTCTTGTTGATGTATATAGATAAATAAAAAATGTTTAATATACAAACTTCCATCAAATGAACGTTTTCTTAAAAAGTACAGAATTAGCTATCGTTAAAGTTAATTGACTATACTATCTTTTTACATCTATTGGGGTTTTTGTACTATTAGCTCTTAAGCAGAAAACGGTTTTGAAAAATGTAAAACCATAAAAATATTTTCTACTTTTTCTTGATTTATCTTTGCGGCCTTTGAAGTTACATAGCGATATGTAAGTTTTATTCGTATATTTTCAATATCTTAAATAATATTGTTTTATAAAATAGTTATTCTAAAAATATTATTTAGCATGGTGTATTATGGATCGTAAGTGCTCAAACCGAGCCCCAAGACAAATATCAATGCGGCTAAATACATGAGCGTGCAGCGAGAAAATTAAAAATTCACGAAAAAGATACTCAGGGTTTCACGTTCGTGTTTTAATTGACTAAAGCTTTGTTCATATTAATTGTATTTCATGCACTTGTCGTTATTCTTCGTATAAGTTGGTACTATAGAAAGTATAGAAATTGCAGAAAATACAGCAGATACGAACAAATTTTATATCAGATGTAACTACTTTATGCAAGTCTCTCTGGGACCGCCCATACCGATCAAGGATTTTTATGCTCGTCACCACCGTTAGCGTTACATGGATTATATGAGGCCTAAAATAACTTGTCTTCTTCCAATATAGCGCAGATTAATCATCCCTAGTTAAAAAAATTCTTTTTTTCTAGTTTTTAAAGTATATAATTGATTGTTATAAAAAAATAATGGATTAATGTATAGCTAATTTATATATGACAATTAAAGAATTTAATAATTTTTTAGAAAAACTGTATATATACATTAATGTTAAGTTATGAAATAAATCATCCAAAATAAAAGTGTACACATTGTACGGGATGACTTATTTTAATTTGAACAAGCAATTATCTCGCTAAACGTATATACATAATATTAAATCAGTTTGGTTTCAAGGGGGACATAAATTTTGTTGTGTGATTTGACTTTGAAAACTCATTTGAAGGTTGTATGTAAGTAGTCTTTTAGATCTTTTTATGGGATTATATTTTTGTCGTCATATATTCTTGTAACTAATCTCGAAAGTTTTTCAAACTACCATATGAATGTAACATTTAATCCAAGCGTTTATGAAATACTTGGATTTAAAATTGGAGGTAGGGGTATTGGAATATCTACAGATACGTAGCAGAGAGAGAGAGAGAGAGAGAGAGAGAGAGAGTCGTGAACTCCACTTCACATAAGCTTATACTTGCTCAATTTAAAATTCAAATATCTCGTAAACACTTAAGTTAAATGGTTCATTTACAATATTCCGGAAAGCTTTGAAAATCAGTTAGAAAAATATACGATAAAAATATATAATTATGTTTTTAAAAATTAATACGTTATATACTCCCTAAAATTAGGTTACTTTTATTTAAAACATTATTTTCATATTTTTTGAGATGATTACATGTTAAAATTGAAATAACTCATTTTATATACTGTATGAAATTTGGATACCGTTGATTATATAGAAATTCAAGAAATCCCGAATCTCTGAAGTGATTGCAGAAATTATACAAAAAAAATGTTTATTATAAATGTAGAGGATTAATTATAATTTATATACCAATTTCATAAATTTAACCTTTGTAGTCCTCATAGAGGATATGGGAAGGTCACCGCCAGTTTTTAAAGTGGAATTATGTGTCTCTTATCGTATATTCTCTCTTGTAGTTTAACTCAATAACAATTATTATATTCTTTCAAAGTTCACCAGATATTTAAATTGGAGATGATCAGTAGGTAGATGTGTGACCTTGCGTGTATACCCCCATAATGGTCGCGTATATTATTTCGGCTAAATCCCTACCCATATAAAATTTAAAACCGAAATATTTAGTGAATTATTGGATACAATGATAAATTAATATCGTATTTTTTAATGCTTTTGAAATAAATTACTAGACAATGCGATACAAAATATATTATTTCATTTAAAAAACTCTGGCGGACCTTCACAAATCTTCCATGAGGACATAAAACGTCAAATTTTATGAGGCTGATAGATAAATCAATAAAAACCCTACAGTTTCATTTTGTATGAACCATATTTTTTTAAGTTTCACTTAGTTTCAAGTTATTTCGGAGGTCAGGGACTTTTTCTATATTTTACATAGATAATATTACTAAAAAATACTTTGTTTCCTTATTACTTAAACAGTAAAGTATTTGTTTGTAATGTAACAACGTCAGATTAAAGAACGATGTCTGTTAATTTATATATATATAATGATTACAGAATTCAAAGAAAATATCTGATTATAATTGCATAAAAAAATTATAAAGATTACAGATTCCATAAACGCAATTCCTTATAAGTTGAAACATAGGTAATCTTAATAGTACTTTTGCTCTTACGTATTATATATTTCTTAAATATTAATAAAAACCTGTAATTATTAACACTAAGTTAAACACAAAATAATTAAATATGAAATTGTAATTATTATATAAACAATTATCTTCGAGCTCCATTTTTGTGACAATTAAAATCTACAATAGTAAAGATTATTTTGTACTCTTATTGCTGAACAATGTAATAATGGTTTGTAAGTTGGTATTTGTATCACATTGATTAATTTCCATGTCATGCATATTATCACTAAGTTGTTTTTTAATCTTACTTAAGCATTACTATATATAAAATTAATTTACAGCTTGTTAAACTATAAATTTTTAAAATATTAAGTTAATCTTCTTTTACTGTATACTTATATAAATGAAATAAAATTGATTTAATCATGATGCTGCGAAATCGCATAAACGTGAGTGATTTATAAAAATTACAGGTAATGAATAATATGATAAATCATATTTTAAAATATGAGAATTGTAAATAAAGGCACAAGATATACAAACTATAACAATATGTACATATATTTTAGCAGGTTTAAAAGCAATTATAAATAAAAGATGAGAGTAAAATTAAGGAATGAGCTTCTCTTTTTCATAAAGAGTGAGCGAAGAAGCAATTCCACACATACAAACCTATCTGCATACTAAATATGTATTAGCAAATTTTTTTCTTATTAAATATCTCATATGTACAAAATTATTAATTATAATTAATGCATGAGCATAAATAATAAAATTTGTTATTCATATGTAAAATAAATGATTAAAACATAGATATTTTATAGGTAAAAACCCATGAAATAAATTTATTTATGCCATATATTAATTATAATTAGATTCTTATTATATAAGCATTATTTACTTAAGTTAATACTTATCTGATTAAAAAACAATGTTAGTTTTTAAAAAAGTTATTTTAAAATAGTTCGTTCTAATTACAAATATTTACAGAAAATACACATTGTAATATTTAAATAAAGATGATTGAAAGTAAATGTTAAAATTAATTTCCTTCTTGTCAAAAAACATTGGATAATGTACTTTAAGGCTTACTTTGAACTTGGCTAGGAAAAGGATTACCTAATAATCCTATGATTATAATAATAATAATAAATAAAATTGGAAGATGCTAAAAATGTGGTAAACAAACTTTTCCTGCAAAAAGCTCAGAAATCACAGTTATCCATAAAGCCAGTACAAATAAGATATAAGAGATTCCAACTTGATGTGAATTAGGCAGTTGGTAAGGCTGACCACCTATTTCATCAACATGAAAACCCATAGGAAATATTACAGCTGCAAGGCAAAATAATACCACTGAAAATAAAAAGATACATTAATACTTATTTTTCAGCACTAACCAAAAAATACTTACTTGCAGTAAAGCCTACCCATCTTGCATAGGGTATGACGTTACGATCCCAATGTGAGCTAGCTAATAATATTATAGTAGTAGTAATGAGAATACAACCAACAAAAATACAAACTAATGCCATTAACCATTCTGGCTGCAAATGAGGAGTGTAACAGACCTGAGGCCTATTATACAATGTCATACATGACCACATGAGACCTAATCGTGTATCTCCTGGAAATGAAACTTTGCTTAAATCTAACTTTTCAATGAATTTAAATATTCAAAAATTACAACACAACTGGTCTATAATTACTTACCTCCAACATCAGTAATAATCCAATCAGGCATGGCAAGACTTACTATTGCAAACATATCTGCAGCAAGGAACAATGTTCCAGAAATGATTGTCAACTTATCCATTATATTGTTGGTTTAATGTACTAATTAACTGTGAATATATCACATATACATCACAGAACTTTTTATAATAATGAACCTATTAGTTTCAAATATTTAAAGATTCTTTCTCGATTCTTTTTGCTGTTATATTATATGTAATCATGTATTAGACACAATCGTTGATTAACGAATTATTTATAGTGTCATAATTAACTGTTTTGGGAATTAAAAGCATATATAATAATAAAGAATTAAAGAAGCACTAGTAGTCAGCAAATAGCCGATAGCTTCAAAAAGCTTAAGTAAGGAAACAATCAGCTGATGTTTTTAATGGTTTGACAGTTTGACACAGAATGGGTTTGTTTTTTTTACCTGCCCTTTTAAGATCTCTTGCCGAGGGGGCTAAAATGTAAAACGTAAGGGGAAGGAAGCTGTCCGACATTTTGTTTTGTTCATGTGATGTCATTTTTGTATAAGCTGGTAAGTGGTTAGACTTTAGGCGCGTTCACGGAGCACGCTTTTAGCACTGCCAACGCTACTGCGCATAGAAAAATGATTGAAATGTGTGCGCACACTGCGCAGAGAGTAACGTTGATAGCGTCTCCGTGAACGCGCCCTTTATGTACACTGTTCAAAACTGAATCATGTACAGGTATAGTTTCTGCTTCCCTATACTATCTTGTAGCAAAAATGCTTCTCGCAAAATTGATTCATGTCCATCTCAACTCCTCTATACTATCTTATAGCAAAAATTTAAAGACAACAGCGTCAACAGCAGACGAAACGCGACATCGACAAATATGAAGATGACGTTTTAGACGTATAGTAAAAGTATTATCCAGAAAGCATATTATTTATGTTGGAAATGTAGGGATGTCGAAAAATGGAATGGAAAATAATGCAAATATGGTGCATATATATAATATTATTTATCAAGTATAAAAGGGAAGAGATCGGATGCAATTTTCAGCCTATAAAGAGGAAAAAGCATCAGATAAGTATCGGGAGCAGCAAGTCAGAAGAAAGATTAATTTAACAAAGCAAAATATTCTTTAATCTTTCTTTTGATTTACTGCTCCCGATGCTTATCTGATGCTTTTTCCTCTTTATAGGCTGAAAATTACATCCGATCTCTTCCTTTTTATACTTGATAAATAATATTATATATATGCACCATATTTGCATTATTTTCCATTCCATTTTTCGACATCCCTACATTTCCAACATAAATAATATGCTTTCTGGATAATACTTTTACTACGTCCAAAACGTCATCTTCATATTTGTCGATGTCGCGTTTCGTCTGCTGTTGTCATTAAATTTTTGCTATAAGATAGTATAGAGTAGTTGAGATGGACATGAATCAATTTTGCGAGAAGCATTTTTGCTACAAGATAGTATAGGGAAGCAGAAACTATACCTGTACATGATTCAATTTTGAACAGTGTACTGCCAATACTGAAAACCTATATTTTACGTGACATATATTGTAGAGTTTTAGTACTCGCAGCTAATAAACGAACGCAGCCAAAATGATGCTTGCATAATATACTGACAGTAAAAAAACGAACATAGCCAAAACACCAGAATGTTTTGGCGGTATTTTTGAAATATTTTATATAGTTCTATTATTATGATAAGCCGAATTATTATTCAAACTACTGCGTCAAGTTGAAGTAGATTGTACAGTAAGTTATGAATGAGAAGTCATGAAATGAAAGACAATCAGTATCGAATAACAAAATAATTACGCAATGACGTTTTCTGTTAAATATTATTTTCCTATTTCCTACTATTAACATAGAAATCAGTTTTTGTATACATATGTTTAATTCAATATACGATCAACAGCTTTCCTTTTAAGCGTAAGAATATCGCAGTCTCCCATAAGTGATTATAGGAGAATCTGTGCGACTCACTTATACTGGTAGAAAAAGCCCTTTATTGTTAAAAATGTAATTAGGCCTATATTAGATTAGCATCAAGTCTTTTAGTTGCTATATAATAGATTTTACGTGCCAGTTTTAAACAACAGATGAAAGTAGAAACATCAAAAAGTATAAATAAGGGGCGGTGTCAGTAGTAATCAGGCAAGCCTCATATCCAACATAAGAAGTAAAAATCTGAAAAACTGCCAATCAAAATGTGTACTTTCAGATTTTTGCAGTTATGTTGGATATGAGGCTTGCCTGCTTTTCGTACTGACACCGGCCCTAAGTGTTGCTAAAGGAAAACAAAGCCCGGCCTTCCCTTCCCTTCCCACCCATTCTCTCTCTCTCTCTCTCTACCCTATTATACATTATACAAAAATAATTGAAATTTAATTAGACATATGTATATTCAGAATAATTGAACGTTGGCCTATGTCGTTACCATGGAGATCTGAAAATCCAAAATTATGTTTCAAAGCTAACGGGCGCAAATTTTTGTTCGCAAAGATCAATTAGATAAGCCAAATTTTTGGTGAAAATAAAATAAAATTAAAGGCAGAAAATTTAAAAATGTCTTGTGGATATCCTTGTCAGCCAGTTTGCTGCGCACCGTGTGTACCTTGTACTATTACTATTTGTGTACCCCCTGTGCCATGTGGACCAATACCACCAAAATGTGTCCCATATTATCCAACTTGCTGCACCGCTGTTTGTCCCCCAGTTTTCATATCCAGAATGTGTCCCCGGCCTCTGAAATGGTGTGTGCCTTGCTGATCAAGCTTCATCCACCTGGCACAGATGGGTATATACCTTTAATCTTTAAAATTGCTTATAAAAAAATAGTTTTTATGTACTTCTTTAAGTATTTATAATATAGAGAATAAATCTAGCCATTATATATTTCAGCAGCTCCTGCACAGTAACTATATTAGCCACACCTGGCACACCTGACAAAATTTATAAACCTAATCAGCCTTGCTGTAAGCCACAATGTTTTCACGTTCCAAGGCCAATATGCTGCAAATACCTGTATTGGCGTTTGCCTTGCAAAGCTCATTGTTACGAAACTTAATTAATCAGGAATAAATCTGTAATGATTCCCAGAAGACTTTAGGAGAACGCCTTGATCGTTCAATCTCGATAACAAACTGGAAAAGTCCTCAATACCAATTTTACTGGCAAACTCCTTTAGTTCGTTTGTGGAAAATGTATATTGGTCATTTCTACTGGAATTATTTTGTAACTCCTTCACGAAACATCGTACCTATTAATTATAAATAATTGTTACCAGAAGAAAAAAAGAGTAAAGACCAAAATCTAATAGAATAAACTGTTTCTCTTACTTTTTTTGTTGTCATTTTACCCGAATCCTGTGATAGGAACTCTGGTGACTCTAAATCTGGTTTTAAACACATTGTAGAGTACTGTAATATTTCTATGACTTCTAAAGCATCATCTGCTGTTGCTTCCACTCGCAATTCCAATTTTGCACGAGCCTAAAAAGTAATATAATTATTAGCAGAAAAAAACAAAGGGAGCGAAAAGAACAAAGTTACCTCAGTGAGACGGATCATAGCTTCTAATTGCCTATTATAAACTGGAAACCCAGCCAGTCCGTTTTGATTGGAACGAAGGCTTAAATAATACTCTTGCAAAACCTCGGCAGCTTCGGTTGATAATTTAGGTTTAACATACATTCTAGCATAAGAAATATAATTCCTTAAAATAGATTGTGATATTATTTGATTATTTCCCTCCAGTGAATCACTTAATTTCTCCCTAGAAGATCAGACACTTAATTTTAGTTTGGAAAGTAATGTAGTACAATTAATATTCATGGATTTACCTTAAAGATATTTTGCTATCTGTTTTTGAAAATGAAATGTTGGATGCTGCGTCATTTCTACTTGTGTGTGGACCGCTGTGAAATGTCATAACATGTTTGCATAGTAAACTATCTAACTGTTCGTTTGGTTTATCGAGCAATAAAAAGACAAGATCGAATCTCGATAATAGAGGCTGACTCATATTTAAATTAGCCATCATAGATTTACTCCGGTCATATCTACCACCAATAGGATTTGCGGCAGCAAGTATAGAAGTTCTTGCGGGAAGAGAGCAAAGAACTCCGGACTTAGCAACGCTTACACTCTGCTGCTCCATAGCTTCCAAGAGAGCCTGATGCTGTGTTGGCATTTTATCAAATTCATCTATGCAACAGCAACCTTGATCAGCCAGTACTAAAGCGCCTGGTTCTAGGGCAAAATCATTTGTTCCACTTTCCTTTGTGAGCGACACTGTCAACCCTGACGAAGTGCTAGAATTTCCACAAATAAATATACCTGTAAACCATATCTCAATTAATATAATAATTAATTGGATCTTAATTGCAAAAATAATTTACCCTTTGTAGCCACACGACTGCAAGCTTGTAGCATTTGTGATTTTCCTAAGCCAGGATCTCCTACTAAAAGTATATGAATATCATCGCGTTTTTCCTTGTTATTTGAGTTTCCTCCTATCAATCCTAGTATTAATCCTGCTTTAATAATTTCATGACCATAAATACCAGGGCAAAGTGAATTGACCAACAATGCGAATATATTTGGTTTATTATAAACATCCTATTAAAACCAATCTATATAAAATATTAAATGTAAAATTATATTAATTAAGAAATAATAAGGTAGATATAGGTACCTTTATTGCTACATAATCTTTCAAATTCATTCCAGTATCAACCACTGTTTTTTCTTCTATTCTTTGTTTATTATTAATTAATGTTACTGCTTCCATGTATAGTGGAAAAGCATTTCCTGCATTCTTTTTCACTGATGCCTCGTCCGATTCTTGTACCTATAGGATTTTAAGTCCAAATACATAATACATCAGAAAAATGATGAAACTGTGATTTATACTTTTATTATTCCAGTAAGAGCAACATCATCTCCAGGCATGCAAGTACTAGCCATATTGTCAAACAGTTCCACATCCAATATTCTAGGCATCCTTCCTTTATCCTCCTGCAAATTCAATTAAATTCTACATTTTTCATTATTATACTTTTAGAAATGAGAAGTACCTGTTCTTCACTCAAGGACTCTTGTATTCTTATTGTTTGAAATTTAATTGTTTTATTGTGAGGAGAGTCCAATATAGGAAGAAATTTTGATATGCCACAATTATCACATTTCTTTGGTAAAGTATATTTTCCATTTGGTTGTTTAAATATTTTTTGTAAGCCACATTTTAAACAGAAAAATACAAGCCACTGGGCTAAATGCTGTATCCTACCGATTCTTATCACACAGCCTTTTGTAGAAATTAATTTTCCTATAAAAACGATTTGTATGATTTCTATAACCATTGCACTAAAAAAATAAGTAACAAAAAGAATTTTACCATAAGAGTTGACTTTTAAATCACGTAAATTAAGAATTGGATTAAAATTTAATAATCTCAGCTGTACAGTTGGACAACTATTTAATGAACTCATTAAATGCTCCAGGTTTTCTTCAGGCAGTGCACGCAAAATTTTCTAAACAAAAAAAATCTTTAACTTCCTAAATAAAAGTTCAAGTATTATTAAATTACCTGATGTACCGACAGCTTAAGGCAGTTTAGAGTGTGAAGAGGATTATTTTGTAAATCAATTTTAAAGGTACTCCAAACATTACAAAAATGTGTGTCATTACACAACTCTTCATAATCTATATTAAATGATATCAAATTGGATGGTGTAAGAGTAGATAAATTTTTATGCCTTTCTATAAAATTTTCCATTGCTTGAATTTTGTTTACAGTTTCAGAGCTTGGCAAATATTCTAATAAGAAACAGAAATTAAAATAAGGTACACATAGTTTTTATTTAATTGTGGCTGTGTGTGTGTAGGATTCAAGTTATTTGACTATAAATTTGTTCCAATATCACAGAAGACATGTCATGGTACACTATCACATTTTTATACAAAACCTTAAACTCGACCATAGTGCAGAAGTTTGACCATTTTGTGAACAACTTGTTTAGGTTTCTTTTTATGTTGGAACAGATTTTATAGCAATTGCTATTATCATGTTAATACAAATTTAAAAAGTATTCATTTTCCATTGCCTTTTAGTCAAATAACTTTTGCTGCTTATTGTAAATATTATTTTTACTAATCTGACTTATTGCATTAAATACTAAATTAAACCAAATATGACTATACTCATAAATACAATAAAATAACTCAATATCTTTTATATGTTGCTATTGGAGAATAATCCTATAATAATATAATATACAGGTTGTACTATTGTAAGTGCACTAGAAAGTTTGTAGACGCAGAATAAAATTTGTTGTTTACATTTGATCTTTCAGAAAGCATATAAGCAAGGATTTCAAAAAGGCTTCATAAAAGAATTGATCTCTTACAGTTTAATAGATAAATAAATTCTTATGTCCATAGTTTAATGTATCTTCAGTGGTACACCACGTATACAAATCACAGCATATTTACCTTCATTGTCAAAAAATAATTTCCAACTAAAATACGGTATACCCAATTTTTTATGTATTATATATATATTAAAAATATTGTTCTCTTCATTTGGACTTAATTCTTTAGCAAGTGTTTCCTCCTTACCTAAAATATAGATATTATCATTATTAAAATATACAAAAACCATTGTTTGACGTTACAAAAACTTCAAATCATGTTTACTGGACTTTTTCCTATTTTTATGCCAAATTTTTTGTGGCACTTTTTTATTTATTTTACTCATTTTTTATATTTTAGGCGTCTCATACTACTTTAAAAACACACATACAAAAAATAAATAAATCGGCAGAATGTTTAGAATTGTAACATTAACGCATGTTTACTGTAAATTACTCAGGTTAGAGTGGGAGTGGGAGAACCGGGAAGGCGGGGAACCGGGTCTGGGCTCTGGGGGAGTGGGGGGATCCAGCGCACTTTCCGACACTTTCCGTCTCTATTCCAGACTTCCCACCTTGGTACAACGCCGCCAGATGGCCGCTTCGTGGAGTAGGTTTCTCGCTAGTAAAATTTTATTCACATTGTATTTAAGCTCGAGAGCTGTGCCAAATCTTCCAAATTCCAGCCGGGATTCCAATTTCCAGCTTCCTCTGAAACCTTCGACGAGAGATTGCTCATGGTGAGATCCTAAAATGATCTTTGCCGGTAGGCGGTGCTGATGATCGTAAACGTCGAGATATATGAAAACTATGGCGTTTATACCAGTTTATACAATGTTCCTAGAGTAGTCAAAATGTATATATGTATACTACTCGCCTTTACAATAAGCTTCATCTAAATTTTTGAAGTACAGAACAATAAAATAATATTACATTTCTTGTCAATATTATTACAAAATTGTGCATATATTAAAATGTATTTAGGAAAAGGTCTAGCTTAACCAGAATTCAATTCAGGACCCCAGGATCAGATTTCTAGTATGTTAGCTGCTCTCGCCTAAGTGACTCTGTTCATCCTTTACATCAAGAGTGTATGAAATTATTGTAGTTTTCTAAGATTTTAAGGATGTACTTTGGTAATAGAATTAGGGATGAGAAATACTAATACAGTCCTTCATTACATTTTGTATATAAATATTGAAAACACAGCTATGTTACAAACAATAAAATCGTATTTTCTACCAGTTCTTCTTTGATGCTATAAATGGAGTTTGCTGTTCACTCATTATTCTTAACCATTATCGAAAACTTAAGCTATGTATTCAATCTCCTGTTTTGTTTGGTAATTGTTCTGTAAGTTTTGTCCTAATAAAAGGGAGAGAACATAAATAAAAATGATCTGTGTATTAACTGGCCTGTGCTATTAATAAATAAATTTTTAATCTATTCTCATTTATATTTATTGAATTTCAATGATTTTCAATATTTATTACCTGTATGTTGGTCTCGGATTTCTTTTCTGTAATAATCCTCTTTTAGATCATTGGTTTTAAAATTTTAAATATACATAAAATACAAAGAAATCAATATTTATAAGTAGATTTATATAAAGAATAAAACTACTATCAACATAAAAAATATTAAATAACCATTGATTTATTAAACAGACTTAAATTTTTGCTACTAAAAAACATTTTTATTAACACCCTTTTCTTAAGCACGCTAAGTAGTTATCAAAAAGAATCTTATATGACCAGTTATTTGCATAATAGTTTATTGTTACGCTTAACGTGTATTATCCTGCACCAATATTCATTCTTCTGAATAGACTCTAAAAGATTAATTAAAAATCTATAAATTTATAAATTACATAGATATGCAGTTTAAAGCTTCTAGATATACTTGAACATCTCGAAAATACCACATTTTAAACATTCTTTCTATAACTTCTAAAAAACACATTAAAAGATTTATCAGATGTTTACTCTGGTTTGAGCTTAAGAAACGTGTTGAAGGACATAGCAATGTCACTTTGAGTTTTTTAAATAGATTCCCCCCCTTATTTTATATTGCTTATTTTTAAAAATTTAACTTAAGAGCTTTTGAAAACATTATCATTTCTTCATCCGATCCAAACATTTACAAGATATTTTAACTAAAAATTGTCTATTAGTTTGTATTTGACTGAATTAGTGTACATGATTGCTATGTATATACGTGCATAATTATTTCTCTCCATATACTTCCAAAGCAAAATATCTCGCAAATAACTGGATGAAAGGGAAAAAATTAAAATAGGATTTTGAAAAACTCTTGAGATACATAAAATAATATGCAATAAAAAATAGAAGATTATATTAAAAAATTTAAGGTGGTCTTCATATATCTTTAAAAACGCTTCTTAGTCAGACCAGTATACTAATCTAATAGATTTTTAAAAGTGCTTTTTAAAGTCCTATACAAATTTGTTATAAAATGCTTAGGTTTCGATATATCCATAGTTTCTACATTCTTTAAACTACCTGTAAAGGTAATCGTAAAGTTCTTAACAATTATTCTAGAAAATAAAAGCCAAAAATAATACATAATAATTAAGAAAACGTGTTTTCAGAATTATAAATTTACTAATTTACTAGTTCACGTGCTTCAACATTTTTCGAAAAATATATATATATATTTGTATAAATATTGATTAATACGTGGGAACTTCAAAAACCTGTGATTTTTAAAATGAAGAAGACTTAGTTTACAAAAAATTCAATATATACAATTTGTAGATAGTGATTAGCTGAGTATTATCCAAAAAGTTTGACTAAAGTTGATTTAATATGTTAGAGGATACAACTATTAAAAGTTTGACCAAGAAGTGTAATTTTTATACTAATTTTTGTTGATTTTTATGAAATATTTTATTATTTTTATGCAACTTCGAACTGCTGCATTTTAAGGGGAATCTGTATGTCGACATTACAGAGCGAAATCTTGCGCCAAACGAAACAGCCTCATTTCTTAATCGATTTTCACGTTTATGCACCTTTTTGAAAACGCCAGAAGATTATCTAGCGATCTTCGTTGACCGATTTTTCAAAAAATGAAAAACTAAAAAAAAAGTGAAATTTAAAAAATCGGCCAACGAAAATCGCTAGATAATCTTTTGGTGTTTCCAAAAAGGTGCATAAACGTTAAAATCGGTTAAGAAATGAGGCCGTTTCGTTTGGCGCAACATTTCGCTCTGTAATGTCGATATACAGATTCCCCTTAAAAGTAGATAATTGTTATTTATTAAACTATTCGGAAAATATTGGTTTAATCACTCCCTACAAAATATGCGTATCTTGCATTTTTTAAAGTTTAAAAAAAAACATTTAAACTTTAAAAAATATCCATGTTTAATATCTTGATATTTAAAAAAAGTTTTTTCTATGTTTATCGAAAAATGCAGAAGAACGTAAATTAATGAAGTAATTATTCTAAGATTACATTTTTCTAATTATATTATGCATTATATTTGGACATTTTATTGAAAAAAAGGGTGGACTGAAACTTATGATCGTGCTGTATATATGAAACTAACGAAATATTATAAAAATTAAGCAATTGTTATTGAAGCTCAAGATTATCTACTAATGTGCTCGGTAAGTAAATATCTTGAAATTTTTAATAAACATTTGTAAATCCGTTAATTATAAATAAAACAGTAATAATAAATCACGAGACGCAATAGTGTCTCGACGTCGTATAATTATATTAAATATGTCATAACAGTTTCTACATCATATTCCCTTATATCATACTAATTTACAATTTATATTAATTTTATTATTATTTTTTAATTAAAAGCACGGAATTTCAATATTATTTTATATTTAAATAGCGGAATATCGAGTGCTATTGGGTTATTTCACCTTAAAATGAAACATGATTGTATATAATTATATCTATCATCTATTTAAAGTACTTTATAACGAGTTTTAAAACCTAAGGTTTATTTCAAGCTAGATTCTTTGCTCCAAATTCTCATGAAATATTGTACAAAAAAAACTACTATAATTATAATAATAGTATCTATAACGCTCTTCAATATACTAGCATTATGTTGAGGTTCTCCTTGTGCACGTTGTCGCATAGCAAGCTGCTCTATTAAGCGTTGGATATGGTTAAGCTTTTGACTATAATCCAACATTTGACTCTCCATTTCTTTAACTAAACTTATCATTCTGTAAATATACAATAAAAAGAGACACTATTCTTTCTATTCAAATAAGTGACAATTAATTATGTGTGTAGTAAGCTAATTAAATTTACCTCGTATTTGTTTTTCTTCTATTTCCTGTTGACTGACTAGAATCAGAATGTAGCTCAGCAGATGAACTTCCAGAGTCATGCGCTGTTTCAGCAAGAGGTAAATTATTTGATAATTGTCTTTTTGAAGATTTTAATACAGAAAGAGATGAACGGGATTCAGCTTGAAGTAATGGTATCTGTAAAATATATAAAATTTTTGATTCTATAAAATAACAATATTGCTGCCATCCACAATCTGTCAAAAATTTTTTTTGTGTCTACGTGGTTTACAGCTGACAACAGTTCATCCTTTAACTAGAGTCTTTACATGAATATGTGTGCAAAGTAGTACGAAATATTTTCGTAACTTATCTTATATTGAATATATTAAGACTGTTTGAAACATCCAGAAAACTAACATTTTAAACTTAATTTTCTCTCAATACGTGCAATTTTAAAATTGAAAAAAAACAGAAATTTTGTATCTTAATTAAATGCGATTTAGGTCAGTTTAGAGCTCTTGTATCCGCTTGAAATTCAGGACCAGGCTGAATTTTTATTTGTACTTTAAGGTTCCATCGTTCTGCTTATAAAAAAAACATGGTCTTCATTCATATATTAAAATATTTTGTTAAAACAGACATTTTTATATTTCTATATTTCGACTCGTAATATTTTATTACTTGTCTTCTATATTTTTTAAATTTAGGTAATTCAAACATCTGTGCTTTTTCAATGAATAGGCATCACTGTTACGCGAGAATAAGTTAAACCTTCTTTACTAAATTATATTAGTCTAGTAATCCTCAAGTTTATTTAAGTATTATGTGTAACCAATCAAAGCCGATCTGTGCATCGACGAACTAAAACTAATCAAGATGTAGCGATGATTTCTCGTTGGACAGAATGCGGTTGACCTCATCAGCTTTCAAAAACTTTTTTGAACTTATTATTTCGTCCAATTCATTAATGGTTAGGGTACACCAAAAAATGCAAAAATTACTAAAGATAAAATTTAAAACATTATGATTAAGAAGCATTCCTATATTTTAAGTACTTGGGAGCACTTGTCAAAACTTTACACATGCCAAATTATCCATTGCTGTCTCTTGATAGATTGAAAACAGAAAAGTATCTGTAATTGTTACAGATTTCAATAACATTATATTTGTACGTAAAATCCCAAAATTTGGAAAGTGTATCAGCTTTCAATTAAAAATTCTACGAAATTTCCCTATAAGAACTTAAGCATTCGTCATGTATTAATAGTCAGCATGATTACTCTATAAGGCTTCTCAGTTTCTGTCTCTTCACATTTAACAATTTATCATTGTTATGTGTATACTGTAACAAAATTATCGCATTTCGTTTAATATGGGCACTCTTGGAAGTGTGTATTTTAACTATAAAAGTTTAGAAAAATCGACACGTTGCTTTCAAAACTACAACCCTCTAAAATTTAGTGTAATCACGTCCGATTTTTATTAGAGCTACAGCAACAACAGAACGGTCGAGTTTAGCCGAGTTTGCGTCGTTCGCTGTTGGTGATGTCGCGCAAATTACTTATTAGCACAGAGTCAAACAACCGAGGGCCTTGCCGGGATAAACCGAATTTAATTTATAAAAATTTTACAATGATGCTATATAATATATAAATTGGGGAAATTAAATGAACCTGATTTAAAAAAATGCAGTATTTATTAAAACTAAAATGAAGTAATTGTTTCACAAAATACTTAACAATGGATGTAGGCAACACTGAACATACTACTTAACGAAAATCCCGAAAACAAATAAAATTTGAGAACGTAATTGATTCAATTATTATTCATGTGTTAAAAAAATCTTAATTAAAAACTCAAAATCATTGAATCACTAAAACATACAAGTGCTGCCACGTACACCGAGTTTACGAATGAAAGCAAGGTACGTGAGTTCGGTTTAGGCGTTTATGCTTATACGTGCGAATGATTCATTAATTCTTTATCATTACAATTTATAGAATTGTTAATAAAACATTTTTAGTTGTGAATAATAATTGGTTTAATTATTTCTTGGACATATTCGTTTCTAAGGTTTACATTAAGCAAAATGTTTAGGGTAGCCTGCATTTACCGGTTCATATTTGAGAAATAATTGCTAAGTTTTAGATTCAATAAACATTGCATTTCCTTAAGTGAAATTAACTTATTTTCCCCAATTTCCTTATTTCAGCATGTGTATACATTTTTCATAAAAAAAATTCATTGATTCCTGGTGAGATACCTAACTGCTCGTGGTTGCACTATGTTATTTACGTGATTTCACTAACGGTGGACAGCACGAGCTTGGCTAAGCTTGGTCGCTTATTTGTCGCTGCCGCTCTGTGAAAATCTAACGTGAAAACGCTAATTTTTAGAGGGCTGTAATTTCTGTACTAGTGTGTCGATATTTTTTAAACTTCAGGGTGGTCATCAAACACCTTTAGAAGTATCCACATTTAAGGACATGGGATGATTATGTTACATCCTTTATACCTAATATTCACATTACACTGTATATATTAACGGATACGTTTAGTTTGGATTGTTACAAAAAGTTTTTTTTTTAAATATGTATTAAATTAATATACCTGCCCTGGGGCCTCCGCCGATACAATACTACCAGTACGCATTATTGATGTTTTATGTCTAGTTTTCGTGCGTATTATATAGTCGTGTTCGTACTGCACCACATCGTTTCTTGGATCCCAAGGTCGGACATCTGCATGTCGATAAACCCAATTTCCAGTTATGATATCCTGTTAAAACCATACATTATTGAAAAAAAAAAATGTATTCATAATTTATTGTACCTGGACAAAATATTTAGGGATCCATTCATCCCCAGTTAGTTTCCTTTCCTTTGCTCTTTCTCTTTGAGCCTCTTCTAGCTGCGTTTTTGCATCAGTAGCTGCCACTTGATCATCTCGATTAATTGCTTGTGTCACTGGCAACCATAATTTCTGACTCTCCCATTGTCCCTGATGTTCCAGTGGTACTGTATACTTTTTTAATCTTTGCTTTCGTACTTGTGGATTTGGATTAAAAAATACACTTTCTTGCTATAAAATAAAATTAGTTGCATTAGGATCCGATATTGATTATTCATCCTTTAATAATCAAAAATGGATCACTCAAAATGCACCAAGGCATGTATTTGTTTATGTCAATTTTCGTTTGTCTATTTATATTAGTATCATTGGTGTATTTTGGAGGGTCATATTAAAATCTTCAACCCTATGTCAGATTCCGTTTAAATATTTAATATCAGAAATAAAGAACAGTGTTAATCTTATATAATCTAGGCTACATGAAAGTTTAATTCTCAAAAGGATATTTTCGTTGAAAATTTACCCCTGTTCTTTTATCAGCAATCATAATCTGCCCATCCCAATAACCTGATATTGTTGCAAGCGTTTCTTTGCCAAGACGAATCCTACCAACGACTTGATTTAATTGTTCAGCTCCTCCAATAAAAGGCTAATAAAAAATATAAGAATTATTATAATTTTTAATAACACTTAACAGTTTTGAATAATTTTATCTATTTTAATATGCTTTAACCTTTAATTTAAATTCCAGCTCACTGAGATATCCAGTTTTTTCACATATTATGTTCACTTTTCCTCCAAGCTCCATTGACAATGTTCCCATAAGTATACCTTTACAATGCGCATATGGAATTGTCATGGTATAATCTTCACCACGTGGTAACATTGTCAAAATAGCTACACCATCCAAAACAGCTGATGTGGAATTCCCTACAGATTATAAACCAGCATAGTTAATAAGGATCGTAATTAGATGGTGATTTAAGTTTAGTCAATGCTTAAATCAATTTAAAAGTACCATAGAATTTAGATTTAGCAAGAATTGTGGCCCCTATAGTAAATCCATCTTGCCTATTTGTTACATAAAATCCTGAAATTGGAGGATGGTGAGATACCTAAAATGATATTTTCAATTTCTTTTACTAGTCCAAGGGAGACGAAGTTCATTTAATTGATAATTATGCCAATAGTTTTATTACCTGTTCTGCTAAATAGAATGTTCTTGAACCATTAGGATGCTGCCAATAGCAGCGGAATGTTTCCCCAAGAAGTGGGTTATAAGGTTTTTTTAATCCTTGTGGTTTTTTATAAAATCCAGATAAGTACCACTTCACCACCCCCTTCATACGTGTAAATGCATCATCTTCCAAGACAGCACTGTAATTACAATCACATTATTAATTAAAAAAAAATAATATAAAAAATACCTTTGTAAATACATTGCAATAGATATAACAATTAAATTGCTATTTCAATTACTTTGATAGCAAGTCAGCATGATAATAGGAATCCGCTAATTTTTCTAAGAATGATCGTGGCTCAAGAATGAAAGTTGGAAGTACAACTTTCGAGAGGTCCATTCCTGGACGGACTTGTTTCATCAAAAACCATATTAACGATTTTTGTTCTTCTTGGAGTTCTGTCACGACTTCTCCTGCCTAAAGTATAATAATTAATGTACATTAGGTAATATACAATGTGTAACAAAATGACTGACCCTTTTCAAAGCTGTGCTCGGGGAGGGGGGCTAAGGTAGACAGAGTGCATGTGTAAAATTGCATTCAAATCGATGCAGGGATTGGAAACTTGTTCACGTTTTAAAGTAACCCATTTTTATGCTTCTCAAACGGCTCTAGTATTAAAATTAGCAGCAGAGAAAGGAAGAAAGAGATGACACATGAAAAGTGAAAATTGATTGTGTATGTAAAGCTGGATTAGTGTTTATTTAACTTGATTACATTTATTTCAGACTTAAACAAAGAACTGACTCTGTGTTAGTAGAACTAACAATTATATTTTTATCTATAAAAAAATATATTAAAAATTAAAATTTATGCAATGAAAGTTATTTTTAATGCTGTCAGTTTGATTGACAAAAAAATATTAACTCTTTGGATACCGAATTAACTTCCACTTTAAATTCCGAGGTAAAAGTTGGTATTCTTATATATTTGTTTTTGTTTTGGGACGTTATATACGAATTTGAAATCGAAATAGGTAAATCTTAAATGTAGAATCTGTAAAATAACGATCGTCAAATAAAAAGTGATGTTTTAAGCAGAATAATATCGTACATATTTTTGAGGTTGCTTATTACTAATTTAGTTTTATATTGTATATAAATTTAATAACTAATTGAATTTATACAATTTATTTATGATTTTTTATTGCTAATATGTCAACCCTGCTACTATAAATTATCAATAAAATTGTCTGTAAATCCTTTTATCTTTTATTAAATAAATAATAATTTCTGTGCATTCGTATTTCTAATACATAATATGCAGAATTCAATATAGTTGTCTAATCGTGAGTTCGGGGACCTGCACTAGTGCACACCGAGTGCATCTCTTTCTATTTTTTTTATTAATGTGAAAGCAGAAGATAGAGATATACTCAGTTCACACATTAATACAAGCACCCGAATTCACGATAAAACAATTATTACTTCCAAAGAAAAAAAGGTATAAATGTTAAAAATAGCTTTATAACAAATTTTTTTATTAAAAAAAAACTCGAAACTGCAAAAAAATATTATAAAAAATATTTACATTCCATTAATGTCAATATGATCCAAAAGATATTTTTATATCTTGTTGCGTTGTGTATAATAACAAAACATTGTTTTTAAATATTAACAATTTTGTTGAACTAAATTAAAGATCGCACACCAAAAGATTAAATTATTATCGTTATATTTAATTAAGTTCTGAAAAGGTTAAAGAGTCCGTTAAATTACTATTACAAAAGAAAAGGAAAATTATTGAATTGTTATATAGGTTTTGCTCTTTTATATTTATAAGTAATTTTAATGCGTTCTCTTCAACAATAAAAAAATGCAATAAAAATAGATCTTATTCTTATGTGTTAAAAATAAAAATCCTTTTCTAAGTGTAATTTTTTCAATCAACGTGACAGCATTACTAATAGCTTTCAATACGTAAAAATTATTCAATTTTATTATAGACAAGAATATAATTGTTCAAATTTATTAAGAATCACACTGGCTTTTTAAATTAGAACTGAATTTAAAATTCAAGTTAAATAACTAGGGAATGTATCCTTTACACGAGTAATTTTTCGCAGGCCCTTCATTAATTTTTTCTTAATCTTCTTCACCTTTAATTTTAAAACCAGAGTCCTTTAAGAATAATAAAAAGAAAGTAATTTGATGTCATGAATATAACTTTTAATTCCCTGCATCGATTTTAATTAAATCTTAAGCCTGAATTAAGCCCCCTCTCTTTAATAAAATAATTTCAAGACAAAGCAGTCGTTTTTTGAGATACACCCTGTACATTAGTTGATTAATCTTTAGACTACCGGCAATTTTCCATAAAAATAATGGTTCTTTTTTCTCAAAGATTTGTCAATATAAATAACATATGTAGTTAATACATTATCGAGATTACTACAAAGCCACTATATTAGCTTTACCAGCAGAGTAAAGGTTAAATAAGTTCCTTCCAATTTTATATTAAAGCTTAATTATTTTAAATTAGGCACAAAAATAAAATTTTAGCTTCTCTTGATAACATACAAAGACACTAATTTTTCAGTTGGAAGAATCTCTGAAAAAAAACCATTAGAAAATTCAAAATCATGTATATCAAGATTGCATAAACTAAATCAATCATTCTTGATCTCATTAAAATCTTAAAACATATCATAATATAATGTTTACATAAATTCTATTTTAATGAATCATTCGAAAAAGAACTTCAAACAAATTTATCGTGTTCAGGACAAGATAATTTGATGCAAAAATATTTGCCCATTTTTCCTTTTACTTACTTCATATCGTAATCGTAAAACTACATTGTTGTTTGATGCAGTTCTCAATCAGTTTAAAGTTAAATTAAAATTTTATGTAGATAAGTTATAAAAACTCACTGATCCAAGCACTTCATTTTCATTGGAAACGTATGGTGTTTCATTGATAACTTCAGATTGCTCCTCTTTAGTAGAAACGTCAGATTCTGAGTCTGATGCACTAATTTCAGCATCTACGGTAGCTCCATTATCCTGCTGACTGATGTCTTCCAAGTCTGTGTGTAAGGAGCATAGGGTGCAGCGTTACTTGATGGGTACGTTGATATTCTAATTAATGCAGAGGGAATAGTCATACGACGTGCAGGGGATAGAGAAAATAAAGATAGAAAAATCAGGTTTTATAGCTTTTTCATTGAAAAACAAAAAAGATATAATAGATTAAATTTTAATAGTACGAGATGTGAGGAATTAGTATGAAGTAATTTTTCCTAACGAGCAACAGTATGATAAAGTTGCTGAAAGATTGTTATTAGTGTTGATGTAAAACCACTTTAGTGTAATAAATATTAGTTTGATTACTGGATTGATCAAGGAAAGGACAATAAACGTCCTTAAAGAATTATTGATGTTTTAAAATCATTAATTTTTTACTCTTTTGGATGACTTTAATGTCACAGTAAACATTAGGAAAGGTGGCTATGTGTAAAACAATATTTTTAAAGGGGAAACATTTCCCGTTGTATTCAGACTACTTAGAATATACAACAGGTCCTATTTTTTTTCAATAAAAAGTGACTATATCTAATAATACATAATAATATGATTTTTTATGGTACATGTTGATATTTTGTATAGGAAAATGCTATTAAATAGTTTAAGAATAAGTATAGATGACCATTTTTGCAGCTATACACCTCAATTATTAATCGAGTGACAGTATAATTGTTATTCATATTTTTTAAGTTAGTTATGTAATTTATATATTTTAGGGCTAAATAAATTATTTTCGTTATAATTCCCGGCTAATAAATTACAAAAATTGAATCGGTGTAATGGAGATGAAAGTATCGTTTACTCTTGAGACTTTCATGCTGATTGAAGAAATTACGATGTAAAAAACTGATTCAGAAAACAACTGACAATAACGAACATTCGATCTTTTGATAGAAGTGAAGCAAGATCAGGGGGAGGGAGGAAGGATAATAGTCAATTAATTTCGAAAAACGTGTGTCAGGTTTCTTCAATCTAGTAATTGCTTCTCTCTCGCTTTCCCCTTTCCCTGTTTCTTCAACTTACTTCAATCTTGTTGAAATGATTAGTGTTCTTAGAAAACATTCGTTAATAGTAATTTTACTAATTTAAAAGCACCTGAAAGTGATAGTACAGAATGTGGCAGGAAAGTTTGTCAAATCTTTGACAGGAAGCAGTGAGATAACTATTGTATTGCCAAGTTACATTTTCTGTACGATCAATTTATTTGTATTAAATCATTCTTCAATAGTAAAAATATGCTTTCATACATTAACTATTATAGAGTTATTAACACATTGCCATCGGGCGATTTTTGCTCAAACTTGTCTATAAATCGGGATATTTTTAATGAAATCAAACTATTTCGGTGTGTGAATTAAAACTGCGGTTATTATTTGTCTAATTAATATATTGTATAAAATAATACGTTTATACTTTTTTTTAATTGGGACAATATTACTATCTGAATCGTCTTTAAATTCGTTATCTGTACTTCCACAATCACTGGGTACTTCTGATAAATCATTATACATTTCACTTTCAATATTATCATCCATATCCATTATGGTAAAAAATAGAACTAAAATAAATGCTTAAAAATTACCAGCAAAGTGCACAAACGACGTACGTAATTTTTTTAAAAGCGAGACATCTCGTTTCCCGATGTCAACGTAATTTTTTTAAAAACGAGAAATCTCGTTTCCCGATCGCAATGTGTTAATGCGTCCCTTAATTGTTACCTTCTTCAATCAGTTTAATAGCATTAAGAGTAATACGATACTTTCGTTTTCACAACGTCGATTTAAGTTTGTAATAAATACACAATTACTGAGAGTAATTTAATTTTTCTATTTTATTAGTTCATAATTGTAATAAAAATGTTTCATTTAATCCTTCAATAAATAACAAACGCACTGTCACACGATCGACAATTATTCTTTCTTTCACAGGTCGTTCGTCATCTGTTTCTCCACTGTCTCTCCATTACTTATTATGACATTAAAGTCGTTTTGAAAGTATCAAAAAATAGTGATTTTGAAACATACATTTCTTGTTGTTCTACTTTTACAAATGAAATTTTTCTTAATTTTCTATCTTACAGAAATACAGTCTTCTATTGTTACGTGAGACACACTGTATATCAACTACTAAAGAATAACAGGATTTTCAAACAATAAATAGATTTATTTTTGTTATACTGTAAAAATAATAATAAAACTTATTAGAGAACATATTAAGCGTTAAGAAGCAATTTAATATTAAAAAGCTTAATATAGTTTTAATAAATCGATCTTAAGAAATTATAGGATTAAATCGTGCTATGTGGGGGGGTTTTTAACGGGGGATCCCTCATACTAAATTTGCAAAGTGTAAACCAGAAATGTGTTTGAATATTTCGTCATTATTTAACGTCCATATCTTAAATCATTATAAAATTATAGTGACGTTGTAAGCTGATGTATATAGTAAAATAACTACATTTAAAAAAAAGATGAGCATTCTTTTTAGGTAATTATGTGTGCCTAATATAATTTTGTTATTTTCCTTTTTCAGGAAATATAGTCATTTTATTTCTCTGTAATATCAATATGAGAGATGCCGTTAAAAGCCTGGGATAAGAAGACATACATCGGCTTACCATGATCATTAAAATGTTTTTCGTAATCAGCTTCACTCCATTGTGTTTCATGAGTTGTTGTTGAATCGTGTTGTATAGATCGAGGTATTGCACTCGTTGAACGAACAATTAAAGATGAACACCTTAGAGAAAGTTCTAAGGCATCTAGCCAGCATTTTCCAGCTGCTTGCGATGGTGCTCTAAAGATTAAATAAGATGTAGGTAATGGCTGCACAACAGCACCTATAATCATATGCAAATATTACCCAAAGTTTTAATTACGATTAACATAATATTTATGTTCTTTAAAAACATAAAAATCATGATTTTTCACAAAATGTTTGTTAGATTACAATGGTCAACGAAGGATTCTTTTACAATGCAAGCAGTTATTTCTTATAAATTTTATTTTACTGAACCCAAAATTAGGAGAAGAATGATTTCAATAGGTCAGCATTTTCAAATATTTAAGTGTAAATAGTTAAAACATTGTATTCTATGTAAATTCAAGAGATGATGAAGATAGAACAATATTTTGTAATTAACTCTTGGTGAATGCTTTATATAGTACTTTTCTTAATTTTTCGAATACACTGTCGATTTCTATCGTACGATTTTTTTTTTACTGAAGTATACAGTCATCAAATGTTAATTAAAAAATGTTATTACTTAAAAGGAAATGACGAGAAATGTACCACACCGATTTTAACGTAACTTCGCAATGAAGTACTTTATACCAATCTAAAACAAATAAGTTATAAAGGCGATCATTGAATTTTAAAGGGCCAAATCTTAACCCCTATAATTTCTTAATTTTTCCTTTATGGCCAATAACTTTTGAACTATATAAACTAGAGAGATATAAAATATCATTGTTTTCCGATTTGCTACCAATAAAGAACGGGATAAGGTCCCTCTACAATTTTAGAAATTCAGGGGGTTGTTTTGACCCTTAAAAATTCAATGGCTGCCCTTAAAATTTAAACATTTGTCTCAGGCTAATACAAATTACTTTCCTGTAAAGCTGCATTTAAAATCAATGGGGTGTATCTCTCGACATTTTTCTTTGTTAGACATGACCTTTTGAAATCAATGAAAAAAATCCTATTTTACTATTTAAACTTAAATATTTTAAAATTCTGACGTGATAAAGAAATTCCGCTCCCGTATTTGAGTTCAGTTCACCAAGTTCCATTGGAAGACAATAAAAATTCTATAGAGGAAAATATCCTTAATTTGGTTGACCAATGTTACTCATAGTTAAATAATCATAATTAACCAATTGCTTCTTTTTCAGGTCCTCGTGGAGCCCAAATAGATTGTTCGAGAGGGTGAAAGAGCTTGAAGCAAAAACCATCTTTCTTGCTAGGTCTTTCAATAACTTGACACGTGTTAAGTAATACAGTCCCAACCCAGTGGTTGCTCTATAAATGGTGTCGTTGTTAAAATACAATGATATTATGTACAAAGTAAGCAAATAAAGAAAAAAAGATTACCTTTGTCTTGGGACTTTTGTATAACAAGAGTAAGCCAGGTTTTAATATGCACCATAATTTTGTCCAACTTTTTAAAGTTCCTCGGACTTTGAGCCAATCACTCATAACAATTACTGTTGGATCTTTGAAGGAGCTTAATAATTCATCAGCAACTCGTTTTTTCTCCATTCTATAATTTTTTCTCTGAGCTTTATAAGATTCCTTTCGCGTCAGCTTGGATAATTCCATTGACTAGAAATAATTAGAAAGGTAAATAATGAATATATTTATAAATATATATATATTATACATTTACCTTTTCTAATGTACTATCACTTTTTAAATTAGTGTCACTCATTACTGAAAGTCCTACAATAAATATTAAAAAAATGAGAAATTATAAATAATTATCAACATAACAAGAGGATTATGGTACATTATAAAGATAATGAAGTAAGTTAATAAGAGTATCCTCAAGATTCCCTAACGTTACAAATGAGTTAAAGTTACTTGTAAGTCGATTTTTTTTTCTTTTAGTTAACTTTATGCTGTACCATAAAAGTCAATTTTCACTCAACTTCTGGACAACAACTGAAAAGTTGACTTTACCCACGTAAACACAACGGTGATAATTACGTCTCATTAACGTCAATCTTATGTGGATTTTGTAAGAATAATCTGTCACGACATTTAAATTTCACATTAACGCGATCTTTTCTAACGTCACGTTTGTCGTAACACTCTAACTTTATTTTTACAACGTGTTACAGCGACGTCAGTTTTTTAACTTGGTTAAGACATTATATTTAGTAACATAATTTTTTATATCGTATCTTAGTCAATATAGCAACATATTTTCAATGCTAATATTTCAAGTAATTTTAATATAATAATTGGTAATTTTTGCAACAATTTACAAAACTCAGACCACAAATATAATAAAGTAGTTATTCATAACATTATTTTAATTACGTTGCAGGCGCAGTGTCGTTCTCTGATTAAGATTAGAAAAAAAACTATGTTCATAAAACTAATAGAAAACAGATCTAATAAAGTTGTTTATACTTTCAAAAATGTTTCAAATACTTCAGATAATATTAGCAGAAGAATTCTGAAAATAAAAAGTGGTCATCATTTCCTCTTGAATAAAACGCAAAATCAAAATATGCAAAACTTAGTTTTTGTATAAAGAATGATACTATCTTTTATTCCATAAATAAGAGCATAATTTTTGCATTACATATTCTTATACCTTATTTCAAAAGCTTTCACAGCATTATATAAATAAATAATTTAATTTAGATATTCGCGAGATAATTCAACAGAGTCGTTAATTTTACTGAAGCAGTATACGTGGTAGCCACGCATTTTTATATATGCATTCACTCACACACATTAAATTCTAAAACCAAATATTTATTCAACCCCTGAATCAAATGGTTTATTAAATTTTGCTTTGTCCAGCGGAAAAGCACCACTAATTTCTGACAATTTCTACTCCTTCCACGCGCGTATTGACTCTGATTGGTTGCATAACTGTTGATCAAGTTGTTTGATTGTCATATACTAGATTAATTGATTGGCAAAACTTGGTTCACCTACGCGAAACTATGATGCTCTTTTGGTGGACAAAGTACAGTATTTTAAAAAGTCTTTAAAATCAACTATAAGCATATGCAATAAAAAAAGTCTTCTCAAATAAAAAATGAAAGACAATTTTATTTTTTTGTATAAAAAAAATCATATTTTATTTGGTAATATTTGATTATTATTTTTTATATGATGATTTTCTAATATTAACAGAAAATATCTGAATAATTATAGCGACTAGTACAGTTAATAACAAGTAGTTTACAAAAATTAAATATTTTTTATCATTTCGAAAAACCTAATTAAAATCCAAAATTTGCCAATTAGTACCAATTATTAATTTATTACCGTTTATTGAATTCACGAGATATTCAATTCAAATGTTTGAGGTAAATATATAGAGAGATGTATACGAGAGAGAGAAAAATATTTCAGAGCAAAAGTGTACAGTTGCAAGAAGGACAGATGACGCAAATATGAAATTAACCTTCACTGACCTATTGGAATATGTATGAAGGTCATCGACGTTTTTTTTAACGAAGCCATATATTTATTCTTGCATGTCCTGTAGTTTATTTTGAAAAATTTCCAAGATTAATTAAGACGATTTCGAGTTATTAAGGGGAAGGTGTATACCGACATTACAGAGAGAAGTTTAATAATTTTGTTGTCTTATCCTAAAGATACTTCTATGAGAATTTAAAAGCTATTGTTGATATTGACATCGATCTTCGAATAACATTGCTGTTTGATGATAAATATCTCAGGTAAAGTGTTCTGTAATGTCGGTATCCACCTTCCTCTTAAATTTTGAAGAAACGTAATAAATGGCTTTACAGTTATCCAAAATTATATTGTGTAAAATTGGTTCGCGGACTTGTCGACAAGGTAGTATAAAAATTTAGAAGAGAAAGTACGGTGTGAAGTTAACTGAAAAACAACAAATCAATTTTTTACACTGTTACGTAGCATAAAGCTATATTATTTTCGAAAACATTAGGAAAAGTTACTAGAATATGTAAGAAAAATAGTGGTTTCTAATTTAAAAAATAATTATAACCTTCATATGATCTTCGAAAGGTCAGTCAAGGCTCACCTTTATTTTCATTATTCACTTCCTTGAAAGCTTATAACTGTCATCGAAAATAATTTTCATTTGGTTTATTCTTCGATAAATTTGATCCAAACGATTAATATGAGACACGTGGCATAAGTGAATGCAAAAATTAACATTTTTATAAAAAAAAAAGGACCTTTAAATTGAGTTTGTATGCTAAATTATTGAAGTTACGTACAATTGATTTACATATTTGATCACGAGCTTCGTAAAAAAAGTTGTATGTAGATTAGCATTATGAACAAGGAGTTAGTATGCATATATCATATGGCTCAATTACCCAAGACACGAGTCCCATCAATATGAAAATTGTTATTGATTTTCATTATTATAAAGAAATTACGGTTGCTTGTATCAGTAAAGAATTAGTTGTAAATATAATAGTAAATTATTAAGTTGATTTTCAGGAAATCCTAATAAATAAAATAAAATACCACTTTTTTGATATTATTTTAACAACAAGGTGTTTGTGACGTTAATGTGACGTGTATTAAACGTCATTGCTACGTAACTTTCAACATGAAAGGCGATATCACCTCTGCGATGTTCGCATTACTTCCACGTCACTGTGACGTTCCGTATCACGTGCGTGGGTACGTACATAAAAATTTTTGAATAAAAAGAAATATTTAAAAATTTTTTTTGGTAAGTTATAGTATATCCTATAGAAAAAGCAAAAGGGAACATTAATGTAACAAGTTTGTTAGAATATGAAATAGAAGCTGAATGTGTAGGTTCTCAAATAAAGAATATTCATATCCAAACTATTAAAATGACAATTTTTTATACATTTCTTAGGCAAAACAGTTCCAATTAATTTGCTCTTAAGAAGCTTTAAGCATGTTAATAAACGATATTACTAAAAATGTAACAGAAGCAATTAATAACTATTGAGTTATTGCAAGATATAATTTTACCGTAACTTAGTTGGACATATTTTTTAATACCTGGAGAAAGTGGAGCTGGAGCAACTGAGATATTAACACTCGATGTAAGAGATTCAGTTGAGGGAAGCTTAGATAATGGCGTGGATATATGAATGCTGCTTCTTTGAAGATGTTGATCCACTGGTTCTACATATTTAGCACAATTTCAATAACTTGGTATATCTCTTTTAGGAAAACAAATATTTTGTCTTGTAAAAAAATGGCATCAGATTTTCCATATGTATAGAGCACAAACCATAGATACGTTAGTGTAGTGTTTGTTTAACCCCTTTTTATTTTGTAAAAGAAGTAAAAATTGCAATAACACATAGTTATTTACAGTAGCCCTTAAAGTCAGTCAAACAATACTAAAATAACTAACATGCAGCGATAAACATGCAAAGTTGCAAAATGCAATTTAATTATTAATAGTTAAAAATATAATATTCAATAGATGTGTGTTGATATATATATATATATATATATATATACCATGTGTATTAACACCAAACCTACACGTGTCATTCATATACATGTGTTTACATTAAACCTTTAGAAGATGGGGATTTTTCCATTTAAATTGATCTTTTGTGTTATCGAAAATATACCCATATATGGAAGTATACCTTGCGTGGTATAAACCGAGTTTGTGGATGGCCTTAACAGTGGTTAGACCCGTCCTCTAAAGGTTAAAAACAGTTACTTGATCCTGGAATGGTACCTTTACTGTTAAAAATACATTTTTTTGAGAGATATTAAAATTGTATAATCAAAATTAATTGTAATATTTTAAGGTAATTATATTTATTTTTATCTATATTAACTAAACATATAATTAACACGTTAATTACATTAACACGTTAATTACATTAACAATAAATAAAAAATCTAAATCTTAAATTATCAAGTAAAAATAATTCAATAGAATTATAATACCAGAGTAAGACTCAAATATTCATGTCTGAGAAATGTAAGGCTGTGTTCCATTCTACCGTCAATCCTTTAAAATATACCGGGTGTCCCAGAACATATATATCATCCAAATATCTTGAGAGCAGAGCACGTGGAAATATTTTAAATAATATTTGTAGGACTTTCTCGGAATTGTATTTAAAGGCGCGCCATAAATATGACCTTGAACCGTGTTGTTTAAGCAACGCGAAGGTCGCATTATATTACAGTCTAACCCACTCCTATATGCAATTTCATTTCGAAATATCTCGCAAAAGACAATGAAAATAAAAAATATAGGAATAGTTTTTTAAATATCAATATATCTCCTAAAGAATGTACAACAAAAAATATAAGGTTGCATTAGAAGAATAGAACGATATTTGTAGGACCTTAATAATGCAACTCAAGGTCATGCATATGGTACCCTCAAATGTATAATTCAGAGCGCTACACAGTTTTTATCTAAAATTTTTGTTTACTTCTTGTTCTGTTTCTAAGAAACTCAAATATATATATAATAATGGTCTGGGATATCTGAAATACTTATACAGGGTGTCCCATTTTAATTTAGTGACAAAAATATCTGGAAAACTAATGATTCTATAGGAAAAAAATGTAAGACTAAAATTGTTTGACCTGGAGAGTGATGATGGTACATTTGTGAAATGATCTTGAAACGTCATTTCAACGCTACATGAAGGCTACCTTGACAGTTTTATATATGGAGCACCTTGTATATCTTTATATATTCTTATAGCTGATCTAGAGAGAGAGAGTTTTTCAAGCCACTTTTCAATTTATTATTTCGCCCAGCGGCTTATGAAACATTCCGACTTGAAATTGCACAGAAGTGTGGGTTTTCCAAAAGTAGTGCGTGTGTGTGATAACTATACGTATACGTGTCTAGCTGATTTTCTACTTACAAATTTAAGTTGAAATATTTCGTAAACGACTAAACAAAATAATAAATTAAAACGAATTTTGAAAAAACCTTTGACAAAATCTACCAAAAATTTATATACAAACGCACGAGATGTTTCATTGTAAAAAATTCAGTAGTCTTTGTATAGCATTCAAATGATGCTCCAAGGTCAATTCAAGGATACTGTCTTATATCTTTCTCAAAGTTATACAACTTTTGTTTAACATTTTTTTTCGTTCAGAATCATTAGTTTCGAGATATTTTAATGTTTATGTTAAAATGAGACACCCGGTATAATTTAAGCATTTTATTCGTAGCTCAGAATACGGTCTAAGACTAACGTGAGTAAAGAAAAGAAAAACAACTTCATAATAGAGCACTGTTTAAACAATTTAATGCAGCATAGCGTATGACTGTATACCCATGTACTTATTGATTTTAATTTTTATAAATTGACAGTTGCACACCAAGCACCAATTCACATTAATCCTGTTGCAGTGTACTAGAAAAAAAGTTATTTACTAATAGTGTGTGAAATTCTTTTTCTCGAAATTTCAACGTAAATAGAGTATATTTGTTTTAAGGACAGCTGCAGTCAACTTATATAGTCTTTGGCATAAAAACTTTTATGTACGATTACATTAGCTTTCGATGCATTTACGAATGTTTTTGTAAACAATGTGTTGCGAAGTATTCGTATTTCATTAACCATACAATATAACTTTGATAAACTAAACTTTTAATAATTATCTAATGATATATATGCCAAAAAATTAAAAAAAAAATATATGCTAACGAAAAAAAGGAAAACTAAGAAATTAAAATCCGTTGCGTCCATGATTCTTGGCTTGGACGTCGATAAAAAGCGGGGAAATTAATTATAAATAAATAAATAACAAATGTATCTAACTGGTACCCGCCGTATTTGATGGATTATCTTGAATTTTAACATTCTAAAATCGTACTCAAATTCGTCTAATTCAAAATAGAAATAAAAGATAAATCGTTCGTTTTCAATGCGCGACTAAATGCGTTACAGACTAGTAACACAACAATTTTCCGCAACTATAGTCGTTCTACAAAACAAAGGGATTAGTCTACCTTATTAGGAGATATTGAATTCTTATTGCCAAGGATATTTTTAAAAGAATAATATCTACTTTGTCCACCTAGTATTTACAAAATTACTAATGATTAACATGTTTATAAGCTGAAAGTATGATTAGATATGTAAATTGTTTATATGAAATTTTGATACACTTTTTATTTGTTTCAATTAAATTTATGAATATTCCTTAAGTTGTAATAAAAACATACATTAATTAAAGTTTAAACCACTTATGAACATTTTAATGACTAGAAACTTATTAGTAGATATTGGAGCAATGATTGCTTGTAAAGCCACTCAGCAAAGTTTAGTAAACTGACCAATCATGGTACATTTTATATTTGGCGCTATATTACTTGAATACAACCAATTTTACCTTTTTCTTAATTAAAGTTACTAATAAATATAAAAAATTTTAATAATTAAAACAAAAATGTATTTCCAAAATATTGTGGTTCTCTACAGGTCAAGCTAAATTACAATAAGGGCATTATAATAAGTTAATATTAACCTACAGATTCTTTTGTTAATACTAGTAGTAATTTTGTATAGATCAGTTATTAAGGTTGACTATAATGATATATTGCTCACTGACAGATACATGCAAAACACTACATCTATATAATTAAAGTTTATGAGGGTTATTATGTCATGAGTATAGAATAGGAAAAACAATGTGATGTAATCGATAGCTGGACAAGAAATGTTAAGTTTTTGGATTATTAATATGATTATCATATCACTAAATATATTTACTTTCCTAGGCAACAAAATTTACTCATGCACATTTGTATATATATTTTATCATGCATGTTTAACTAATGGTTGTTATGTAATACCCTTGTAGTTTAGATAATAAAAATTTGTCAGGATGTGAGTTACATAATATAAACTATCGCACATCAATAAATTTTCTGTATAATTTTTAGTCATACATGATAGAAACTGTTATTCTCCTTTAAACTATTAATATTTAAGTACTCACGGCTATTAGGAGAACGACTAAGATTTGTTGATGTCATTATTTTGAGGGATTCAACTGAGCTTCCTACAGGCACCGGCTGAGGTTCTGTCTGAATCTGATGATCTCCAGTAGGAATAACAATCGGTTGAGAGCTCATTTTGACTCTAGGATCATAATGACTAAAATTTATCCTGGTCAATTTAAAATAAACCTTATGTACCTTGAAGGTAAAACTTTACTCTCAATAGAATAAAATATCAATAAATGCAGAGAAGCATTAACAAAAGCTGTCTATGATAAAAAATTAACTTGACAAAGACAAGGTAATTATTAAAAAATTCTGGTAAGGAACCAGTAGGTTTTATATATATTAATGTTTTTAATAAAGTTGGTGTAAGCTTACCAAGATATTAATGATTGTTAATGAAACATTTACTCTAACAGAAGACATTAATAAAGATTAAAAGTAAACAAAGCCGAATTATTCGTCTTATCCGCATTGACATACTGCTATATCCAATTCTGCTAGAAACTTGTCACGTTTCCAGTCTTCGTTCTACAGAATGTAATTTGCAATTATTATAGAAAACATCGCCAGTTTACCTTTTTGTTTTATCAATAGAAAGAACTGGAGCGTAGATTGCAGATCAGTAATAAAATAAATAAAATATCAGTTCAGCTCATACTAAAGATAACTGCACTTCTTCCCATGGTAGATAAAATATTTGAAGCTATATATAAACACCGCAACTCTGCCGTAATGTGCCAAATTGAATCGTCGACCTTTCAGCTACAGTGCATATTTAACTATAGAAAATTGGTTATGTAGATAAGGAATGGTGTGAAGTTAGTTGAAAGTCGACGATTCTATTGTGAGGGAGGGGGGTAGCTGTCACAGCATTTGCGATTCTTGGCCACTAGGTGGCGCCACCGTGGCATTATCTATCATTCCAAGGACGTAACACGTAACTTTCCGCAGTGATGTCACTTACGAAGAAAAAACACCACACCACCCTAGACTGATCTTAATCTAGTGAAGAGGCTTTAGCAAGTGATAAATCGGATCAGGATCAGTGGAATAAGTCAGGGCTTATTCAGAAAGAATAGTTAGACAGACTAGTCTGACCACCTTTTGATTCCTTTTCCTAAGGTGAGTCATTTTATTTTAATTAAACAAAGGATATGGCGAGATTTAATTTTCAGATGAAAATTTATTACGCTAATAAAATATTAGTCGAGTATTATAACTGTAAGTTAAGAAAAAATGCTTTAACTGCGTCAGTTTAATTTTGTTATAAGTAAATACTCTTGGACAGCAAAATAAATATAATAACCTTCATAATCGCTAAATTTCATTTAAGTTTATATAGGGACTGCCAAATAAAGTGGATAAGTACGAAAAACTAAAAATGCGATGGTCGACAATCGAGATTGTGATTTCTTGTTAATAAACAAAGGTAGACGAATAAGTGAATCGCTCTCTCTGTATAGTAACAATAAATCACTTGCCGATTGTCAGCTATCGCATTTTTAAAAGCTTTTAGTCCTTATCCACTTTATCTTGCGCATGGCGTTTCCCAGTGAATTACCTGAAAAAGAAAGCCTACTTAACACCGCAAACTATAATGCCTGACTAAAACGCTATGTTAAAGGGCCTACCTAGGATATCGAAGAACTAAACCTGAAAGAAAAATACACGCAAAATAAATGTAATCGCATTGAAGAAGCTGAAAAACATGGAAGAAAAAGAAACAAGAAATAATTTGAACCGAAGGAGGGCAGACTGGAACCTACCGGTAGGTTTTCGGTCATCCTTTGGTTGGTAAAAAAATTCCACGGTTTTACCCGTGGGACTCACTCGTTCGGCGAAACTCCACTGATGATCTTATTTGCAGGATGCGATGATGTGTGAAGGACGATGGGGATGACCTTGAGACGCGTCGATGATATTACTCGCGAAATTTTTAATTTAAATTAAAACTACGCGGCGCGGGGTTTTAAACGGAATTACGCGCACTCCAAAACACGGATATTTCAATTTTATTTCGCGAAGCGGGTGTTTCACTTGTTGCTATAGACACGACGAAAATTGTTTTAAAAACACTACGCGCGCTAAACGACTCGGACATTTAAATTACACATTACGACGCGAAAGTTTAAAAGTTCACTTTACGACACGATGTCCGATACGCGCACTTTCACCCCAAAACGAGGTCGCCCACTGTAACAAAGAAAAAAAAAACAAAATTATTGACTTAAATTCTCTCAATTTAATTTTCGATTTCATTGAACTTAGAAATCAATAATATTTTAACTTACAGTCTGTGAGAGCCCTTGAGGCCGGTGTCCTTGACCGCTGCACCAAAACACTCGCACCTTGCATTGACCTTATTTAAAATTTTACGTTTGTTCGAAGAATTGTTAAAGATTTTTAAACTTTTATTTTCACCACATAAGTGCATTCTATTATTATATAATGCAAAATATTATTTTATTATTTTTAAACAGAAATCTGAATACAAACATTTTTAAATTAAAGTTATGCGCGTTTATGCCAAAATACTTTAATAAAATAAACGTATTAAATTTTTATCAAACCTCGTAAAATTATAATAAAATAATAATTAAATAACATCTATATATGTGACGGAAAATATTCTGTTAAATTATTTTTAATCGCGACTGGTTAAAAAATGTCAGTGATT
Organism: Prorops nasuta; assembly: GCF_024137725.1. Taxonomy (NCBI): domain Eukaryota; kingdom Metazoa; phylum Arthropoda; class Insecta; order Hymenoptera; family Bethylidae; genus Prorops; species Prorops nasuta. Next base: position 3,172,912 of record NW_027116821.1, on the reverse strand, counting down.
TCGAAAAAAAAACAGACGCGCGCGATTCACTGACACGCGCACGTGGTGCTTCAAAAATGTAACTGGAGTCTGGAACAGGCGGTAGACAATAGAACCATCCGGAACGAGGACCGGATATTGGAGCGTATCGAGTAATCGCAACTGATTGGTTGTAAGCAGGGCCGTATTGGATCGCGCCAATCAGGTGCGACATATTGCTTGGTACTTTCCAATTTCTGGTTTCCGTTCCGGAAATTCCTATCGTCTACCGCCAGTTGCAGTCATGTCTTAGCATTTCCGTTTGCGAAATGTGAATAAATTGCACCTTATTTTTCTACTCTAATACGAAAAGAATTGTTGTTATTAAATAAATGGTAAATAAGCTGGTGGATACAGTTATAGAAACCACTAATGACTTTGAATAAGATTTTTCATTCTTTTATTTTTAATATTTTTCTCATTCGTACGATAACTTGCTGTGTTTTTTGTATTAATGTTATATCTATAAAAAATTAATAAATAACAGGTCGTTTTTTTATAACAATTTATTTTTTTAAAATACGATGTCATTTAATATTATCATTATTTTCATATAGCTATATATCTTAAAAGCAAGGTGGATATCGATTTTGCACACAAATCAGTTTTATTTGAAATATTACCATGAAACCATACTATTTAGGGGACTTTCTTAGTTTTTAGGTCGTTCTATGGATATCCTGAGGATATTAGTGCTATAAGGTTTATATTTTCAGCAAAGGCTTTTGAAGTTTTAGAGAAGCATATTTTATATAAAACAATTAGATTTAGAAATTTCGACTTTAATTTCATAAAATAGTAATTATTTTTTAGTTTTATTGATTATTTCAGAGTCAGTCTAAAGATTCTATTTCAAGAGTCATAAAGCAGTTGCTAAAATTGAAATAAATCTTCAAATAATGTTGTTTTCTGAAAAAGAATTAAGATTTCAGATGGAATTGCTGTATAACTGTCAATACACACATGCCCTTTAAAAATAATATTTTTTAAATTTTCTTTCTCATTGATTGGATCCATGACCTTAAAACATCTTTATAAAGTTCACAAATTTAGAGTTCAAAAACATGTTTGCAAAATATTGAGAAACAACTATATATTTAATAAAAATTGGCGAATCCACCATAATTTTATTTGCCAGTGTTGTTATGAAAAACTGGAGTTGGGGTGAAATTGCTACATTCCGGAAAATTTGGAGGAACCGGTGGTAAATCGGAGTCCTCGCCAACGTGGAATACCATTGCCATTCCTGTACCATGATGCCATACTAAATGACAATGGAAGAGCCACCAACCTGTAAAAATAAATAAAAACAAAATATTAAACGAATTTTATTTTAAGAAATTTTTCGAACAATTAAATCGATAGAACACTCGTCTCTTACCTGGATTATCAGCGATAAATCGAATGATGAAATAACCTCGTAAGGGAGCATTTAAGGAATCCTTGGCAGGTGGATTAACGTATTCCTTATTGCGCAATTTTTGTTCATGTTTTGCAATAACTGGAGATAAATGTTCTTTGGAGAGTTTATCGACGCCAGGGAATTGGCCAATATCAAATATATGAAAGGAGTGACCATGAAGATGAAAAGCATGAAGAACCATCCTCCAAGGACCTAATTAACATTATTTATTATTTAGTAATTTGTTTACACAATATAAATTAGTTTAACAGAATATTTTCAATTGCATATATCTCATGATTAAATGCATCAATTTTAAAATCTTTGTTTATAACTTGCACACTAAATAACAAGGGATTAAAATTAATACACAAAGTTCTCTGATTTAGGAATAGCTAATGTATCTAAAAAAATGAACATAAAAGATCTCACAATTAAAATTTTATAAACTGCTAAAGCTTATTGTAACTCGCAATGTTTAATTAAAGAGTTAATATTAAAAAAGAAGGAGATATATACATATATACATATATGGATAGAGGAGATAGCAGGCTTATAAACTTACTTTCATCATAAGCTATTATTTCAACAATCGAATCTTTCTTAACATCATATTTATGGAAGCAGTTGCAAGGTGGTTCGCAGTCTTTAGGCATATTTGCAGAATTGCAAGAAATTCCTAAATCCTGGTTCCTCTGAGATAAAGGTGGAACCGCTGCATCTTTGTGCGTGATTCCATCCATCATACTGGTAACGCTTCTTCCGGTTACTATCACTGAATGCACAAGGACAATCAAGAAGTTCCATTAAAAAATATAAACAGTTTGCATAACTCAATTACCAAAGAATACTTACGAAAATGAGGTGTATAGGAATCTGTTTGAAACATGACGTCGTTGGTCCTGTCGAAGATGAAGAATGAAAATGGCAGAATGAATCGATAATCCGGTACCACTTGGAGTAATCTGTCATCGATCTTCGCAATCGGTATCAAATTCTGATAGCAAATCATATGAGACCGATTATCGTCGCAAAAGGACATGTTTATTGGATTGAAGATGGACATTCTGTTCTCCAACGAACGTTCTTTCCGTCTCTCCTTGATCAGAGGAAACGGGAGGACTTCCGGTTCCACTTTGTACTTAATAATGGCAACCGGAAAGTTTGCTATTGACTCACCGTCTGCTTGGCAGTCTCCCGGACTCTCAATTTTCATTATGTAAGTTGCGATTGGTTTATCGGCCGTTAGAATCACGTCTACTCGATCCCCTGAAGGAATTCCAATGGTTGTATATTAGTGACGTCACTGGTACATTTGTACGTTGAGTTGATCATACGTAAATTTTTTCCTTTAGCAAAGATACTTTTGTAAAAGATTATAATGTTGAAAATAGTCTTGGATAGACTATATATTTGCTGAAGTATCAATAAAAATTCGTATGAACAATGTACACACACATAAACAGGATGCCATGAAATAATAGTAATAATTTCTCTCAAGCTTTGTATGTGTATGTATTTGTGTTTGTTTTTGAGGATTATCTGAATATAAAACGAGAAATTCGTTAAAGTCACATACATAGAATCATAATTACCCGAATTTAAAACAACTTGGTCAACGGTCACTGGTTCAATGTCATTTCCATCGATGGCTATAACGGTCAAAGGGTGCTGAACAACGGATATTTTTATTAAGCAAGAAATAACTACTGCTGATATTATTCTAAAACGATATCTCTTCCCTCTCTGAACTTCATACTTCTCCAATTCGCTGCTGAAAACTTTTCCATCGTAATAATTCTGAAAATAATTATACTTTTAAGTATATCCAGCTAACTTTCATTCAAGGTCAACACGAGATCAAGAAGATTCCAAAAATCGTCCTGATGTTGTGTGATATAAATTTTTTATCATTAATTCTCGAGACTTACAACGTATCTGCCTTTCCCATTGAGTAGAATACTATCAGTACCCTCGAAATTGGTATAAAAGTAGCCAATATGTCGGAAAATTGATAAATCGTGGAGCCAATCACAAATTATAAGCACGTGCTCTGGTAAGTCCTCGTCGTACAGATGAAAGTGAGGATCAAGGCTGGGTGGGGTACGAACAACCAGAGAGCCAAATTGGCCATCGACTGTGTAGAGAGATACGTGGGAGTGGTAGTAGTGGGTTCCTTGTTGTTTCGCCTCGAAATAATATCTGTTATAATGAATAATTAATTAGTTCTTAGATATTATAAGGAAGGGATCTCGATATTTTCATAAAAGAATTTTGCCTGAATGTTTTTCCAGTGGCTATGGGACATTGCGTTAAATGTGGCACACCATCAAAGTATTGATAGCCTCTTTGATGCAGACCATGAAAATGAATGCTGGCCTCGATTCCATCAGCGAGATTTTCAACGTCCACGACTACTCTGTCGTTCAGGCAGACCTATGTTTCTCGGTATTAGCATTCTCGAATAACACAAAAGTTTATCAAATATTTCCAAATATTTATGTAGAATATGGGAGGGTAGAAAGGGAAAATTGTGAGCTGGATTTTGGCAAAGTAAAATAAATTTGATAAGCTCGTGATATAAAAATTAGTTTCTATATATTAATTTGATTTTATTAATTATATGTGGAATAGAATGATACGAATCCTAAAATTATTTTAATTTCCTCCTGAAAATGTTTTTCGAATCAAAATTAGATAAAAATTCAACTTTTCCATTAATTAGGATACAAAAATAAAGAAATAAGTGCCTACAGTCTTTATTTGTGCCTTCATAGATGCCTAAACCTACATAAGTATTTTTTAAATATTATGTAAACTTTTGTATTTTCTGAAAATTTTCTAAAATTACTAATAAACGAGATTTCACGTGTACCTGAATACTTGGACCAGGAAGCATTCGATTTAACGACAAAATTGTCCTCTGAATTCCATCAGCCACTATGCACTCGCAACGTGGACGGTTGTATAAATGTTGTTTGTTATCAGGACGACATTTGTTACAATTACTAAAACGTAGAGACTTGTGATTAATTGCAACGTTCTTCATTTATTTTTGAAGAACTTACTCGTTCATAGAATTATAAAATTCAATTTGAAAATGGTAATAGCAATTTTTTGGTGGTGCTCCGTCCTCGCAAGGTCTCGCACACTCTTCCGAGGTAGACCAAATTAATCGAGAATTATTAAAACTGGTCTCCTTTTCCAATTGTCGAAGTTTTCGTTGAAAATGTTCCGAAGATCTTGTCCAAGTTTTATCCAGTGAATAATCTTTGTTTTTTTTTTATTAAATTAGTTGGTTTTTATTTTTTTTAAGAACACTACATATATATTGTTTTTTTTTGTAACAATTTATTTTACCTTTGGCACAATGGATAAACCGCAATGTTGTCAGAAAGATTATCAACCGAGAAATATAAATGATGAAAAGGGACTTCATCATTTGAATCTTTGTGCCCTCTTATTCTTATATTAATTTCTTTGTTCTTTTCTTCAATGTCCAATCAAGCAGGATAGTTTTTCACGACTACTTGCACCGAGTGCGGTTATTTTCACTTTCTTTATCAGCTTAATTAATCTCGTAATTGAGTGCCACAGTGCTGACGTATTATGGGCTAATTATAAATTTACATGGCATTCATTGTTAAGGAAAAAAACTAGGAACATTTAACAAGCAAACCTTTCCATAATGTGCATGAAGATAAATAAAAATTTTAATTTTATTAAGATTTCTTTTCAATGAGCTTTATTAATCTTCTTTAAATTAATTTTAAATTTGACTATATTGTAAATATTATACATTAACGTCTGGCACGAAGGAGGAACAGGTTGGGAAATTTTCTGGTATTGGGGGTAAATCATCAGGTTCCCCTACATGGAATATCACGTCCATTCCAGAAACTGTGTGCCACAGGAAATGGCAGTGCATCATCCACCAGCCTAAAAAAAGAAAATTAAAGACATACAAATTTTCTTGTTGCAATAGTTTTAAGAGTGTCCCTCATGCAGACAATATAGATTAAAAACGTTTGTGGTTTATTATTATATTGGCATAAAATTCGAAATTTAGTTAGGTAACATTTTTACAATTTTAGAAATTCTTTTATGGAGGTAAAGTCTTCAGAATCAATCAATATTGAAGGATGGTTAAAATATATCAATGATTGAAAATTAAAAAATTAATAGTCAGTCAGTTAACTTCATAGAAGTTATTTTTATATTTAGCATCAGTTGTTAAATATTTTGTAACGAATTAATCAATCCATTATTATTTATCAGTAATTGAAAATACAAAATCTGTCTTATTATAATGAAAGAAGTCCAATATCGAATCTCATTAATTGTAAATAGATTCTTTACCTGGATTATTGGCTATGAAGCGAATGGTGGCGAATCCATTGATGGGTACAGTTATAGTGTCCTTTCTAGCTGGATTAATGTAGTCGCCATCCATTAAACGTGCCTGATGCCTCTGTAAAACTCTCTGGATTTTTTCTGACGTGATATTATTGCCACTTGTAAATTGTCCAATGTCAAATACATAGAAGCTATGGCCATGAAGGTGGAAGGGATGAGAAAGATCTTCGACCCAAGCTGAATAATGAAATACAAACAATTTTTATAAATAAAGAAATCGTAGGATCGAGACTACAAACATTTTTCACTCTGCCTTATTTTATATATCTCTAAAAATAATATTTTGAAACCCGTTGTTTTAACCCATTGTCAAAAATATCCATCACCTTTAATTAATAATAAAACATACTCTGGTCATAAATAACCACTTCTACTATGGAATCTAGAGTGATGTTGTAGGTGTGCGTGCAGCTACAGGCTGTATATTTGCCAGGATTTCTGCACTCCTGTATTAATTGATTAGGATTACAAAGAGATTTGTAACCTTCCCTCTGTGATATCAAAGGTGATATTGGTTCCACGTAAGAAATATTCCTCATCACAGATAAACTGACATCAGCTTTTGGGGGTACTGAAATTAATTACAACAAATTTATCTATTACATTATCAGAAAAATAATTACTTCAATTCGAATTCTTTGAATTAATACCAAAAAACTTGTCGTATTTCTTGGGACCAAAGAATGTGGTCAGTGTTGAATTATATGAAACAAAATCGAAAGGAAGTATTAGTTGAAGATCAGGGTTCACTCTCAAAATTCTCGGATCAACTTGATCAAAAGACTGCATCTGGTTCACGCAGAGACGTCCATTGTTTGGTGGGGCACCTGAACAGCCTGTTGCATTTTGCGGATTAAATAACTAAAAATTAAAATAAAATTAATAAAATATTATTCTGTTAATTATTAGAAGAGGAATAAGCTAAACTTGTTCTCTTCAAATGAATTTATTTGATATTTTGAAAAATTTATTAGTTCAATCCTCACTGATCTCATCTCTCTTTGATAACTTTTTAAAACAATGTCTTCAAAAGTTTTGATATAACACAAAATTACTGAGAACAAGAAAATTAAATTCCTTTGAATAGACACTCTTACAATGTTCAAGAAAATATTTCTGTACCCAATTGTATCTCCATTGGGAATAGCCAGGTTCATTGGTTTGTTGTCTCGAGACTTGACCAGAATATCTCAAAATTGCAAATTGCTGTAATTCCGAAGTTCTACATTCTCCCAGAGCTTTCACTTGGATCCAGTAAGAACCTGGTGGTTGATCTGCGCTGAGAACGAAGTCCAAACGTTCCCCTAAAATTAATCCTCGGTTCAATCTCAAATTTCTATCAAAAATTTAATAATAAAACCGTACCTGATCCCATAATGACCGAATCCACTTTTACTGCTTGAACATTTTCACCATCCATGGCTATAATTTGCAAAGAATGCCATTCGATGGTCAATTGGGCTAAACAAACAGTTCCAAATCCATTAATAACGCGAAACCGGTATCGTTTTCCAGGATCCACGTTGAAAACGTAATAAGGAATATTATTTTTTCGCTTAGTCACAGGATCCTAAAAATCAGAAATATTATATAGAGTGATAAAATTAGAGAAGTAAAGTTCTTTTAAGATTCGAATATGATGATTTATGCAATCTTTCCCACTTAAACTCAATCTATACATAAATTTCCTTTATCAGCTCTTGTTTCCAAAACATTTAAACTTTTGGGTGTAAAATTAATTATCCGGTACAACTATTAAAAAAATGTTAATTTATTTATGTCAAAAACTATTCAGTTTGTGGAAATATTTTTCTAGAAACTACGTTTATAAATATATTGGAGCCTATAATACAGCAATTTTACAGATTTAGTTTCAGATTTAAAAAAATACATAATAAATCATTTTCAAGGCTCAAGAAGCATGTTTCTGTTATTCACTAGTGTTAACAATCAATTTTATTCCTTAATTTTAAAATCAGAATTTTTAAGAAAAGTTTCTAAGAATTTATGGGATGGAATCTTACCGTATATTTTCCTCTCCCATTGATAAGAATGTTATCAGGAGTTTGACCTATATCACTACGAACTTTTCCAGGATAATGTTCCAGGGAAAGTTCGTGCATCCAATCGCTGATGACCATTATGTGCTCAGCTAAGTCTTCGTCATATAGAAACCCATTAGGTTCTTGACTTTTTGGAACACGAACTATTAATCCACCATATTGACCGTCCATCATTTGCACAGATATATGAGAATGGTAGAAATGGGTGCCTTCGTTGTCAACGACAAAATCGTACCTATAAATATTTACAAGGAATGCTCATTAAAATATGAAAAACAATATTTTATTGAAAATTACTTAAAAAAACTATTTAAATATATAAATTGTTCAGTTCGAAAGGTATATAGCAAAAGGTGCTATACCATTGATCTGTTCCTGAAAGGTCATTTAATGTTACAGCAAGATTGCCTTGAATTATTTAAAAGAAACCCAATCTCTCCATTTTTTATTACATTTTTATGTAGATACTTCTAAGGTCCTTTCAAAATACTCTGCAAATGTATAATTATCGAGTAGTTGGTTCATCTCTTCATGATCTAGTACACTGATCAAACCAGGATTTTCATCATCGACTTATGAACAAACTTGGATCTAAAATCGTGCATGATTGGCGAACGATGGTCATCCGAATGACATCGATTGGTTTTTAGCAAAAAAACTAATCAAGTATCACCTTGGATAGGGAAGTAAGAACCGGCGAATGTCACCGGAAAAACTGTGACGTAAGTGGTCCCTTACGCAAATGGAAATATCGTCACAGGTATTTATGTTACAATTTTTATAATATTAATTTACAGAATTTAATGTAACGACTGATTAATTGTATAAATCACCTAGATCTACTATAGAGTTACCTGAAGGTATTTCCTGATGGAATAGGACATTGGGTGATAAATGGGACACCATCGTAGTATTGGTAACCATTTTGGAAGACCCCGTGCCAGTGTATGGTAACCTCGAGTCCTTCAGCTGCGTTCTCCAAGTCTATTATCACGTGGTCCCCTTTGCAAACCTGAGGACCATAAGGATCTTTTACAACTGATATTGTCGGAATATGATATGTATATATAGTCAAAACTTGTGATGATTTTTAGACAACACGGTCTGTTTGAATTGATCAAATTTAATTATATGTTTCAGGATTTATTTGTGGTTCGTCCTGTATACAGGATATTCCGTTTAAATCCCTTTAAATGATGGAAGTAAAAATTAATTTAATTCTGTAATTGTAAAAGATATCATTTTCTCGTATAACATAATCTTTTTGGATATAAATCTAAAAGGATCTGAAAAATGTCTTATGTAAAACATGTATTACAATTACAATGAAAAATAAATATTTCGTCCATGCTATGGTTTGATTTATATATAATAAACATCTTGTATATTTAACAATTAACCGAGTTTTAATAATTTCTTTTGCATAAATTAATTATAGAGTAAATTATAATTTTCCAATATCCTTGCTTTTACCTGAATAGTTGGTCCTGGTATCATCCGATTTATGGACAAAACTGTTTTTTCAATACCATCGGCAATAATACACTCGCACAGGGCTTCGGTCGACAACTGATTTGTTATATTTGGCATACACCAATTACAGGCCCTGTGGAAAATCCATGCTGTATCATTTTTGTCTTTCATTCAAAGAATCACTCATACATTCCATTCGAAGTATAATATTCCAATATGAATTTGACATAACAATATTTTGGAGGTTCGCCATCTTTGCAGTTTCTGGCGCATTCTTTGGGACTCGAAAAGACGATGGCTGCGATTATAGAATAAAAATATAGTTAAAAACCCTAATTATATAATTGTATGGTTTAGTTGTTAATTAATTTTTTTTTTACTTAAAAATTACACTTACAATTCGAGGCTTTTATTCCAAGTAGATATATGAAGCAAAGGAGAAAGAATTTCATGGTAAATATGTCGTCGAAGCTACTAGTTCGAAGTGGAAATTCAAACTCGTCGATAATTTTCTTGTTAAATTGAAATCTATGTTTATTTTGTTTTACCTGGTTTCGAGTTTCCCGTTATTCTTAGAAAAGTCTCTTATCTGACTAGCAACGCTTAAACTTATCAACGTTTATTTCCAATCAAATAATTTTTAATGTCAACTTCAATTTACGTCTTCTCCATTCCATTGTTCTTTTTAATTTTCTTTAAAGCCTCTCGTGCAATAATAATTAATGTGTACTAAATAACTTTATTAAAGAGATTTCAAAGAAAGTTCTTTCATATATTTCTAGCATTTTCTTTTTTCTATTTTTTAATATCATCTGTGTTTATTCCTGGTTTTAAAATATTTATTAATGACTCAATATATGATAATTAATTTCTTAATTTAATGAAGCTGTTTGATGTATACAATGATTCTACAAAATTAAAATTTTTTGTTCGATTTGAATATTAAGTAGGAAGATAAACTACATTTAAAGAAGCAGGAAATAGATAAGTTTAAAAACCTTGGTGCTATTGCATGATAATTATTTAAAATGGCAATTAACCAATTTTCGTTTATGTAGTATATCTTTAAAACATATATATCAAATATGCAATTATCATGACTTTTTATTCATCTTAAGAAGGTTCTACTGCGTAGAATCACACCGTACTGATCAATTTTTTTTTGAATTTGAATAATAGCAGAATTGTAATATAAATTGAATAATTAATAATGAAATATTTGCAAAAATAATTTACAACAAGAGAAAGTAATATTGTGTATGACCCACTAATTATCTTATTCTCTTTTGCAGTAATGCTGATAGCATGTAAAAACCAGTAAATTGTTTATTATTACAATAATAAGCAACTAAAATAGTCCATTTGTTTTATCTTATAATACTTTTTACATCAATTGTAATAAAAAATTAACATGACAATAAATAATATCCTACATTTTTAAAGTTCTCTAGTTACTCAGTACTCTCACAAATAAACAGCATTTCTTTGTGCCTCCGGTAATAGAATTGATTATTATGACGTCATGATCATTAGTAATCTGGTCATAATAACGTCATTCGGACCAATTTTGTTACTAAGGATTGGGTGAGGGGGGGGGGGGGTATTAAACTCACATAAATGCATCACGTGTCATATTTCCAGAGTTTCTGGTGGAGTAAAAATCGTACAAGCTTTTTAGGTTAACCTTGATACACTCATTTTTTCTTATAATGTTCTGTTCAGTAAAGACTGGAACCATTAAATGGGACCATCGATAATACTATTCCATAATCAATACATACTCTTAAAGGGCTAATTAGACAGAGTTTTATGATCTCATAATTTATTAGATTAGCTTTCTCTATAAATTTTTCTCTTATCGAATCAAGAAGCTGTTACAAACAGGGAACTTTTCTGGAACTGGTGGTAAATGGGAAAGATTCCCTACGTGAATTATTACGCTCATTCCAATTGCTTGATGATATGCAAAATGACAGTGGAAAAGCCAATAGCCTGTGAATAATTAAACAAACATTAAAATGTTGTCAATTATAACGTAAGAAAAAATGTTCGTCACCAGGATTATCCATTTTCACTCTTAAGATGGCATAACCATTATAAGGGATCAGTAAGGTATCCTTGCTAACTGGACGATGTATCTCCTTAGATTTCAATTTTGAAGAATATTCCTTCAAAACTTGGTGTATTAAATCCCCTTTGGATTGATTCGTGTAATTAAATTTTCCAAGTGCCATCACGTAAAAACTGTGTCCATGCATGTGAAAAGGATGTGGCAGTCTCGTGTGAAGATTTTCTAAAATATCATCGACCTTACTAAAATAAAAAGTTAATTATTTTTATATAATCAAATAATAAATATCATATCAACCAGTAAAGTCTATCAGCAGAAATTCCACTAAATCCCCTAGATCGAAGTTTAAAGTATGAGTGCAAGTGCACGTTGACCCTGTGCAGGGTATTTTGTAGGTAGAATTGCAAAGATTATTCCCATCGAAGTCTTCGGGTTGTGTTAAGAGTGGGACCCTGGGGAATTTGAAAGAAATCCCATTGATTTTACTCGTAATTTCCGTTCTTTCTGGTGCAACTTGAAGATAAAAAAACTAATCAATTTTTATACTTCGGTCGACTCTATTAAAATTATTTTTAAACTTTATCATACCTAGAAAATGATTGTACGTGTTAGGTCTAAAAGGATCAAGTTTTTCGTAAGAAAACATTTCATAAGGCAGTATAATTTGATGATCGGGCACTCTTTCGGTGATTCGCAATGATTCTTCATTGACTGATCGTAAGTGGCAAAGACCAGATAGATGTTTTTTATCACAAATGTCTATGAAGCTCTGTAATAAATATAACATCGTAGTAGTAACAAATTATATATATATGTATATTATATAAAAGGATTTACCTTTCCTCCTGGCAAACTTTCAGCATAAGTAGGTTTCGTTGTCTTAGGCTCATAGGAGTGTCCTTCGTATCTCAGAACAGCCAACTGATGTACTCCCTTTGGAAGACAACCCTTTGGAGACATTACGTGGATCCAGTAGGTTTTTGGGGTCTGATTAGCGTGTAAAATAACATCAAATCTCTCACCTGAAGAATTCACAGTCTTTTAGTTGAAGAAAAATAAATAAAAAAAAATTAAGTACCAGAGTAGAAGACAATAGAGTCCACAGTTATGGGATCGAAATCATCACCATCAGACGCTATCATGGTCAAAGGATGACCTTCGAAGGTTATTCTGGCCTCACAACTGGTTCCAATACTGTTGATCAATCTGAAACGATATCGTGCTCCTTCTTGTACTGTAAAAACCTCGTAAGGAGTAGCAGTTTCACTACCAGTTTCCAGATTCTAGAATATTAAAGTCCTCGAGTTAATTTTATGTTGTAATAAATTTAGAATTCAGACAAAACGTTCTTCTAGTGAAAAACTAACCCGATACCTTCCGAGACCATTGATCAGGAAGGATTCTGGATATTGACCTTTGCCAGAATAGGAATATCCAGGTATCCTCTCAGCTCCCATCACGTGCATAAAATCACTTAACAAGAAAACATGTTCAGGCAAATCCTCGTCATAAAGATCCTTGTGGTAGTTCTGATGATGGGGCTCCCGGATGATCAGAGCTCCATAAATGCCATCCACTAATTGCACGTTGCTATGGGAATGATAAAAATGGGATCCACTCTTGTCTGCTTTGAAATTGTACCTTTGATACAGGAAGATTTGATTTATAAAAGTTTTCATCATCTTTTGGATTGTCCAGAACTTAGGATATGTGGTAATACCTGAAATTGGTGCCTCCTGGAATGGGACACTGTGTGATAAAGGGAACACCATCGAAGTATGGTGTCCCCTTTTGATGCAAACCATGCCAATGTATGCTTGTACTTTGACCATCTATCTGATTATGAACATCCACTATTATAGTGTCTCCTTTGCAAACCTATCATTTATCATAGAATTTTTTTATTACATTTTAAATAAGCAATTTAGTTAAGTAATTAGTACTTGAATACTGGGCCCAGGAAGCAATCGATTTATTGTCAGAATTGCACGCTCAAATCCATCAGCAAATACACATTGGCAGACTGGAAATTTCATTAGTTGCGAAACTGTTGTATTTGGGTGGCAATAATTGCAAGCACTGAGGAATTTTAAATTAATTTGTTTATTTGAAATGAGAAACTTTAACTTTTTCGAGATATCACTTACGTGCCCATTGTAACGTATCTTTCAATATGAAAGTGATAATGACATGTCATCGTTCTATTTTCCTGGCACGTTCTAAGACAAGGATGGTACCTGGTCCTTTGTGCTAACAAAAAAGGATTAAAAATGTCCTAATTTAAATTAGAAAACTTCTTACCTGCCAGAATAGCATTTGTAAACGAAACAAAATGTACAATTGTCAGGATTAATCTGGAGTCACCAAATATTTTTGATAATTTCATATTCTACAAAATTGCACGAATTTATTCAGATATTATTTCTTGACTTCATTGGTACCCAGTATATGTCTTTACTAAAATATTTCCTGCCAATACCTAGTTAATTGGAAAAGAAACGTCAGCAGCTCTAATTAAAACAAATAATTTAGATAACATTTCGATATACTGAACTGGAGAGTTTGAAGTCTTAGTATCATATTTCTTATAGAATATATTAAGAGGATCCATATGCAAAAAAAGTCATGACACTCCTATTTAATTGGTCCAATCTTCGTTAAATAAAAAAATTGCGTTTGAAAAAGTTTTTGAACGACAAACTGGTACAGGTTCTGTTCTATCAGATATTATTCCAGCGAGTATCACACACGATGTTCCTACAAGCAAGTGTCCACAAATTTACATACATGTATGATCCACAGGCTTGTTAGTTGATGTTTAAGTATGAACGTACATGCACTGATAACACCTCATACAACACACTTGATTAAAAGTTGTCCTATAGATATATATTAGTCATGCAATTGACTAAGAAACTTCTAAAAGATGTCTATAAGTCACTTGATGCTGTGCAGAACCCGATATTCAGAGGACATACTGAACATCAGTGAAGCCAGTCTGGGTTTAAACGGACTCAACACTCTGACCTTCCAGTTCCCAACGTTCGATTTAACATTAAGGTTACAATTTTGTAGTAAAATCACTCATTAAACTCTGTCGAAGAGCAGTGAAGCTTCTTCTTTCTAAATTATTGACAGGAAATAAAATATAATTGTTAAAATAAAATTTCATTTTTAAAAATAAAAAAAAAACAGATTTTAACCATACCAGAGTAAAATGAGCCAGTTTTATTCTTATGAAACGATTCATATTTTCAATATTGTTGAAATTTATTCCGAATTACATTTTTCGTCACTCGATGCACGTCTTTAAGTTAATTAACAATAAGTACACCCCCATTGCGCAAAAAACAATTCCTTTTCACCTGCATGTATGGAAATACATTATTAGGCAATACTTATATATATAATAATAGTAGATAACGTAAAGAAAGATATATGTATATATATATATATATATATAATTACGACTGAAATGCAATTACCGAGGCTTCGCACACTTATCATCATCTCTTTAACAAGCTAAAATGTGTCAATTGAAAAAGTTCTTAGTTTCAAAATGACCTGCTAAATTTTTAAGCTCTCATAGGCATGAAAATTTTCACATTTAACAATCTAATTTTATTCACATTAGTTTTCTGTCATGGAGAATCCAAAGATCTTCATCCCTGCATACGAAATTGCGAGAAAGATCGTCCCATGACGTGCAAATATAATTTTACTTTGGAGTATTACGTCACTATGGGAAAGTGAGTAAAAAATTTTTTTGAAAAATTATCGATTCTGAATTAAATTTTTCTTCTCAAAAGTGCCTGTTCTCATTGTCAACCAAATGGAAGCAAGCAGTCTATTGAAATCGAGCCTAGTTGTCAGTGTGTGTTTGGCGATGGATACGAGAAAGGAGTTCTTACCATCAATCGTATGATACCTGGTCCAAGTATACAGGTAAAACAAATGATAATTAACAGCAAATATTAATTAGAGAAATATAAAAAATATATTAATGTTAGGTGTGTTACAACGACACCATAATAGTAGATGTGAATAATTTAATGGAAGGCCTGGACACTGCTATACACTGGCATGGAATTCATCAACGTGAAACTCCCTACTTCGATGGTGTACCATTCGTCACACAGTGTCCAATTCTTGGTGGAACTAGCTTCCGGTGTGATGCAGTAAAAATTGACATCTACTTATTTAAATGAAAGAAGCAAAGACCAAAAATTGAAATTTTTTTTACAACTACAGGTATAAATTTAAAGCTGACAAACCAGGCACTCATTTCTATCATTCCCATTCGAGCGTACAAAAATTGGACGGACTTTATGGGAGTCTGATCGTTCGCGTTCCGATAAACGAGGATCCTCATAGGAATCTCTATGATGTCGATTTGCCAATTCACAATATAATTCTCAGTGATTATCTACATGTTATTGCGAGCGAGAAAGTACCTGGACATATCCACTCTAATACTGGACAATACCCTGATTCGATATTGGTCAATGGATTTGGAAAATTTAGTGTAGGAATTTTGAAATTATAGAGGAAATTTTGAATAATTAATTTATTTTTTCTGAAAGATTTTATCAGAGGCTCAATGGGAACTTTTATTTGAAATAATGATAATTTTTTTTAAGTTCAATTTTTAATCCCAGTCTTAAGATTAGTTTGAATTTTAGGATCCCAAAACTGGGAAGGAATCTGAGGTTCCTTATGAAGTAATTACAGTGACTCTTGGAGTTCGTTACAGGTTTAGAATAATCAATGCACTAGGTACAACGTGCGATGCTCAGTTTTCTATAGAAAATCACACTTTAACTTTAATAGCCACTGATGGTGATAATTTTGAACCTGTCGACGTGGATGCATTTGTTTCTTATTCAGGTGAAACTATTTAAACAATAATAATAATTTAATATTATTCTAACAAAATATTTAATTATGAATCGATTAAATGAAAGCTCACTCGAATTTATACGAATTTTCTGAAGATTGAAAACAGATATAGAGACATCTGTAAATTAATAATTAAAAATATTGTTAGATAGTATTATTTCAAAAAATATAAAAAATTTTAATTGTTTGAATTTCAGGAGAAAGATTTGACATTATTTTACACGCTCAACAGAAACCAGGAACATATTGGATACAAATTTATTCGCAAGAATGTTTCGCAAATAAAATAATACAATTCGCGATTCTCAGATACGAGGGACAAGGTTTCGTTCCATCGACCAAAAAACTGAGCTACGATTCACCATTGGAAAATAAAAGGGTGAGCCTTTAGTCTGCTCTTGTTGCTCCAGCAAAATTTAATTTAAATAATTTATTTTCAAAAAAAGATTTACAACGGTGATTGCGATCTGCCATCCACAACCATATGCATCACTGATTTACATTCGGTGGATTTCGTCGATCCAGAAATTCTTAATCCAACTGTAAAAGTCAACGCTTATTTACCTTACGAATTGTTGTATTTCGATCGACCCGATCCACACGTGATAAACACGTACAAGCATTTTATAGGTAAAAATATCGATTATTTATTTAAAATTCATCAATGCAATTTTAAAAATGTCATTTATTCAAATTAAATGAATGATTTTTTTTAGTACCACCCAGTTCATTCCCAATCACAGCTTTGATAAACGGAATCTCTTTCCGGTTTCCATCGTCACCTCCAATTTCTCAATGGAACGACACCTCGCCTTTTGCAACGCTTTGCACTCCAGGAAAACAAATGCCAATGACGCCATGTCCCAAAAATGACTGCGTCTGTCCACACACCTTGCCAGTAAACGTCAACGACACGATAGAAATGATACTTATCGATTATTCTGGTTGGTAAAAAAATAGCAAATATTAATAAAACGAAAAAATGATCGATTGCCAATAAGAGAAAAAAAAATTTCCACAGCAAATCGTTATTCCATTCTGACTCATCCGTTTCATCTGCATGGACACTCTTTTCACGTGATGGCGTTAGGGAAGCTTCTACCCGAATGGCAAATTAGCATGAAAACTATTGTCCCACTAATTACTTCTTTTCGCAGAAGACTTCGTCAAAAGAAGATAAAAAAACCTGTGTCCAAGGACACTCTGCTCATTCCTCATAACGGATACGCGATTATTAGGGCGAAATTAAAGAATCCTGGTAAATCAATTATTATTTTATCGCACTCTTCGTTAACGAGAGAATTTTTTCAGGTTACTGGTTCTTTCATTGTCACTTTGCCTACCATATCGTCATCGGGATGAATATGATAATAAAAGTAGGGGAGAACAAGGATTTCCCGCCAATTCCGGAGAACTTTCCGAGGTGCGGTGATTATTTACCAGGTGGAAAATTGGATTTCTCGACGCTGTTTTAATTCTTGATCCATACTACTTCCTATTCTAGATCCAACATTATTTCCTATTTTATCCCTTCATACTGTTTCTCAGAGTGGAGCCCATACTGTTTCTCATATTATGGGAATACAAATAAAAAATAACTTTGTAATAAACACATTTTACTTTCATATATATATTGTAATGTAGTGGCACACACACACACACACACATACATGTATAGAAATTTAGTTACACCTCTTTTCCCACTTAGTGCCTCTACAAAATATGTTGAGGCAACGTTACACAACTTTCATAGTAACCTTACAGGAATGACGATGAAACGTTTCGATGCTTGAAAGAAATTTGTATTCCATGCACGAAGATTGATGCTCCAACTTTTCTATAGATACTTTTATTTAATAACTGTTCATTTAATTGAAACATAATAAAACTTACACTGTACCTACATAGCAGACCTAAGGTTTTGTCTTTCAATTTATTTTAATAAGTCAGCAATTAAAATAATTAATATATACTAATTTTATAAAATAAGGGATTCTATTTTTATGTAAGAGTATGTTGAAATACAAAAATATAATTATTAAAGTGAAACAAAGAACAGTTTCTCAATTATTGCTTTATTTATCTTTCAATTACAATTAACAGGCAATATTTATTTAATCTCTTCACTTTCGATTAACGATATGTGATTTGAAAACAATCTTTTTGGATTTTTTTTCTTATAAGGAAGCAGTGCATATGATAGTAGAATTTTAAAGCAGCTCGTTACTATCATTTGTAAAATATTCTATATTCTCTTTATTCGGATGCTTTAATAACATGGAACATTTTACTTTTTGTATCCCCTCCCCCTCAAATGTTGATTTATAAAAAGAAATCCTGCAATGTCAGCTCAATAAAAATTGCCTTGGATGTCGCTCAAGCTACTTTAGTATATTTAGTTTTAAAAATACGTACATTACAAATGAAGTTTAACGTACTCTATACAACAAAAAATAATAAATATTATTTTGTTAATTTTTAATATTTGCAATAACTTTTCTTATATATGTCTCATTGATTAAGTGAACGTTTTAAATAAAATTATAAAAACGTTCTTACAAATAAATGGGTAAAACATGATTTTTAATATCTATTCTTAAAATTAAATATACTAACGTGTGACTGACGTAACCTTTTATGCTAGTTACTATTGAGCTCACGTTACGCGAAAACATTATTTACAAAACATCATTCTAGGGATAATTGACACAACAAGAAAATTATTTTTTAAAGCACCATAATCTTTATAATACTCAATTGAATACTACAGGCTGCAGAATAAAAGTCTGGAAACAGACAAATATCTCAAAAACAATGAATTCATAAAGAAATGTTCCACAAACATTTTACAAATTCAAGAAATACATTTATAAAATGAATGAGCTTGATCTTGCAAAATCACATAAAAGATATATGCATAAGGTTCCGAAAAAATCAAACCTTAAATTAATTTTAAACTTTGTACATTTTTATATTTTGATGGGCTGATTATAAATATGATGGAGAAAATTTCTGCTAATTTCCTTCATTATATTTTTCAACACAGCGTTTTCATCTATATTTAATCGTCTCAGTAAAGAGAAAACTATGTATCTATCATGGAAGATTTAATAAAATGGCAGTACACAATGAAAACTTTATCCATCGCAGATTCGCATTAATTTTAATTTCGTTCGTGAACTAGATGTGATTATGTTTGTACACGCTAGCATCTTAATGACTTTTTATTAATACAATTTAATTAGTAATTAATATGGCATTTTAAATTTGAGTAATTATTAGATTAATCGTGTCTTACGAATTCATTTCTCGAATTTAACTTAAAGTGGCACACTCAATATAGTATACATCAACCGATAAATATTTGTGAAGAAATTATGTAGTTTTAGTATAAAAAAAAATACTTCATTTCCTTAAATTAAATTCGCTTAATTTCCTTAATTCGTCTCTATAATAGTATGAGTGTAAAATTTATACAAATTAAATCCGTTGGTTTCCTGTGAGGTACTCGTCAACTTTAGACTTACTACGTCAGTAATGCGTAATTTTAATACTGTGTTTTTGAAGGTCTCCTCCACCATTCCACTGAGACTTGACAAACACACAGTCAATGCTTCTCTCGTACGTGTAAAACTCTCCCCACTCTTATTATTTTTGAGAATTTCACACGCACGAGAGGCACTGGTTATGTGTTGGTCAAGCCATGGCCACGTGGTGGGGAGCTTCAAAAACCCAGGATGAAAATGTTGCATGGCTGTGTTAACAGAGAAGTGGTCGTAGGTTGTCACGTAGAAGTTGTGTAACCAAAACAAAAAATTATATATGATAAAGCTACTAAAGACACAAGTTCGTCATTAAGACAATCTAAAACAGCCTTAAGGAACCACGTAGTGTTCTCTGCTAAAACAGCCTATCACTGTGTGCTACGGGTGCTACGTCACTAGTGTTGGACAACCTTGAACCTGGCTAAATTCGAATAGTCACTTTGTCGCACTACGCTGTGAAAATTTAAAGCAATAACGCTGATTTTTGGAGAGCTCTAATTTCAGAGTTCCATCGTATTTAATTTTTTTAAATTATAAGGTTGTCATTAGGACTTTCCCAGAAATATCCATTTTTAAGGAAATTCTGTGATTTTGCTATATCTTATATTATTTATTATTACATATTCTTGTAGCTGATCTCAAGAGCTTTCCATAATCCTCTCTTCATTTTTTAATTTAATTGGCATGTTTGCAAGATAATTCTGAAACTATATATAATTGTTGGTCTGTCTGAAAGAGGGTATATTAATTCTTAACACTCCAAATGTGCTTGTCAAGCACCTCTAATTTGAAGCATGCTTTTTGTTTGACATGATTTTAAAATTATTATTTACACATCATAGCAGTATTTAAAGTCTGATACTTTAAAACTTGCAAGTCAAAGTATGATGAAGATAAGTTCGATTTGTCGGTCGATATTCACAATTGAAAGTTGGAGCTTTAAGGGTTAATCCTGTGGATACACGCGCGTTGTTTTTTGTCCACCTACTTATATTTTCAAATTGAAATATCTCTTAAACGACTGGATAAAGTAAAAAAATAGTTTTTGTTAACTCTCAAAATATCAACTATAAAAATATTTAACAATATGTAAGGATTTTCCAGTTAAAAAACTCAAGGTGACTTTCATGTTACAATCAAATAACGTTTCAAGGTCAATTCAATGTTACCATCCTATGCCCCTCTCGAAGTCAAATAACTTTTGTATGAAACGTTTTTTTATAAAACATGATTTTCAGAAAATATTTAAGATTACGTTTAAAATGAGAAACCCTGTATATCTAATGAGCAATTAAATCAAAGAATCAATTAACTTATTTTAGAAAGCTTTGTAAGATAAGTTACAAGAATATACAGTATATCATTCCATTTAACACACTTTACGTTAATTTTTCTCATATCCCCTGTGAAAATCTGCAGGGTCAAGCTCATTTTCCTCTAAATGTATTTGTTAAAATTGTGTTAGAACTTGTACAATTTGTCCCATTTTAAATGTTCCACCCTAAATAAGTCTTTTACAATTGATTGTAGAAAAAAATATTTAATTAGATATTTTTTTGTTCACCTCAAGGGACACATGAAATTATATCAACTGCATTTAAGAATTTACTACCAATACTCGCGCAGTATTGTTTTATCTTTGTCAATTGGTTACTAGTAAACGAGGTACATAATGATGCTGCAAGTACTGGCAAAGATTCTAGAATGCAGTTATCACTGATCAGACCTTGAGAGGTGTGCTGATAGAGTTTTGAAAATGACCTTGAATTTTTTAAGCTGCACCCTTGCACTTTTTACTGCATTTTCTTATAGCTGTTATTGCAAGCTTTCCAACTCCTTTTTTTTATTTTATTAAATATACCTGTTTACAGGATATTTCAATTTAAAAAAGTACATTTGGAGCAATTATATAATTTTGCTCGTAATGAATTTAACAAAATGGAAATATCGTTTTGCAAAGTTCTCGAGATCAGTTACAAGAATGTGAAATAAATAATAGTTAGGAAAGGCGGTGTATTTTAACAAATTCAATGATATCTTCATATATGCTTCAGCATGTCTCTCAAGAGAGAACCAAACATTTATACCACCTTGTCCTATTTGGAATGAAATAAGTTATGGCTTAAACATTGTTTCTAGACAAAAAAAACTTATTTTGGGTGGAATATAAATATAGGACATCTTATATATCTCACATTTTCACTGCAGTAAGTAGTTTTTAAGGTATTTGCCTGTTTCCAGATTTTGCCTTACCTTGCATATGTACTATTATACTTATATAAATCCTGCAGTCATTCACAAATGGTGAAAACATTATAAGCAATGAAAAATCAGAGAAATAAAAGCTTCTTAAAAGAATTTCTTATGTTCTCTGCGACGCAACTAAATATTCTCACAATAACTTAATACTTTCTTTCAAAGAGAATATGTTCCTATGTACAAGGTTTCTCAAAAAGCACTAAAACTGCAAAAAATCTCGAAAGCGAAGCGTTTCAAAAAAAAATGTTAGGAATAATTTGCAATATTTCAAAAATCTATATTAAATTGTATATATTCGGTTTGAGATTAGAATATGGAGAGACGTATGAAGGTAACTTGAGTTTTTTAAATAGAACTCCCTATCTTTAATTACATAATTCTTCAGCTAATCTTTAGAGCTCTTTAAAACTTTTTTTCATCTCATTCAGCCGTTTGTCATATTTAGATTTGAAAGTATACATAGGCAAGCGATAATGCGTTTACGTAGCTGTCACGCACACTAATTCAGTCCAACTCAGTCTTATACGCAATTTCCAATCTAAATATTTTGTAAGCGACTGGGTGAAACGAAGAAAAATTTTCAATGCATATGTAATAATATGTTATAAAAAATAGGGATTCTATCGTGAAACAATTCATGGCGACTTTCACAAATCCTCCTACGTCCTACCTAAGGTCAAACCGAATATATGATTTAATATAGTTTTAAAAGTACTGCTAATTTCACTCTTTATAATCATTTTTTTACGCTTAATTATTTCTCAGAGTCTTTTTTGTTGACACAACCTTTTTGAGACAACCTGTATAATGTACACATAGAGTGATTATATTATTTATCGTAATTAGACATTTCTCCATATTTTACAGTAATTGACATAATGTAACACTAATATATAGCACAAAAATATTTCACACTCACAAATTTTGTAAACAAACGAGATTATAATCCTCACATTTAGTATTATATCATAACACAGAAAAGGACTAGCAAGTTTTCTCCTTGGAATGATAATATGGCACCAGCATTCTGCTAAAACTTTTTAAAATTAGCACATAAACAAAAAATGTGCTTAGGAAGGGATTTCTATTTCAAGTACCGAAAAATAGATGATTTTATAATTTTTGTTAAAGTGCTAGAATAATTTTAATGAAACGACATTTATTTATCTAGAATTTTATTTCTGAAAAATATTTTGTAAAATTAATGTAATCGAATGTTATCCGCGATACATAACTGTGGTCCCAAAGCTGCATTTTCACGTATTGATATGATTCTGCCTTTTCAAATTATTAAAAAAAATGATTTATTACTTTGTGGAATTGTATTTTCACTTAAAACACGGGAAAGAAAAAAAAATAAATGCAAAAATGAGGTCTGTGGAAAGAAAAAATTTAATTTTTGTAATAAAAGATTATGATATATTTTTTTTAATAAAAAATTGAGTCTTTTATCTATGGCATTTTTCTGAGTCCAGGTGATAACTACTTTCCTATTGAGTAACAGTCGTTCTCTTTAAATAACCTGAAGAAGCAAGATCATATTAATGAACGAAAATGCAACGTCCGAATTACAGTCCTTTATCGCGGATAGGATCTACTTAAATTAAGTAAAAATTATCCTTAAATATTAAAATGATAAATAAATGTGTAATCGTTTCATTAAAACTACTTCTGCACTTAAAAAACATATACTTATCGGTATATTAACTGGGAATTCTCCTTTAGTCAAAAAATCTAAGTTTATCTAAAGTTTTGTTCGTTAGTGTGGCAATGTAAAGCCATTTAAAAAGGAATGCCCATTAAAACTAAGTAAAATTATAATTTAAACAAACAGAAAAATCGCATTGCGTAAAAATAATACAAATAAGAGTAGTCTAAAAAAACAATGAAAGAAATTTTGTCTGTACGGACTATTGAGTATAGCTAAATAAAATAGAGTTCTGAATACATTATAATATGTATATTATACAGGGTGTCCCCTTTCTATAATTAATTTTTAAACAGAGACTCCTTGAATAATTGCAGACAAAAATATCTAATTCAATTTTCATCTTTTACACAACATTTTTTAATTATATTATTTTTCAGTTTAGTTAATAACACTGCTTCAGTAATAAGAATAACAAACAGGGCATGGTTTATTTGCCATTCTTACCTTATCATGTTTTCTTTGTTGACCTAATTTCTCATACAGCATTATTGATCAAACTAAAAAATTAAATAATTCAAAGCGATACACGATGGAAGAAAAATTGTTTCTTAATTTGTTACCCCTGGAATTATTCAAAGGACCTATATTTAAAATATTATCTACCGAAAGCTGTACATCCTGTATAACCAGGCCTTAAAATTCATTTTCGGTACTGGCATTACTGCCATTTCTATAAGGTATAAAACATAAAATATAGAAATTGCAGAGCTTGTAGTAATGGCGGTGAATTTTTAAATACGACGCCTATATCTCAATAACAAATTATATACGCTATGTAAATTATATTATATAGTCAATAGTAACCTTCAACAGAGAAAACTGTTGAGGGAGTAATTTATGTTATTGACTATTATTTTTAATCCTGAAACTTTATCCAGCGATAGTAAGTTTTTAAAAAAAACTGCTTATCACTTACATAACTGTTGTCTCTGTTGAGTGCTACTAATGTCATCACAGGTGACTTATAAAATTAAAGTTAAAAAGTCTACTAACATTTTGTTTCTTCGTATATCATTTTGAAATTATTTAACATTTTATTTGAGCTTTTGACATTTTTTCAATCAACGGTAAAAGTAAAAACGAGAGAAAAGCGTTCAATCTTTTCGCCATTACAGGCTTTTCTCCTTACTATTACTGTTGAAGCAATGTTATATATAGGTTCAAATAAAATATTAAATAATTCAAATTAGAATACGATAAAAGAAACTCTCATTAGCCTTTTTTACTTGTTATTTTATAAAAAACCTATGTTTAAATAGTCAATTACGTTGTATTTTTCACTGCATATACTACAGGGTGAATTGTTTAACTTGGGATTGCCAAATATTTAAAAAATATACATTTCAGACCAAATTATTTTACATACAAATAATTTTACATAAAAGGCAGCGTAAGGGAATGCTAATGTTTCCCCTTTAACCGACATTTAAAGATTAAAGACCATCTTGAATTTTTTAAATGGAGCTATCTATTTTTTATAGTCTACTCTTGTAGCTTATATCAATCTTGTAAAACATTATATTAATTTATCATTTCATCTAGTCCATCAATGGATATTACTATTTAAAATTACAACTACAGTTACTAGCATATATGGCGTCCTTTATGAGCTTGGAGAAACGCTATCTCCCATAAAGGCCCTGAGACGAATAGCATTTACCTTGCACTTAGAAAAAAATGACATATTTAAAAAGATTAATACATACGATCCGTCATTTTACATACTCCAAAGCGTGCACGTAAGATAATGTTTATGTTTATTTAAATAATCAGTGAATGTATTAAAAATTTCCTTAAACCTTCTCTCTGAATGCAAATAGTAAAAACCTTTGAAAAAATCTAATGCAAAAATTTAATATTTGTTTTCGTTAAGCAGATAAACATCTTTTTCCATCTATTTTTTGAGGAATTTTAATACTTTGCCAGTAGCACATTTATAGAATCACTGTTACACTGTCGCCGGCGAGGCTCACAAAAGTTTTATTGCTCGCCGAAAGATTTCAACAATAATCTGGTAAACTGAAAGGGGAAAACACAGTGGAAACCTGTGTTCCCTTTTTCCCAATTCTTCCTCCGCAACAACACAATAAATTCTTTTTAACTAAAACCTTGGTTAAATTTCAATTGAGTGACTCGATTTAGTACAATTTATAACTTCAAGTGTACAAAACTAAGCCGCTCAACAAAAATTGAACTGAAAATTTTGCTAAAAGAAAAGTTATATATATGTATATATATATAAAAACATCCAAATGAAGCATTACTGCTGATGAAAGGATGTTTGGCGTACATGATAGCATCCCAGTAAAGTATTAAGCAACACCGATCCTATAAGAACGACAATTCACGTTTATGCATTGCGGTCGCGTACGCTATGCTTCAGCCAAAACCACACCTATATACACTTTTAAGTCGAAATATATATCTAATGAATAACTTTTTGAAATAATAAATTGGTATTTTAGAAACCTTTTAAAATAAGCTACAAAAGTATGTAATAAAAACGAAATGTTTTATGTTAAAAAATCCAAGATGACCTTTGTGTATTCTTCAAATGATTTTTAAGGTCACACTAACACCATTTTATGTTGACCTTTGTCCTAAACAACTTTTATAAAAAGCAGTTCTGTCTAGAATACTTATTTTTCTAGATATTTTGCTCTCTCAAGTTAAAAAATTACTCTCTATGTATAAGCAAATTAAAATCTAGTTGTATTGAATCAATGGAACATCACTCTGAGTCAAACAGTAATTAACAGTTATAGCTTACAACTACTTATTGTCGGGTACTTCCAGAGCAGATTAAAGTTTGATATTTTTAAAGCAAAATGACTACTTCAATCCTAAGAGATATTCTGCTACACCAAGATAGTAAACTGTTTGCGCAATTCCAAAGAGTGGTGCTATCACTATCATTCTGCAAGCTCCACCTTTGAAGAAAGCTGTAAAGCCTTCATTCTTCAATGTCTTACTGCAAAAAAAAGAGAAAAGAAAAAAATGTATACTTGATATTAACATGTATATAAATAACTCTTTAAACTACTCACCCTATACAATCTACAACTCCATTGTAGGTAGGCTCTCCAGGAGCTTTTTTGATTGCCTGCAATCTAGTTTTGATTACATCAAATGGATTCACAGCCAGTGCTGCTGTAGAACCAGCAGCACATCCTGACAAAAATGACCACCAAAAAATGGCTAAAAACCCAATAAGAAATTACTGAAAATTTTAATAATATAAGATTGATTCATACAAAACTTACAGGTCCCATCTGGCCTTTTTGGCCCAAGGTCATTCAGTCTAGCAAAAAGTGGGAAATAAATTACTGAAAAAGTAACGTCTCTTAGAGCCGTTGCTCCAGTTCCTTGATACAAACCCAAAATTCCACGTTTCTTGAGCAACTCTTTAGTTAGTGATACAGCAGATATTTTTGGTATTTTTTTACCAGCTGCAAGAATGGAATAAAGTATTAAAAACCTTCTTCAAAACATACTGTATATATACTACCTTAATCTAATATATACCTTCTTTTGCAGCTAGAGCTACTCTTCCAGCATCTTGCATTTGAATTTTAAGTAATTCCATAGGAGTTGTTACAATTATTTGGCAAGCACCTGCCAATCCACCAGCAAGCATTTCTCTCTCCAATGGCAAGACTTGTCTTAAAATATAAATAAATATTAACCCAAGATTTCTTTAAAATTTTAGAGAAAGAGTTATTTCATTAAAATACCCAGCTCCAGTGGACAAATAGTGTCGGAATGTATCATTGGCAGCCAACTTGATAGCTTTTTCTGGCGTTATTAATAATATATTTACAGCAGAACCCTTGTACATACCAAAATATCCTTCAGCCTTGTACGTCTTCTTAAAACAATCCAGCCTATAATTTTACGAATTCAATTTCTCTCTTATTAGCAAAAATTTTTATTTTGTACTCACATTGATTTATACATCTTTTTGCCATCAGGCCCTACAACTTGGTTTTGCAACCTAGTTTTAACAAGGTCTAATGGAAATACCACTGAAACTCCAATAATTCCTGCTATTCCCCCATTGATTATTTTTGGTAGAAGCCTTGATAGGAAAATTCCACCAATTTAATACTTCTAAATATAGATTGTCAAACAGAACAGTAATGTCATATAGTCATGCAGAGTATCATTTTCATAAACTGGTAAATATAATTCTATTACTCTTTTTCAGATATCAACCAACTTAACCAATATTGCAAAACATCATTTTGACATTTCTCACTATTATTGATATGAAGTCGCATCGTATCGATTAGTAAAGATTTTTTATTGAAACTAGTTTGAAAAACTCTAAAATAATACATAGCACTTATCGAGAAAAGTGAACTGTTATACTTACTTAAATTCAGGTGTTGCGGGTTTTGATATTTGCTCCTTGCCCATTGGAACTGTCGTGTTTTATAAATGTTAAGATTGCAAAAAATTTGAAATTGATTTATAAATTTTTATCACTTACCGGTGAATCGAATATTTTCAGTCAAAGTAAAATACTGTTAGCTACAAAGGCTATTTCAGTTCTTCAGGAGAGAAACTTTCCCTATTTTTAGTGGGAAAGTGACAATGAGGGTTTCGGAATCTAAATATCTACCAGCAACAGTTACTTCATTCGAATGGTTATCTTATTTTACCTTGACAAGAGTTATATAACCTGATACAAGTTAAAATCCCATTTCTAGGCTATGATCACCCATATTTCATGCTGCTCCCGCAAAACTGACGATCGAGGCAGGCGCAGGTCGGCGAGCGGTGAGTGATGCCAGAATTGAGCCTTTTTGCAACAAAAAGACGAGTGGAGGGGGGTACACACACGCACCACAAATGCACATCTACATAAAGACGTGATTGTGTTATTGCTGCCAAAAGGCTCAATTCTGGCATCAACTATCAAGCAGCTGTTGGCGCTGCGGCGGCTGCGGCAATGCGTTAGGGGGTGTATTCATATGACATCTGACACCAACAATTGTTTATGCCCATTCTACAATGATCACTGTATGTACGTAGGGGTTGTTGGGGGTGATGACGGATGCATTGAGTTGCACATTGCACATCTGGCTGGATGGTAATGTATGTACATACATTCGATCCAAATGCAATCTGAATACGGATCGTTCTAGAGATATTTGGCATTATCAACCAGTCAATTGCATCACTGCGATTAAACTGATTCTTAACCTGAATCTACTTGCTGAACGCAACGTCTTTTATGTCATATTATTATGAAGCAAAACAAATTCTGGTTTCCTGAATTTTAGACTTTTCTTTGCCAAGATGGGTGAGTAGATTAATTAATTTAAATTGTTTTTAACTAAACGAATAGATTTTGAGAGACCTTCAATTAAAGCATCTTAAACTTATTCAGTGAGATAATTTACTGTAATTAAAGCTGCAATGAAGAATTTTGGGGTTAGGAAGCAAAATTTGTCAGACCATAAACATAAATACAAGATACGCATATACCAAAACTTGCGGCAATTGCCGTTGATACTCAATATGGTGATTCATAGTTTTAGCGCGGAAAATTCAAATTTACCAATTAATATTTTGTTTAGATGCATCCACATCTGCTTCCCAGAAAAGACATAAGAAACATAAACATAAAAAACACAAGAAGAAAAAAATCTCGTATGACGAAAGCGAAACATTTCCTAACGTATGTATACAAGTAGAGAAGAAAAAGACTTTTAAAATAAAAGTGAAGAAAGAAGAAAAAAGGTGAGTTTTTAGTAATAGAGGAAAGATTTTTTAAACTTACCAAGAAGAGTTTTTAGCAATGAGAAAAGTAAAGAAAAAGTGACAAAGATGACAAACTTGAGTGCAGCTACTCCTAACACTTCAACTTCACCAAAAGTTCCTAGTAAGAAGAAAATTATGAAGAGCAATAAGGGTAGAGACAGTGGAACTAGCAGTGAAGAAGAGAGATGGCTAGATGCTATTGAATCTGGAAAATTGGAAGAGGTGAAAATAAAAAATAATGTATTTTACTTCTTTAAAAAATAATTGGAGTAATATCAATGAAAATTAAATTTTAGGTGGATGATGAGCTGAAAAAGATTAAGCCAAAGGATCCAAAATTAATGACAGCAAGGCAAAGAGCAATGTTTGAGAGGAAAACAGACACTGAGCCAAATCCAGGTGTGGAGCAATTGATGTCCTTACCAACTGGATACAAGGAAAAAGTAATGACAGCAGAAGCAATACAAAAAGCAGCACTGAAATCTTTGAAAAGAAAACAATTGGCTGATGAAAAAAGGGAAAAAGATAAAGTAATATCAAAGTTAATATTAAACTATAAAACTAGTAGATTTTAAACTGTTCATTAAAATGAATAATTTTGACTAGACTAATTGTATTTGCAGAAGAAAACTATGGAAAGGTTGTTAAAGAAACAGGAATCAAAAGCCTCAAAAGTAATAAGTAAAGGAAAATCATCTAAAAGACAAGTTCCCCTTATAACCTATCGCTTAACATTAGAAGGGTGCTCCATATCTTTACCACCAGGTGAAGCTTTTCCTTTAAGGCCAGCAAAAGAGTAAGTTCTATAACTAACTATTCATTTAATGTTTCCAATATTTAATAGTTACAGCTTTACTTGTTTACTTTTCTAATCTCTCGAATTTTCTTCTTTTTTTCTCAGATCTGCACCACCAAAAACAATTTTTTGCTCAATCAAGCAGTGCAAAAATCTAAAAAGGTACTCCTGTTCAAAAACTGGCGTCCCCCTCTGTAGTTTACAATGTTATAAGCAAAATCTAGCATTATCTTAAATTCTTTTTATGCATAATTCGAAGCCTAGTCTTAATTTAAAATAAAACTGATTTTTATTATTTTTCTACATATAAGTTTTTTTGTTGGACATTTTATTAAAGAAAAAAAAAATGATTTTTCGACTGTACAATATATATATTTCATAATAGTTCGAGACCAACAATAGACTAAAGTTGTATCTAGGTATGTAAATTGATCCTCAGGCTTCTAAGCTTACGAACAACGCTAAAGAATTGAGTAGTTAAAAGTTTTATCATATAATTTGATTATCTTTTAGATCAAATTAAAATATTATGTGATGAGGGAAATCTACAACAAAATTATACAAATTAATAGTTTATCGTAAAAATGAGGCCAACAAGTAGCTGATCTTGAAAGATAAAAGTCTATGTAAAAATTAATGAAACAATTTTTTGTTGCTTGAAAAGAAACGTTTTAAAAAAATGATTCGTCGAGTGTTTGAGACACGACACTCTCGGTATTTAACTGAAATATTCGTTGAAAAGCACGTATTAAATTTTATCTTCATATGGCCTGTATCTTCTAACTCCTTCATCCGTACTTGACCAAGTAGACAGTTTTTTCTCGATTATATTTTTGCTTTAAAAAGGCATTTTATGAATTATAAACAATGAAACTATACTACTATGTATCGAAAAAATTATCATCATTTAGAATCCGTGAGATCCTTTTTTTTAATTTTTAACAGAAAATTTAATATGGTAATATTAACCTGGAACAATATGTTGAACGTTTAACGTCTAAGTAGATAGTAATTATCAGGAACAATTTAACTTAGTTAAAGAATTGAAATTAAATGATCGATTTTAAGGGCGCGTTCCACTGAAGGTCCGAAATGCTTACAATATATAAAATACGGGAGTTTTTACAAGGGCTAGTTTTTTATTTGTTGATAAAAATTATAAACTGGAATAAATGCAATTGAATTTTCCAGTTTACCAAAGCGAAAAATTTACCATGACGTTTACCAACGGGTAGAAAAACTGTCCGTAAGAACGATAACGCTCGCAAAATAGAATACGTATCACATGAATTGTTATATTATGGGAGTGTTTGGGCCGTAGAACGGACCCTAAGTGAGTTTGTAAAATTAGAACTAGAGTTCCTTTGGAAAAATGGAGGTACGAAGATTCAACATCCGTTTATATAACATATATGTAAATGTTATAATATTATAGGATTGCCCTATATCTGAAATATATCAGATTTATTGAATTTAGCTGATACATGAAGGCATTACCAATATGTAACATGCATAGATCTAAGTAATGTCATGTAGACGTGTATAAATATAATGGTACTATCATGGTTTGCATTACACAGTCAATGGAACAAAATAAAGAATCACAATAGAAGAGAGTTTTCAGGCTAAAGTTATAATATTGAGAAGCAAAACATAGTTTGATTAGATAAAATGGAGCCAAGCTCGTCAACGGATAAAAACATGACGTATTTGCAACAAGGAGAAGTAGGCAGTAACGAGGTAATTTAATAAATAATCAAAATTTGTCTTAAGTTGGGTATCATAATTTGAGGTTATGTAAACTAGCTTGTATTGGTTTGGTTCTGCTAATAGAAAATTAACCACTGAAGTGCCTCATTCAATAAGCTGTTATCTCGGATCTGTTTCTAATCTCTTGAGCAAAATCAATGTACAAGTCAGCTTACAAAAAAAGACAAACGGTTATTAGTACTTGTTACTCGTAAAAACAGGGCCGAGTTGTACGGTGTGGGAATCGGATCATTCTTATCTTCCTATAGTTGCTATCAATGCTATCATTGCTATTCGCTGTCCATATGCATTAAATATGCAAGCAAGTGCAAATCCAATTATAAACACAATGTAATAAATTATTTTTCGTGTATCTAATATAGAACAAACCTTTAAATTCGTATTTCACCGTCATATTGTTAGCTTCTTGATATGAAAACTTCAAATTAACGTATGCCAGCATTGCCAGCAACGAAAAATGATATCACTGTAAACTAAGCATTGTTTTAAAATTCGAATCTAGTATTATCTGGAAAAATATAGAGCATCGCAGAGTATAACTAACGCTATCGATAGTGCAGTTCGCGTGGAAAACACTCAATCACAACATTTTTGGATTTAAAATTTTAAGTATTTCAAAAACTACATACGCGTAGTTCTTTAATATTATTGACTGATTCGGTTTCAGCATGAAAACTTATATAAGCAACTACATTGTCAACATTTCAGCACCAAATTTAGTGTAAACTTGTCTTATCATTCCATGTTTATTCTACACTATTTTTAACACGTTGACTACCATGGGGGTCATCATTGACCGGCAGATCCATATGGATTATGTTGTAAGAAACTTAACACCGCAACTAAAGTGTTAATATTCTTCATATTTACCGAGTTACACAACATTCTCTGTACGTAGGCAGTCAACCGAACGAAATTGCGCCTAAATTGATTTAATTTAAGTTTACAAACATTTAGTAATATAAAAAAGTTATTAAACTTTGTTAATTATTTTTTATTGTAATTTCTAAAAAAAAATGTATAAATCTTTTTAATATTTAACAAATTACACAACTATTTATGTAGACCCTTGGCGTGAAGATATTACTCTTTCTCTTGAAAAATATTAACCTTTAGACCCTGCTGGAGACTCTCCTACGAGAGATTAGTCGCGTGATCAAAATTTTACTAAATTCAAATCAAATAAATAGTATGAAGTTTAAAAAAATTTTTAAGCACATTGTTGATAAAATCCTAGTGGTCTAAAGGTTAACAACAGTAATCCTTTCGAGATCAATGATTTTAATAAACCTAAATGCAAAGTCTAGTATCACTGATGGATAATGGACCACAAAGGATTAACAAATTATGTAAGATCTTTTTCTTTCTTTAATCGGCTCTTTTATCTAGAGCTTGTGGGGCTTAACTATCAATTCTGAGATACCTTACACACCAGGTGATTGGTTTGAATCAATTCACTGGAATATCTCGATATTTAATAATCGGATAAAAAAAACATTGGAATAAAAGTAGTACAATTCAGAGAACGTAATATGACATAATTAATTTGACCTTGAAAGGTCATTTGAAAACTACACGAAGAACAATTTAAGTTCTTTAAATAAAATATAATTTGTATTGTATATTATTGTAGCAGACCTGAAAAGTTATCTAAAAATCTATTTTCAATTTTTTCTTTCGTTCAGTCATTTATGAGATATCTCAAATTTTTAAAGTTTTGTATATGTTTGAGCAAATCACACCTCTTTGTATGCATAGCAGTCACCAACTCTACTTCAGCTAAACCCACACCTATTTAAAATTTTAAATCGAATATTCAACGTAAAAATAATTTTATGAAAATTCATAATATTCCTATAGAGAATGTATTAATTAGTATTTAAATTAATTCAAGACTTCCATTAATTATTACAACCTCATCGCGATTTTTATCGAACAATAAAAAAAAAATTAAGCTTGCAAAATTAATTTCGATTCAAGATTAAGCATTCGATTAAAAGGACAATAGAATCCCGAAGAGCAAAATGAAATAATTAATTCAATAATTAAACTGTTAAAGAAAATCAAAGTAATATAATAATCATATTTCCTACAGACATTATCAAAGCTAGAAAATAAAGAACAGGAAGGTAGGAGAAATAATAAAAATAATTGAAATGAAATTTATTTCTGGTGGAAATTAATTAGTTGGAAAGAATACTATTGGAACTTGTGGGGAATGTTTGGAATGCGGGAGAAAAAGTTGGTGTAGCACAGAGTGAGTTTGCTCGAGATCTGATAAGGAGAGGAATTTTATTTCAGTGTTCGATGTAGCGATTACACGGAACTTCCCGACGAAACTGCTAAGTTACCTACGAAATATCAAACATTGAACACTGCAGGTCAGTGCTAAGTAAGTGATGAACGTACTCGTTCCTCTGAAATAGCTCGACTCTTCATCATATTGCGACATTTTACTTAAAGGTTCGTCTTCTCATCAGAATATTCTCATTTTCCTAGTAACTTCAATCATCATTCGAGTAGTCATCCTAAGTCATCGAGTAAACGATCTTCTTTATCTTTCTTAATCTAGAAATCATCATATTGTGAAATTTAAAAAAAGATAGGGAAACGTACTTGAAGAAAGTTCGTCTTTTCATCAAAATAATCTCATTTCCCTAGTAACCTCAATAATCATTCGTGCAATCATCCTAAGTCATCGAGTAAACGATCTTCTTTCTCTTTCTTAATCTAGAAATCATCATATTGTGAAATTTAAAAAAAAGATAGGGAAACGTACTTGAAGAAAGTTCGTCTTTTCATCAAAATAATCTCATTTCCCTAGTAACCTCGATAATCAGTCGTGCAATCATCCTAAGTCATCGAGCAAACAATCTTCCTTTTCTTTTTTAATCCAAAAATCAACATATTGTGACATTTAAAAAAAAAACAGTGAAACGTATACTTGAAGAAAGCTCGTCTTCTCATCAAAATAATCTCATTTCCCTAGTAACCTCGATAATCATTCATGCAACCATCCTAAGTCATCGAGTAACGCGAATCCTCTCTTTCCTCTTTAATCCACAAATCATTTCTCGAGATCTGATAAGGAGAGGAATTTCAGTGAGCTCGATGTAGAGCGATTACGCGGAACTTCCCGACAAAACTGTTAAGTTACCTGCAAAATATCAAACACCGAGCATTGCAGGTCAGTGTTAAATAAGTGATGGACGTATTCGTTCCTCTGGAATAGCTCGTCACTTCAGCATATTGTGACATTTCAAAGAATACAGCGGAGCGTACTTGAAGAAGGTTCGTCTTCTAATAAAAATATTCTCATCTCTCTATTATCATCAATAGTCATTCGACCAATCATTCCAAATCATTGATCAAATGATCTTCTCCCTTTTTTTGATCCACGAATCATTTAAAAAAATTTCAACAACTGAGAACAATTTTTTCTTCGGTGTAAAAATTCAAAAATTTGAGAAGAATATTTAAAAAATTGTGATGAGACTAAAAAATCATTAAAAATTGAAATTTATCAATTATAGTTGCGATGACACTTGGTACGAGCATTGCAGATTAGTGCTAAATAAATGACGAACGCATTTGTTCCTCTAAAATAGCTTTGCTCCTCGTTCCAAACTGGTTATTTGAAAAGAAACAATAAAACGTACTCGAAACAAGTTCGTCCTCTAATAAAAAAATTCTCACACCCCTATAAATCTCAATAATCATTGGACCAATCACCAAAATCATCGAGTAATCAATCCTCTTTCTCCTCTTTGATCCAAAAATCATTCAAAAACTCTAACAATTACAAAAAATTCCAAAATCCAACAAAAATCTAAAAAATTGCCAGAAGACTAAAAAAAATTATCAAAATTGAAATCCACGAATCTCGCTCCTCGATTCTCTTCGTACAATGTCACCACCAGGTGTTCCGAGTCCACGAACGATATACACTTTACATCAACAACACAGTGCGCGACTCTGACCTAGAATTCTCGGACGTGTAAACAATCCGTGTGTTTGTGTTTCCGCAGATTCGCACGGGAAACAATTGCATCATCCACAACAGCAAATTCCATTTGGGTTGCGTAACAATTCGGTAACATTTGATAGTGTTTGGAAGATTGTAGTGCAGAGTCGAATACTAAGGCCGCTACAATAAAGTCTGGTTTCCCCTTCCGCCGCGCGGCTTTATCTCGGACAATGTCAATATTTTTCTCGAGTGGTGCGCGCTCCCGTCCCATTTGGTCGACGGACTGGAAAATCGGACGGGCTCGAATAAATCTTTTCTCGAGAGCAAAGAGAAAAAAATTCTACGGGTCTTTGTCGGAGTCGATAAGAATTTTTGCGACTTCTCGATTGTGTCCGTCGAGCGGAGAGCGAGGAAACAACTTCCGTAATCTTTTAAAAGTGCAACGATAATACTCCGGAGCGATTAAACGATAAACGCTTCCACGTGGAATAATTCTGCTCGATCGCTAAATTGTCACATCTTTTTTTTTTCGCGGAAAGGAAAAATCGCCACTCGACGCGGCAACCTCGGACGAATTTTTTGGTCGTGGAAACAAAGAAACGTCATTCTTATTCGCAATTGCGCAAGCGGCGTTTTTTTACCTGTGTTGTGAAATGATTGTCGGCATATCACTGCGCTAATCAGGGAGATTAGTGAGAGTGTTGCGCGCAATCTCCAATCTAATCAACGTTGAATAGCGTTTAAAGTACGAACGGCACTTTTTATTTATCGTCTTTCTATATTCTTTAAATGAATTATTGTGTATTGAGAAAACAACTATGAACGTAGGAATTCAACGAATTGAACTAATTTTCGTATTGGAGAAATTAAAAAAAAATATTATTATATATATCGTCTTTCTATATTCTTTAAATGAATTATTGTATATTGAGAAAACAACTTTGAACGTGGGAATTGAATGAATTGAATTATTTTGGTATTGGAGGAATAAACAAAATATTATTACGGGAATTATATTCGTATCGTCTTTCTAGATTCTTTAAATGAATGATCATTTATCGAGAAAACAACTTTGAACGTGAGAATTGAACTAATTGGTACTGGAGAAATGAAAAAAAAGTTATTATAGGAATTATTCATTCAGCGTTCAACATTCAAAGTTAAAATAAGTGATTATATTTAAAATACGATCGATAAATTGTTTTATCGCATTTCTCTGTGGTCTCTAACTTCCGTACAATGTAAAAACACTAGTATTAGCAAGGAAAATGAATTTGAAATTAGAATTAACATTTATTCTAATTTTAATAATGTATTTCCTTGCATCTTTAAGATCTAGAATATACAGGATACACTTTTTACCAGCAATTTAATAAATATTAGCTATAATTTAAATTTAAATTTTCACAACTAATACCTGTTTGCTACGGATACAACATTTTTCCATTATACGATACGTAACTGATACATGAAATTAAAATAACGGCTGAAATAGAATAATAAAGATGAAATGCAGAAAAAGATTTCTAATAATATTAATATTATATCTAATAATACAAAAAATTGTTAACGTTGAAAATGTGAACCATGCTCTTTATATATCGTAATTTTTTATACTTTTTAACACGGATCGAGAACGTTACAAATTATTAATAAATTTTATATTTTAAGCTTTGTTTATTTATACGTCGAAAAGTCACAAAAAGCAAAAGCATATTGCAACATTTTTCCAAAATATTTTAAATTAAACTACACTACTCCTTTTTTAGTTATAATTAAACTTTATAATTATTTTATTTATAGAAAACACTTGAATAATGTTAAAATCATTCAAAAATCAAACGTTAGAATGTATGTTGAATTAAACATTGTTTAAACTTTATGCGTTTGAATGTCACAAAAGATAGAAGGTTTATATAACCTATTTTTTTAACATTGTTTTCAATATTATTTACAACGATATTTAGACGTTCAATACTATATTTCATTAGCTTTCAAAATATTGAAATCAAGTATTTTCTCGAAGAAAGCCAGATTTATAATCTTAATAGTGTAGGAGAAAGTAACACGAATTATAAACAAATCTCTTCTTATCTAAATAGGATTTAGACCTTGAATGCTATAATCTTGAAATATTTCTAGTACTTATAGATATACAGTGGTAACAGAAAATACTCTCTTCATTCTGTTAAATTTTGAAAATTTAAAACGTGGCCTTGAATTGGACCAAAGGGTGAAACAAAATAGTAGAAAGATAGTATCTTTTGCCTAATTAAAAATCATTTTGAAAAATTTCAATATTAATCCGATCAAAAGTTATATTAACGAGAGATACCGATAATTTTGCATCGTACTGTATGACACGATAATCTTAATATTATTTGATTAAGATTTATCCAATACTGATAACATATTTAACATATGTTTCTGAGAGTAAAATTGCCTCCGTTTATATGTTATTTAAAAAAATTACAGCTAGTTGCTTGATTTGGATATTTTGTGTTATTAAAGCTCTTTTAAATTTTATGAAGATGTCATAAAATTTTGTGAGTTTGCATCCTATTTTAAATTAATATAATTAAAATATTTTTGTAGGGATATAATAATATACAATACAAAATTTATGTTTTCCTCCTATTATTAATATTTATCCTTACATAACTATATGCTTAGGGCATACGTATTGTTATGTAACTTGATAAATATCAATAACATGACAAAAAATCATAACAACTTTTATTATCTTTTATCATATCCATAATAATTATTCTACGCTATTTTCAATATTGTTCATATTTAATGAGTTACATAATAATGTTTGTAGGCTATTGACCTCACGAATTTATACCTAGACGAATTTTTAAGTAACTTAAAAAATAGTAGCAATATTAAAAAGCTATTAAAATTTGTTTCATCGCCATTATCGAATCTGCAAAAAACTTTTATAAAATTTATTCATATTAATTATTAATACTTACCAAATTGCATAAAAATTTATACAGACTCTTCGCCTAAATATGTGGTTGTGTAACTCGGATAATATTAACAATGTTCAAAAATTTACTTCTTAGAATGGGCCCTTCTATTAAAAATTTCCAATTTGGCACGATTTTTTCGACCACCCTGTATGTAGGATGTGACGCATAGTGGGTGTCACTGTTTTATAAGTCTTTTCCCTGGTCTATACAAATAAAGCTTCAGAAAAAATATTTATACCTTTAAAGGGTTAAGAACCTGGTAATATTGGTTTGGTTTTCTAAGCTCATTTGGAGGTCTTATAAAGGTTCAAGTAATTAATTTAGGTGAAATACCTTACATATTATTCCGAATTATTATAATTGACCTAAATAGATTTCTAAAAATTTATATAAATTACTAATTTATTCAATCGCTTCTGACGTATATTTCAATTTGAAAGTATAAGTAGATGAGTAACTATACATGCATCTGGATGCATATAGCGGTTATACACGTAACTCCAGTCAAACGCGCAACCACGTGCAATTTCAAATCAGTATATCTCGTAAATAACAGAATGAAATGAAAAGATAAAAAAAAGATTTTTAGAAAACTGTATAGATAAGCTATAATAACATGTAATAAAAAATAGGTAGTTCTATTTAAATAAAATTAAAGTCACATGAGTTACCAAGGGTTTAATGTGAATTATATTTTTCCATAGTCTGATATTTTTTATAAAACTAATTTACCGAAGCGTTGAAACAATTGTTTTCGCTTAAAATCGTATAATGCAACTCAAATAGAATGCGTCATATCCATAACTTTTCTAAAAGGTTTCTGAAAGACCCTGTAATGTGTTAAATTGATTTCTAAAACATTTTAGAAACATGAGACCTGACATAATAAAATATATCACGTTATTTTCAGGTTACTGAACGTACACCACTGTTGCGGTCAACCATGGACAGCGGTGAGCAAACAAAAATTGGGAGTATTGGGACTTCCCAGCAGACTCTAGTATCGACAGGATCGACAACTGTAGCTAGAGGAAATCGGGTACCGCAGTATGTTGCAAGTTTGGCTTCGACTTTGGGAGCTCTAGCGGCAGGAATGGTACTAGCATGGACGTCTCCGGCCGGAAAAGAAGGCATCAAGTTAGCAGCCAACTACGGGATCCCCATTACGAAGCAGCAATTTTCCCTCATTGGTTCTTTGACGACTCTCGGGGCAGCTGCGGTTTGCATGCCAATTGGAGTTCTTGCTGACCTCATAGGTCGAAAAACTGCAATGCTGATTCTAGTTGTTCCGTTCACGATTGGATGGCTTCTGATAATCTTCGCCAACTCGATCGGAATGTTTTACGCTGGAAGATTTATAACTGGTCTAAGTGGTGGTGCCTTTTGCGTTACTGCACCGATGTACACGGCGGAAATTGTGGAAAGCGAGATTCGTGGAAGCTTAGGATCGTATTTTCAACTTTTGTTAACAACAGGGATCCTCCTTACCTACATTATAGGTTATGTGCTGAACAACATGCATACTCTGTCGATAATCTCTGCTATCTTTCCCCTTGTGTTCTTTGTGGCATTCTTCTTCATGCCGGAGAGTCCTGTTTATTATTTAAAGAAGAATCGAGAGAACGAAGCTCGCGACAGTTTGCTGAAATTGCGCGGAGACCAGTACGATGTGGATACTGAAATTAGAAACTTGCAAGCTTCTCTCAATGAATCGAGGGGTGCCGCATTTTCCACAGCTATTCTTTCGAAACCCGCCATAAAAGGTTTAATAATAGCATTTGGTTTAATGGTGTTCCAGCAGCTCAGCGGTGTGAATGCAATAATTTTTTATCTGGGGAAAATAGCTAGCAGTGTTTACGAAAATGATGAGTCGAGTCAGGGTATGTTTATCGTTGTTGTTGGAGTTATTCAAGTCGTGGCTGTGCTTATCAGCACCTTGATAGTAGACAGACTGGGTAGACGAATGTTATTGTTAACATCCTCTTCAGCCATGTGTGCTGCCATGTTGATTCTTGGAGTTTGTTTCTATTTGAAGGAACACCAGTTGGCTTCCCAAGACGTTACAGGCACATTATCCCTTATCATGATATGCACTTTCATCGTTTTATTCTCTTTCGGATTCGGCCCAATACCGTGGATGATGATGGGCGAAATTTTTGCACCGGAAATCAAAGGAGTTGCCGCCAGCAGCGCCTGCTGCTTCAATTGGATGGTGGCCTTTATTGTAACTTACTTCTTTGACGATATCACCGGTACAGTAAAAGACAGCGGAGCTTTCTGGATCTTTTCCGGTGTCTGCGGTATCGGAGTTGTTTTCGTCTTCTTCGTCGTTCCAGAGACCAAGGATAAATCGTTGGACGACATTCAAAGGGAGCTTGCGCGATAGTGGTGCTAATTAGAGTCCTTTGTTTCCTTTTCTACTCTCAATTAATTATTATTGTCTTTATTGTCAATTGTAATTGTGACCTTTTGGTTTTTCAACAGATGGACAATTATATTGTACAGAATGTATGTCTTTGGGTAATCCAGTTACTCGAGAAATTGTTAAAAGCTCGTCTGGTCGTGCAAGACTGATCAATTAACTCGTACACATTACGTCCGTTTAACTCATGCCAAATAAGTAAATTCATATAGAATGAATGATTTTAAACTTAAGGTCTCGTTCCACTTTACATATCTGAAGAAATAGTTATTTTGCAAAATTCTTCATACTACCTTTATAATACATATTGATTTGATCCTTTAAAGGCTAGGTATATAGAAACTTTCTTAGAATATATGAAAACAAATTTTCATTCGCGTTACATAATAGACTTATTAAAAATGGCAGCACCGGATATCCCACCTAAAGAAGAAACCGACGGCAGCTGTGTAGTTGCGCGTTTTCAGTGATGAATTATATGAAATACAAAATCCAGAGATATTTAGCTGGTAATGTTTAATCTAATAACAACTTAATTATAAGAATTTGATAATAAAAAAATAAGATAAGAGATTAATTCTTAAATTCATTTTTTCTAGATGAATTTATGAGTTGTTTGGCATGAAGCTAATCAGACACCTTAATTATGTTACATGTATAAAGGGCAATCCAAGCCAAATCGGGCATCAATGAACTTTTGCATTTTTAATTTTTGCAAAAATTTTTCTGTTGAGTATCTACTAAAATAATCAAGTTTTTAATTGTACTTCACTGAAGTTACAATATAAAAGCCGTCATTTGTCGAAAATGACAGCTGAATATGCAGATTGTATATAAGAAATTTTTGTTACCTTTACAAACATAGATTTTTAATTTCTTTTGTTATATATGTTATTGTTTGTTTTTATATGTATATATTCTATTCCCCTCTAGTTTACAGATAACCAATTATTAGGAAGTAAATGGATAATCCAAACTATAGTGTGTAATAATATCCCACATGTATATTTGATTATATACTATACTGTGATATTTCCTTACTAAGAATATAATGAAGAATATAACAATTTTATTATTTCTGTTATTGTAAAATTACACATTTTTATACTACTTTTAATATTATACACATGTAATAATGCACTGTTAATATATAGAAATTACTTTTAAAATGTTAATCTTACACTATATCGTTTTGTAATATTTGTAATAACAATTTCAGGATATTATTTTTTTAATATCAGTAAAATTACATTTTGTTCTTGTAATAGTACATTTACTTATACAACTTTCAATTAAAGAGAATGTAATTATACTTATCAATATGTATTTTTTTACGTATAGTTTAAATTTAACCAATTTTATAATGTAAGTTTTTATTTAATTATAGGAAATTTACAGTGACAAATAAAATAATATTTATCATAATGGAGTCCAGCCACCCGCACTTTACCGCCTTCACGTCCCTTATAGATCCTAAACAGCCGAAAAAGCTGACCATCCAAATATTCTCGCCAGTAGCGATCGGAATCCGGGGTTAGAATTGAATCAGATTTAATTCTGTTGCAGCGCAAGTTTTTATACTTGCGCTTTGTGTATTAGTTATAATGGAGTAGTTGGAACGAACGTAGTTCTTAAATTGGTAAAATGATTTGCCAAACCACATTTTATTTTACAAAATACGAAATAGTTAACGTTTAAAACCGTTTAAAGGTGCATTTAAGATTTCTGAGAACTACGTAAGTCAATTGCGCAAAATTCACATAATATAATAATTAAAATACCATTATTGTGAATGTGAAATTTCGATTGAAATATTATTAAAAACCATATTATAAATGTAATAAATGCTTGTAAACCGTTTTTATTGTGACTTAAAAATATTTTTATTCCGCATGCTCATTTGATTTCGGAGTCGTCACACAGCTACCTTAAAGCCACTTAAAGCCGGTATCTTTACTACGTGTAGTTGCGTGTAGTGTATAGATAGGTGGTTGCTGGATAGACCGACTAAAACGTGGGTCGAATGTGTAAAAATGAAATTTTTTAGTATTCTGTTCTTTTTATATCTTGCCTTCTCAGCTACAAATGCTGGGAGCTCTATCTTAGTTTTGTTGGATAATCTTGCAATAAAAGAAACTCATTCAATATTTTTTAAAACTCTACAAGGTGCAATACATATTTCTTTTGACTTCATTAATTATATCGATTCATACAAGTAATTGTTCTTTTACTTTTGTATTGTTATAGACAGAGGATATGTATTAACTTTCAAGCTTGCCGATGATGCGAATTTACTCCTTTCCAAATATGGGGAGTTTGTCTATCAGCATTTAATAATCTTTGCTCCAACAGTAGAAGAGCTTGGTGGAGCGTTAAGTGTAGAAGCAATTACAGATTTCATTGATGGTGGAGGAAATGTTTTAATTGCTGGCTCGTCTCAATCAGGAGAAGTATTGCATGAATTAGCATCAGAATGTGGTTTTGAAGTTGACGAAGAAGGAGCTGCTGTAATAGACCATATGAATTTTGATATCTCAGACCAAGGACAGCATACATTAATAGTAGCAGATCCAGCAAATCTAATAGATGCACCCATTATTGTTGGTGACAAAAATATTTCTCCTTTATTATACAAAGGAACAGGACTAATTGCCGATGCAGAAAACCCTTTGGTTTTACGGTTACTCACAGCATCTAGATCTGCTTATTCTTATGTACCAGATCAATTAGTGAAAGAATATCCACATGCTGTTGGCAAAAATACATTATTGATTGCTGGTCTCCAAGCAAGAAATAATGCTAGAGTATTATTTTCTGGCTCTTTATTCTT
This sequence comes from Prorops nasuta, assembly GCF_024137725.1. Lineage (NCBI taxonomy): Eukaryota > Metazoa > Arthropoda > Insecta > Hymenoptera > Bethylidae > Prorops > Prorops nasuta. The sequence goes on along the minus strand of NW_027116821.1, from coordinate 3,128,523 downwards.
CTTCAGTGATGAAGCTTTCACTAGTCCTGTGCAGAAAGCTCAAGGTAAAGAATTTTAGCCTTTTAATTTAAAACGAGTAGTTTTATAGGGTTATTAATAAGTTCTTCAATGTTCAGGAGGTAAAAGGTATGAAAAATCTGGGAACCAAAATGTTGCTTTAGCTATGGCTCAATGGGTTTTCAAAGAAAGTGGAGTTTTACAAGTGTCTTCAGTTACACACCATAAAGTGGGCGAGAAGCAACCACCAGCAGCATATACTATAATGGATGATGTTATATATTCTGTCAAAATAGAAAAATTGTCAGGGGATAGATGGCTGCCTTATGAAACTAATGATCTCCAGCTAGAATTTGTAAGAATTGATCCATTTGTTCGTATGACCATGAAGCATATAGGAAATGGTCATTATGAAGCAAGATTTAAAATTCCCGATGTATATGGTGTTTATCAATTTAAAATTGATTATATGAGAATTGGCTTGACACATCTATATAGTACAACTCAAGTATCTGTTCGCCCTTTGCAACACACTCAATATGAACGTTTCATTCCAAGTGCATATCCATATTATGTTAGTGCTTTCTCTATGATGGGTGGTGTGTTCCTATTTTCATTGTTATTTTTACATTATAAAGAAGATACAAAGTTTAAACCTGAGTGAATTGACATCTTAATACATGAAATTCATTTGTATTATAAATAAACATTTTTTTATATAAAAATTTAATAATAATCCGTCAAACGTTTATTTTTTTTAAGGCTTTCCAGTTTTTTTTAATCTAATAATGCCTATTTAAGAAATACGATGTATTGCAAATAAAAATGTCAATATAATATATCTACGTTTACAGTTTAAAATATAAGTTTTTTGACGTTATTTTAACTGAAAATATCTGTTAAGTTAATGTATAAGCGGAAAAAGGAGAAATGGCACTAATGGCAGCGCTATTCCACGTAGCACCGAAGGTCATTGACGTTGATATAACGTGGACCGTGGACGTCGGTCACAATCGTGATGTTTTCTATCATGTTGCAAATTACATCGCAGTGATGCTTAATGTCCCTCGCATTATCGTCAGGTTGGCATCACAAAGATGTTTTATTTTATCCACTAAACTTTACTATGAAAATCTACTTAAAAATTAAAGACAATTAATTATATTTGCAATCATTTTTTTACTAATACAGGCAATCGCAATTTTTGTATACCCCCCTGCAGTAATATCCCTTATTATTTTTATCTTGACAAGACTGAATCAGTGACAATTGAACCATCTTACCTCTGCAAACTAATCAAATAAACTTTCTTATGAAGCCTTTCATCAAATATTTAAATTATTCATATATAGCTTAAATAATATAGCATACAAATTTATTTTGAAGAGTCTACCTTTAAATCAAAATTTTAATTACACTCATACAGGATGTCTCGTATTAATCGCATCAACCAAATTTATGGTTAAGTATGCATTGAACACTGCATAGAAGGCAGAATATTATTTTGGAAAAAATCAAGTTGTATCTCTATATTGATTATGTCTACGGTTATTACCTGCAAGAAAGTATTTTAAAAGACGTAAAACAATTTATTCTTTAAAATTTCATCAAATCTGAGCCAGAATCCGCTACCCGTCTTTGTTCTCCTCTAAATAAAAGAAAAATATTGTAATAATTATATTAGTATAATTGAAGAAGAATAGATTTATAATTTGCGCGCGACGAACGCTCTCTTCGCTATCGCTGGTTATCGTTTTTTCCCCACCCTTCGACGAGTGTGTTATCATCATCCCGTATTCCCGTATTTATGTCACAAAAATTTCCCTATTGCTTGGTTTACTCCATTATGGAACGGTTTTACAGTACTGCTAGTTAGTTTTGGAACGCAGCCAACACATATCATTGAGCTCTTTTTATTACTCCCAATACTTTTACTAAAATTAAGTTGTACACAATTTTTTCAACTTAAATAATTCTGGAAGAATTCCTACGCGAAGCACGATAGGAAGTGGAGCCATCACACTTCTTATAATCAAGTGATTTAATCTGCTCAGATAAAATCATATGTTAAAGTACGTAAAACTGTTGAAGTGGAGAACAGATTTTTGGAATATACTGCTTTCTGTAAATTAGAAACATTTTTACTGTTTAAATTGATAAAAATCCTTGAACTCGCATTGAATTTATAAATTAAAACAAAACAAAAAATAATTGGTAACATAAATAAGATACATAAGTACCTTAACCACTTAAACAGCATTTGTTATTTGTATAGTTTTTCAAATGTTTAACTTTGTCCATCGCATAATTCACATCCATTCATCCACTATACTCGATAATTCAAAAATAAACTTTATTTCGTAAAAGTAAGAAATGGTGTCGTGTTGAATTACAAGTAGAAATCCTAATCTCTAAGTTTATAAATATATACAATACAAAATTGATAGCCCTGTAAGAAACTCGAAAAAAGAGTGTACTTAAATTAGATACATCAGGAGCAGATGAAATGATACGAGAACGAAGAATATAATGTGAAACTTCTAACGAAAAATTATTTTCTAATTAATAACAGTGAGATGACGCCCGATGGTTGTAATACTAATTCAGGGTATTTACTACAAAAAATTGTGTTAATTTAATAATTTCAAATGCTTAAAATACCAAAAAGATTGAATTGGAATTATCAAATACAATCTGCGGATTGAAGAAAGTGCGGGTTAGTGTATTGATTTGGAATATATACATCTCCGTCCAGTCTCCTTCATCAAAGTTGTTTCAGGAGAATAAGTTTTAGGTTTCTCATTAAAAAAAGCATCATCATCAAACACTCCGATTCTGTCTGACAACATTAGCGGCATTCCTTTCTCTACAAATAAATGTCACCAGTATGCAAAGCTTTACAGGATTACAGAATTTTACAGTTTTCACATTCACTCTTTGAGAGATCAATTCATGTGTTCACCAGGTTTCCCCTACAAAGACAATAATCTTTCATTCTCGAAGGTTCAAAATCTTAGAGAAACGAATCTTTAGTGGTTTCCATTCTCTCAATGCGCGAATTGTCATCACATTCAAAGATAATTATTTGATGACCGAATTTCGGATACTCGTTTTTCTGAAGACCTAACGATCTTCGAATCAGCGAAGATCTCTCGCGGAATCTGGACCTTGGAAAATTCATTAATCATTTTTCACGTTTCGAACCTTAGAAATATTTTTTAAAGACTGGGATAGTTTTCTCAGATCGCTTCGGCCCTACTACGTTTGCAGGTATTCACCGCATTGTCCACGTGACACTCGTTTGGCTCGTTTACTACTGCTGAGCTAGATCTCTTTCTCGCCGCGACGAAACTGTCAGCTGTCGTATTGTTCATAGTAGGTCCATTGTTCAAGTTTGAAAATTTTACAATCACAGCTGTCATGTTGTCGCAGCCTGTACCATCTCCGAGGGTATCCGGAGCCAAGCATTGATCGAATAGCTGAAATTTGATGTAATGACATTTATATACCTCGTTGGAAAAAATATACTAGAAATGTAGCATACTAATGACATGGTTACCTCCTCGCATATTTGTGATATATGCTCAGGATTCTTCTGAAGTCTGGATCGAACAAAGTTAATAACTCCCTGGCTAGACATAAAGTTCCAGATGCCATCGCAAGCTAGGATCATAAATTCGTCCCTTTGAGGATCGATGGTAACGTGCCTTACATCTGGCAAAGCGGTAATCATCTGAGATTGAGGTGGTAGTTTCGTGTTCTGTTTGTACGCATGATCTCCCAATGCCCTTGAAAGGTTTAGACCTCCATTGACCCTACCATCCGCGGTGACTTTACCACCGGCCTTAACAATACGACCCATCTCCGGTTCATCTTCCGGCTTGTGATCCAAACTCAGCTCCAGAGCCTGTCCATCCCTGCACAAAACGGCTCGAGAGTCTCCGGCATTTGCCACGTACAAATCTTTATTCTTTAAAATGGCAACGACAGCTGTGCAGCCACTGTCTAACCCTGGTCGCTGTTTAAAATACATTGTTTCACATTTTCGTGTACACTGAATGATAGAATTTGAAAATTTGTGGTACCTCTTCCATGCCCATCATGTCGTCACAATCATCGTCATCATCATCGTCATCATCATCATCCTCATCTTCATCGTCATCTTCATCATAGTCCTCATCCTCTTCATCAGCGCCACCATCATTTTCAGCGTCGTTTCCACCAACGTTCTCCGCTTCCTCATTGAATTCGTCAGTCTCGTCACTGAAAGATATTATTTAAAGAGCGTGAAGAATGCATGATTCTAATTTTACTACATACCTTTCTGGTTCTCCATCAAAGGATTCGTCACTTTCGTCGCTCTCGTCTTCTTCATCTTCAGATTCTTCTTCTTCCTTCATTAAGAGGCTATGATAAAGATCCATAGGTTGCACTTTTCTTCTTGTACTACTGATTCGACCCTGCTGTTCCCCAACACCGTTCTCCACAGGCGTGTAAGAACTGCTAGACACGTTGTCCGCATTACTACTACTAGCAACTGTGTTATTTTTTGGTCCATTCTGTTCTGCCTCACTGAGACATCTGTCTTCTGGATTCTCTCTATGAGGGCTCGACACAGTGTCGCTGACATCTTCTGAGCTATCTGGCATGTCAGCACACCTTGCTGGATCTGACTCTGCTGTTGAGCCAATAGGTGGTGATGCCTGAATATTGCCATTACTGGTGGTAGAGTCCAGGGCATTCTCCGCTTCATTGTTACCAGAATTCTCAGAATCATTAACATTATTGGATGATGAGCCACAAGGTTGACTGGAACTGCTCACAGCATCAGCTTCGTTAGTATTCCAGGAGGCGGATGAGGATGATGATGAACATCCAGCTCCAGAGGATGAATTTTGCGTTCTACCACGCAGAAAGGGACTGGCAGTGCACGGTCTTGGTGCTCCAGATAATTGATTCACTTTTTGGTTCTTAGCAGCCCCTTCTGCATGATACTTTGCCATTAAACATTCTAATGGCAATGTGGCTTCTGCACGCAGGTTTATTATATCTTCTTCCTCATCTACATGCAATAAATATATGAATATTTTCTTTGTATAAACCAGAAATATTAAAATAATATTAAATGTTAAGCGTGCTAATAACAATACCAAGTTTATTAATGTAATTCCAAAAACAACTGATATTGTGAATAATAGAAGAAACAAACCAGATTCTGTGGTTTCGTCAATCTTTTGAGACCCAGAGCTATCATCTTTGCCAGCCAGTTCTTTGAGAATACTAACTACCTCAGGTTTGGCAAGCGTATCATCAAATTCTAGAAAGGCATCAATCAGTGCTTGTCTAATATCGCCTTTCTTGTATGCTTCTGTGTTCTTGATAAACTCTGGCAAATTTTTGGCACTATACGCTGCCACCTCAGGACCGCCATGACCATCGTATACAGCAAACAATGAGGAATTTTCATCAAAGTTTATACAGCAATTATGTGCATCCTATAAAAATATGAATTTTCAGATACAAAGAGATTTCCTAATGGCAGAAAGTCAGTTGGTAAATAAATTTAAAGCTAGTTTTCTCAAAATAAATATCTTAAAAGGAAAATGAAAAGAAATGGCTAATCTGCGTTACTAAGAAAAAATTTTCGTATAAGAATAGAAAATTACGAGTGAGGAGAGAATTCGGTCGGGCTAGAGCTTGATAGAAAAGAAAGAATAAACGGAAACCGGCAAACGGTTTGTTGACCGGGATTGCAAAATAACGGGTAATGCTCATTGCTCACCTCCTGAGAGATTCGCCAGCCTTGCATGGAGCTGGCGCCGAATGATACGTTAGTACCAATTTCATCAGTCGACAGCTTCTTCGTGATCGGTTCGGAGAGATAAGCGCCCATTTTAACCCGCGCCAAAAGACTCTCGCCGGTTTCAACAACTTCTCGCTTGAATTTTCGCCAATTTCCTCACCGAGGAAATCTTGCTATTCGAGAGCTCCCCGCAGGCCGTTAACTAGCCCCCATGACCGGTTTGGATTTCTGTTTTCACTCTGATAACCACGCCATCTATCCCTGGAGTCATGTTCACTACCCGGCGCCATGCTGGAAGACATTTGGCGCCAAATTTTAAAACTCCTTTTAAAACAACATACTTATATCCAGGGTGCATTAGAAATTATCTTATAATTAAAATGTCCAATAATGCAATAGAAGATTAAAATTTTTCCCTTTTTCGTATAAAACTCGTACAAAAAATACACCAATTGTTACAAATTTTTAGGTTAAGTGATAGAAAGGTTATCATGCTCTCGGATAATAAACCAGAAATGTATTGAACATTTGGTTCGATCTATCAGGATTATTCAGGATGACAATTAGAGGCAGATATTCCTCATAGTTATAAAGGTTATTATATATTTGCTTCGATTTTTAGGTTAGTTTGAAAATGTGGCCTTTACATCAATCAAGTAGCACAATTTTTATCGCGTCTTTGTTTTCCAAGGGATCCAGTTGTTTTACAATTAATGTCCTCGAACTGTGCAATCTTTTGCAGAGGCAAATGAGATTTGGTGATGTGACAGACTGTACACTGATCGTCATAAATGCCATTTGCATGAGTGTGAGAGAACTGCTTTCTCATGTAAACGCTCTGTGGGAAATAGCGGTTCTCTAGCAGTTCGTAGGTAAAGACATTTATATCGTTAACCGTACAACTAAATATCCGGGGCATCCGGAATCCGGGGATGTAGTCGCGTTTATCGATCCGCGCCGCCGTACAAAACGAACTTTTCACTTATCACTGAGTAAGCGCTCCACAACCTTCCGAGATGTCGAGCTTGTCGGTACAAGCACTAGTTAGTTCCCTACATTGCTTAAAAAAGGAGTTTATACTTGTTATAAAAAATTATCTATCAAATTTGTATCATGAACTCTATCAACCACTCAATTTTTCCAGTTTAATGGAAATATCTCGTAAATGTACTATTAAATTAGTTACATCATGACGAAAAACAATCATAAACGAATTCAACTAAATTATGCATTAAAAATGCTGTAGAGATAAAACTTATCTCTTCATTAAACAGGAAAACTTGAATTAATCGCGTGCACGCTAATTGTGGGTAAAGGTGCTCTCCTCCCGCGTCTGCCATTCGATAATAATCAGCCCCTCCGCAATAGAAAAATAAATAGCCCTTAAATCATTGAAGTTATAGTGGACACTGGAATAAATGAGAGCGATAATTAATTGCTCCGAGTTGAATTACACGGATACAAATGGAATAATGATTAATTGAGATTTTGAAATTGGCGCCAAAAAAGCTCCCGGGGGTAACGCTACCATTGGTTGGTGTGTGCGCAGAGATTCCATTGGGGTTGAGTGAGGTGGTGGGGAGATGAGGTCAGGCGCTGTTCCCCCCTGCTAATGGTAGAAGAGGAGGATACAAGGGAACACCAGAGTGAGAGTGGAGAGTGGAGAGAGTATCCCGCCAGGCGCCAGCCAGTGGTGCCTGCCTGCCACTTGCCACTTGCCAGCACTGGCCGGTCTCGCCAGTACTTCGACGAGACTCGGGGAGGTCGGGCTGTAGGTTATTTTCCGGGGTTAATGTGATAAAACAAAAATACGGAGACTGCCAACTTCCCACAGGCATCGGGACACCTTAGCCAATCAATGGGCCTCGAACGAAATCGACTTTGACAAAATATAAGAGTCCATCAGGAATAGCTTCCAAAGATTCAGTATCTCGCAACACTCTCGTCGTTATCAGACCAGCTGGAGTAAAACTCTACGCAAAATCCTACTAGAAACCAGTGTTGGAATAAATGTCAAAGCGGGATGTGACCCGGAAATGAAGTTTTGCTCTTGACGTATCTTGTTCTGCAGCGTGAAGTTCCATGTGAATACAAAGTGCAAAATGTAACCGATAGAAAGCTGTGTTTCACATGTAGAATTAACAACAGCGTTTTTGAGATTTGGAAGAAGAATATCTCAGATCGAGTGAAACGATCGTCGATTGTCGTCAGCCAGCCAGACGAGATTCGGATATCGGGTGGCTGCGTGGCCCATGATTGGCTAAGAGTAGAAAAAGCGCGGGATTCACGGGGTGCAGCGATGTTAAGTCTGTGGCGCGGTTCAGTGAAAGTAAAATTTTGAAGTTTGGTTTTCTCTCCAAAATTATCACAAAATTCTACCGGAAATTGAATGTTTTGAGGGGAAAGCTGAAATGGTCTACTAACCTGACCTTGGATCATCAGGTACAATTTAGTAGTGTAGCATAACATAGCATGGCGTGGCATGTCATAAGATTGGAGAGCTCGAGAGTCATAGGGTGCAAGCACCCCTAGCTTTCCTTCCTATCCTGGAAACTCGTCAGCATTTGCCAATAGTCGTTTTTTGTGTTACCATTTAGAAAAAAGTTGCTTTATTTACCAACATATGTAATTTCCACTATTTTTTAATTCACAACCTCAATTGCAACTTTATAACACGATGAACGTAATATATTTACGATTCTTAATGTTAAAATCCCATAATTTATTTTATTTTATTTTATACTAGATTGTGATGAAACTAATCATTTGTCTCAGTTACGATTTTATTGTTTTTATATTTGGAAAAACTAAAATAATTGTTTTTAATAAAATTACGAAACGTATACAAAATAAATACTACTTCCTTTCCGTCTCCATCCCTTAGCTTCAAAAATCCATATATGTATACTATACCTATTTTGTCGGATGAAGGTCAAATTGACTCGCTTCGACAATTTATTGTTAATTAATATCGTTTTTAAAATTTAACTAGGTTGCTGAGTGCTTATAAATTTGATGTTACAAACATATAATGTTCGAACAATTTCCTTCAAACATATATACACTGTAATATTTGTTATGCATTTGGCATCAAGGTTCTACCCAATCTCAGTTAAAATTTTTAGTTTCTTTAACTCTCTAGCTTTTTGCCATTTGTCTGTCTAGAGAAATTTTCAGGCAGTTTGAAAGAAATTAAATGCGTTTGCATACCGTCGTCGGTCCGATTAACGGCGTTTGCATAACCAACAACTCTTTTCAAGCTACCATTACATATCACGCAACGTTAATTACGGCCTGTCCGAACGTTACTACAGTTTTCCACTTTGCATCGGCCCTAGCTTGAGATTAACTACTGCCGGCACGAATCTTTAAGAGCTCCTGCCAAACAAAAAATCCGAAATAAATTTGAGCAATAGCGGAATTTTTTCCGTGGGAAATTTCACGATTCTGGTAGATTATTTTTCTGAGTAACTACTGTAATTAAGTATAAATAAATCAGTTTTTCACACTTAATTCATTGACAGGTTTAATTGGTGTGGTTTGCAAAAATTCGACAAAGTTAAATTATTATCCCCTAGTGATCCATTAAAGCATCTTGTTTATTCTTAGACGAGTCATAACGCGTTGTTAACTTTTTCGCTCATGGCAAAAGCAGGTTTTGCCAGAGGGAAGTAGAAATGCTGTGAAAATCAGAGGCCGCCTCAATTAATACCCTTGGCAACTTCTTCGAGTACTTTCACAAAGGAATCAAGGACCGAAGATTAAACTAAGTTTTATATACGAAGATTTTTTCATCCTCATTTTTCATTCTTTTTTATTACAATTTTTTACAATTTAATTTTATCTATTTGCTTAACGTTATCGCCCTTAAAGAAGAAATTTATCAACTTTCCTATTCAGGTATCTACCTAATAGAATCGGGGGGAGAGGAACGAAAAAGATTATCACAGATCTCTCCTCTTTTTCGGATTGGAATACGACGCGAAGCTTAAATTTTCATATCTCTCCCCCCCTTCACCACCTCCCACACTCTCCTTGTCACCCGTATGAAGAACGTCGGCGCCATTGAAACCCATCGTCATGCACTTCCGTTTTGCACGTTCTCGGGACAAACTCGAATATCAAAACCTCCAAATCTAATTCATTTACACGAATATTGTATCTTTTGACATATTTTTTTTCTAAGTATATAATATTGAATTTCAAAGTTCGTTTTTATTTATATTTTGTTTTTCTTTTTTTTTAGGCTCTTATTAAAGCGAATGTCACATAGAAGTAAAGATGGCGTACAATTTACCGGTAGAGAGAACATCCCAGTCATAGTATACCTATCAAGAAAACTCTCGTTGTGCAGGAGCTTTGAATATCCTGGAAATATTGCCGGGATAATAGAAAGTTTCTCCTGGTTCCGGGAATTGTTGACAGGATGAAATTGCTACGGAGAAAATGTACACACAAGCTTGACAATTATTATAGGGATTTTCTCGTTGCATTTAAAATTTTGTTTGCCAGCTTGAAAATTCTGTAGAAGAGAGAGCTCCTACGCCGGGAGATGATTCGTGCATTATTTATAAAGACTGTCGAAAGCTGAATTTTTTCCATAAATTAATTGAATCGGATCACGTGCTTTGGGATAATACGATGTACTTGATACGATTGTTCGGAACATGGTGAAGTTCGAGTTGTAATGAATGGAGAAGGTATTTTATAGGAGGATGAGTAAATTGATTTATCTCGTTGTGTAATTGCAAGAAATGGTTTTGTTAGCAGGCCTTTACAACTGGAGAAAATAATTTATCCAGAGCCAACCATTTATTTAGCGATAAAAGTGGGCAGCAATTATTCCAGCCATCGCGAATAGTAATTGGAGCGAAATAGTCGAGATAGGCGAGTAGAGTGAAATTAAAACGGAAGCTTTTATGGATTACATCTGTTCTCCGGGAAAACTATCTCCAACGGAACTCGATATATATACATATTTACACTCTTATTTATAAAAAGACGATATTTTCCGAAAAAAGCTTTGATAATATTTCTGGCTGTTGAGAAGAAAGAAGAGTTTCTTCGAAAAGTAATAATGGCAACAGCTCAAGCGAATTTTTGGAATAGATTCCATTCCTTCGCGCGAACAAAACAATAATATTCTCGTTTATCTCTTGTTCCATGAATCAACAGCGAAGAAACGATAACATTGGTTCCCCTTTTGTGCACGTTTGTGTGTATATATATGAGAAGCTCTATACAAAAATAAACAATATTTTTCTCTCACAACATAGTAGATATAAGCTCTACGAATTTTAATATTGTTTCTCTATTCTATTTTTCTATTAATAATTTTTCGTTTCCACGAATTGTCATGAAGGCTACGACTTTTTCAATGATTATTCTTACTTTTTGTAGCAAAAGTTGGTTATTCTCGTGTCATTAAATGACTGACAATTATCATAGGTATTAAGTATAACGAATGTATTAATTAATAACGTTCTTTTGATTATATAGCGTTGCTAAAGTAAAACTACGTGCCTCAGGATACAAATATAAATATTCTCTTTTAAAGTGCTGTTAGTCGATAAATCAAATCTTCAGGTTCGTTTACGATTGTTAAGTTATTAATTTCGTTCACGTACCGAAATAGTCAACGTAGTTCAACGATATGGATCACTGATACTCGACTAGAATTTTTGTTGGGATAGATAAAAGTCTCGTAGGGTGCTGCTGACCCAGCATGAATTTCGACAGACTGCCTCACACGTTCTTTATAAAAGGATCTTGAAATGTTACCAGGTGTGTGAAGCTGGACACCTATTTTAAAGAAACTTTTTTTTCAAGAGTTCTGATTTCTTCTTGGAGAGTTCTAGAGTTCCTGACGAAATTTAAAGGTTCTATTGATTTACCTTGGATAAATAAACTTTGAAAAATAGTTTGTCAATTTCACTGGGAATATATAGAGGTCTAAAATAATATATTGTGTCTTTTGGTGATATATATATATATATAAACAATAAGATAATTCAAAGTTCCTGATAATTTTATACTTAATTCTTCAGTGTTTCCACGTGTAAAGCCACGCAATAATTGTTTTGATAATATAAAAACTTTAGAAATCACAGTTTTGGACACAAGAATTAGGTTTCTGCATAAAAACCAAAAGTTCTGGCACAAGCATGCTTGATTCAGTTAACATTGGATGGAATACAAATAATTCTGAAATAAAAAACCACCCATTATTTTGAATAATAAAAGGTTTAGAAAGTGACAAGGCCATACAAAATGGGCTTTTGAATAGAAATTAATGTTATAGCGTAAAGCATTGTTGGAATAACTTGCACAAAAAGTATATTACTAACATTTCTGAGTTTTTACAACCATTAGAATCACTCAGTCATTATTTAAATGTTAAAATTGCGGGATAACGACATTTATGACAAAAAAATATTTTTGGAGAGGAAGGGTAGTTTTCTTATATAAAAAATAAATCAATTATTTCCGCAGTCTTTAGTTTATAAATTCTGTGTAATAATTCATTTAACTAGGATAATAATGGTTTAAAGAATAGGAAATCGTCAGTTATAACTAAAGTTTCATTGACACACTTAAGAGTACCATAAATAATGGAGTTAAAGCTATTTTTATGGGACTTATAGTTAATCTTGAAGGAAAAATTAGAAGTATAACATTTTTTAATCGTTTAAAAATAACAATTATTTTTAACATTGATACTTTTAACCATGACCAAAGATCAGTTTGTAAGCGTTATAACTACGTTTCTTCCACCTATGTCTTTATAGGATTTCGTCAAACTGGCAATAGTATATTTAACACCTTTGAGTAAAAGTATCTAAAAGGATAGAATTATTATCAAAATTCATAAGGAGCTAAACGTATACTTAACCTTTCCATGATAGAAATATACCTTTTCCAATTTTAATTATATAATTTCCAGGTTTAAGTGATTTTTAGTATCATTAATTGTAAGTGAAATCAAAAATAAAAACTTCGAAACGAGTGGATCCAATACGATCCATCTAAATTATTAACAATGTAGAACTTATCACTAACGTTACATCCAGTACACGAGGATGTTTTAGGACGCTAATTACAAATCTGAGTTGAAGAAAGGAAGGTTTAATGTCCATTTTAATGAAAGAAAAGGCCATTCGCAGTAAAAAAAATGTATAAAAATGGTAAGTAAAAGATTTTGGAATTTTATAAAGATATAAAAACATTTTTTACAAAATACACCATCAGCCTAACAGACGTGTCTATCTTATCTGACGCGATGCTGATAAAATTTTCAAGTCTTAAAGCTTGCTAAAAATGTTGTTATCGAAACTTTTGATTTTATTTCCTTCGGCAAAAATTTGCATGCTTTTCTCGGATCGCGAGATAAAAAGGTTAGATGACGGTTTACTCCCGCTAGAAATCTCGGTCAGTCTCGAGGCAAATATATCCAGGAAGGGTTTCCTCGTTTTTCCGCGGTTTTCCGATGATACACGCGTATAGACGAGTTTTAGCACGCATCAAAGTAACAAACGTGTATATAGCAACATAATATAGCTCGGGTACGATGAACTCTTTCAAGTGCGCTTGAGCCTCCAAGTGTACCAACCCCCTCCATCTTTACCGACTTCCAACCCTTTCCGTTGGAACAAGCAAAACTCTCACCCCCCTCCCTCTCAGTCATTTCCTTAACAAGATCGCGTTGCATATTCCGTTTTCGTCTCTTTCTCACCGAAAATCTTTTACGCCTTGAGTTTTGAAAGATGGATCTTGAGTCGTGCGGGTTTTGAAATAAGGAGGATTCGTGCGAAATAAAAGTTGGGCAAGATGGTGGGGAAAATCTAATTAGCCCCTCGTAAAATGAGAATATTTCGTTGTTGATGGGGATGAGGGTGGGGAGGGGGGGAAGCGAGTGGAAAAGATAATCCCGCGAGAAAGTTTCATTGGATGAGTGGAGAAGAAGTTTCTGTCGTCGGTTGTTAGAGAGGATTGTCGGAGTGGTGAGGAGGGTGTGTGGGAGGGTGGGGGGTGGAAACGGGGGGCTTTTACGTGAAGGGCGTTAAAAGAGGCTGGGGCTATTTTAACTGGCGCCTACTACGCTTTATCGCACCGATCCAACCCCAACCCTTCTCTTTCTTCCTCTTAAATCGACGCTTATCGTTTTTCATATCGACCACTCTAACCCCAACCTGAAAAAGCACTTTGGAGAACTTGCAAGAGTTCCTGGAACTCCGATGGAACGTCCACCAAAAGCAAAATTAATATTGAACCTACCATGTTTCTTATCCAAATACAGAGCCTTCTTATCGTTGTGATATTTCTGGTCGCGACTCTTCAGCTTTATCCCGAAGCTGAAGAGTTAGGGGGTTGGTAATTTGGACGCACTTTTACGGACACACCCTGTACAAATGGAAGGTTGTTTAGATGTTAAATATGTGTATTTTGTTGGGGAGTGGAATGCTTGATGCGAGTTTTTACCGGAGGCCGGATATCTCGTTATAAGATTGCGTTAGATGAAGAGGACGCAGTATTGAGGGAATAATTCAAAGAGACGGAGTAAAGATAAGAGCTAGCGTGACCTCTTAAAAAATAAAGAGGGTACTTTGTTCCTTTACCGGTTACTCTTGCGCTTCCATTCTGGCGCAAGATATTCCCGACTTTACGGGAATTTCCGTGAAACGTAACATCCATGCATAATCGCGCATAATCTTAACAGCTAGCAACAGCTACTAACTGTATAATATCCCTTCAGCCGCCTCGCCACTCCCATTTTCGCCCCGGCCCGCCCCTCGTGAAACTCGTGTCTCAAACCCCCATGGAGAAACTCGCATTCTCTGCGATATTTCATAATCCAAATTCATCGACTCTTGAATAATTTCTCCGTCCTCTTATACATACAAACGCATCCTCTTCAGCATTGCACTTTTCCAAGAAAACCTCTGTTTATGCACAGAGGGAAGGTATAAAGACACTGTATACCGAAATCCTTATTTACAGAAGGTTTTTATCGTTCTCTGTAGACTATAATATATATATCAACATAGTTCAATGAACTTTGTCTGGATTTTCCAACGGACTTTCGGGACATTAATTACAACTTCTGAAGATTCGTCTGAAAGTCTCTCTTTTCGGGTCCAGCCCGGTATTTTTGCGTATTCCTAGTGGATAACACTCGAAGAACGCGTTACCGGTGGTCGAGACTAACTCGTTCAGACCTTCTTCGTCGTCGGGCAGCGTTAAGAATCGAATTCCCGTCGTCGTTCAATTTCAACTTCCGGCTGCCACCTCCCACCGGAACCGACGGATTTACGAGCTTGACATTTTTGCTGATTCCTTCTCATCCAATTTTAAAACCTGTTTGGATAGCCTTGAGCAACTTTCAAAGGGATCGAAAGGGAAGCAAGAAGCTGTTGGCCCTTTTAGCGGGTTCTCCGCATTGTTCCGGTCCGTTCGATGACGTATAGCTTCTTCCGGAAGATTCTTCAGGGTACGAGGCTATGTGTATACGTGCTGAATAAATCACTTCGTTGTAGAAAATAGTGATTCGAGCTTGCAGCAGCTGTCACGAGGAAGAACCGTCGCTCTTATTCCTTTGTGTTACTGTTGAGTTTTAGGTTAGGAGATGATACTTTATACCACAATAAATGTCTCTAATTGGGAAGAATGTTATACTTTTATTTTACTGTGTTTTACACTTCTGTTAATAATTAGGTAACCCAAAGAGTGTACACTTATTACTCACCCATACAGCACCAAATGATTTAAAGACATCTATTAGACGTCTTGTAGTCAATTGAATGACTAAAAGATATGTCTATAGGACAACGTTTAGTCAAGCGTTCTGTATAGGCATTGATCTAGGATTCATTAGATACAAAACAACTTCTTACTTTACACTTACTGTGCTATTGCACCGTACGACGTCATTAGAAACCGGAAAACGGAACTGCCGCCATTTCGTAAAACTGGCACTAGTCTACTCTCAAACATGCCAAGTTTAAATATTACAAATTCACTTACTCAACAGTTACCAAGCCATGAGCTAATTGCATTCAAAGGGTTCGAAAGAGAAGCGAGACACTTGGCCCTTTTAGCAGGTTCTCCGCATTGTTCGGTCCGTTCGATGACGTATATCTTCTTCCGGAAGATTCTTCAGGGTACGAGACTATGTGTATACGTGCTGAATAAATCACTTCGCTGTGGAAAATAGTGATTCAAGCTTGCAGCAGCTGTCTCGAGGAAGAACCGCCGCTCTTATTCCTATGTGTTACCAAGCCACGAGCTAATTGCAGTCTTGGCCACGACCCATACACGTCCATTTCTACTTCCTGTACAGAGAAATTTGTGCCCACGCGTTGTACGTGGGAAATCTACTAATGCGTGCACCGGAGCCAATTAAATTCCAGCCTACTAATGCTTGTCGCGAAGTCAATTAAACTTCAGCCTTGCTACCCGTTTACTTTATTTTTATCATTAAACTCCAATTAGCCTGTTTATCTCGTTTCCACTACTAAGATGGAGCAGCAGTTGGCAATCTACGCTCGCAATCTAAAAGCACGAGGATACGAAAGGTGTTCTTTGGTCCTGAAAATGAAGGAAACGTAAGATTGATCGCACGTATACAATTTTTTTTATTTAATTATTTTAGAAAATGTATTTTCTTTGGTTTTATTAACTTTGTTTTAGTAATCGTGTTTCTCAAAAGCCCAAAGATTCGTAATTGTGAATTATTGTAAAAATTCTTCAATTGTTTCAACTCGTCTTCATTTTGTTGTATGAACGTAAGGCTGCAGCACCTTCTAATTGAAATATATTATACAATGCATTATGATACAAATGATGCATAAAGATAACAGAACAGTTATGAGTCATACTGTGCTCATAAAAAATAGGTCGTACGTTAAATAATTAGTCAACTGTGGCAAAAAATACGAAACTGAATATTTTAATGTCTGGAAAACGTATAATGACTATACGGAATAGATTAAATAATATCGATGATAACTTAAAATACACATGTTATAAAATAATTAAAAGCCAACATTTTATACGTGTGATCAATTTAACATTCTCAGAGTCAAAAGATCTACTTGTATAGAGCTTTATTATTTTACGAACTAACAAAATATACAACCTTATAAACATTTGGTTCTATTTTTCACGTAATACTATTTTTTAAACAAAATATAATTTTATTAAAATTTTGTATTAAAAAAAAGTTTTAAGAATTTAACATATTTATAATTGAAAAAGTATCACTAATTACCAGCAGTGATTCGCAAACTACCGGTTGTTCACTATTGAGAGATGGAGCACGCTCAATTTCCTTGATCTGATTTCTATCTCCGTCCTACAATTCGATCAATTCCCATTAATAATATTATAATGATCGTCGTTTAATTATACACAGTGTGTCAAAAGTGTCGATACACGTAAATATTTTGAAAATCGTATGATTTCATAAAAAAATGAATAAGGCACTTGTTGACTACATTAAAAAAACTGTTCTATATAATTATATTTATATTATATTGAAAGGGACTTTGAAAAGTACCCTGAAGGTCATATGATAGCCACGAAGATTGTAGCAAGTAGAATCCCTAATTTTACTGAATATTTTTGTAGCTCTTCGAGAACTTTCCAAAAGATTCTTTATGAATTTATAATTTTTTCAGTTGCACAATAAATATTTGGAATTTTGAAATTGCATACAGATGTGGTTTTGGTTGAATTTAGCGCGCACGACCGTTACACACATAATCCCTCATATACTTATTTTCAAATTGCAATATATATCGAATAATTGGTTGAAATAACAACTTAATCTAATTTTTTTAAATCTCTTTGGGTCAGCTGCAACAATGTGCAATGCAAAATACCGAAACTACTAAAAATAATCGTAATGACCTTCGTATGACCTTCAGGGCACTTTTCAAGGTCATGCAAATATAATCAAGGATAGCACTTTCTATATATAAGTACTCAACAAGTGTCTTATTTATATTGTATATAATGTCTCATCGTTTTCAAGCTATTTGAGTGCACCTCCTTTTTTTAATGACAATGTTTGCCAAGTTTGCAAATCAATGATTTATAAGCCAGTAGAGACGTTGCGCAAAAGCATTAAAATTTTTTTAAATCGAAAGAGTGAATGTGGAATATATCTCGAGGTGCTCCACATCAGGCAGCCATTGTCGCAAGGTTTGTCGAGTGGTGGGGGTGGGGGGTGAGCTAGCTCTCTCTCGGAGTATACATTAATGCATTCTTAAAACTTGACATTTTCTCCCCACCTACCGTTTGAAATTTCTCTTGAAACTTATAACATCGCCGCGCGAATTAGGATGCGAGCGACACCGTTCTTCCATAAAACTTTTATGAACCTTCTCGAGAGATTGCGTAATTTTTCCTCCCTTATCCGTATAATCACTAACTTTTCTCTCAATTTTATTCCCGCGACGTAATTTCTATTTTACATTTCCACTATACAGGTCGTTTCAAAAAAATTGCCAATTTTCTGTTATTATGCCCCGCCCACTTCCCCCCCCCCCCCCCCAACCACACCGAACAATACAATATCGCTGCTAGAGGAACTAACTGAATTATTGGAGAGTTTTTGGGAGGGTCATGATAGATTTATGGCGAAATTTATCGTGTCGTTTGGCGCGAAACGCGAGATTTGACTGGCCGATGATCGTAAAAGGATCGGAATAAACTCGGCAGGGCTGAAAGGTAAGGCGAATGGCCAACACCAAATACACCTTGATGCAAAAAAAACCTTTGAAACTTTCAACCCTCTGCTTATATCAGAAACTGAAAACTTTTGACCAACCTCTCAAAAGGCGAAATTAAAAATGAAATTGGCTTCCTTCACAAAGAATGAAACAACGCTTTTGTCCACCTTTCTTGAATTTACCTTAATATTTGTCAATATATATCAATAGTTTTGATCCTGAAACAAGTGAAATCCTAAAAAATATTATTTATTAGCAGGAAACGATAAAAATGTATTTTTATAATAAAAGAATTATTTCTTTAGAATTTTTGTAAAAAATCCTTGATCGATCCATTAATTTGTAAAGTTTTTCTTTTAACCTGAAATCCAAGCTTGATTTCTATCTACACCATATCTATACATTCAGCAATCTTCTTTTTTGCCCACCAGTATTATGCAACACGATACAAAGGCTCACGTGCACAAATGAGATTGGATCGTTTCTATGTAAGTTCGCCATATTACACAAGGTGTCCAGCAGACTACTTTCTAAAAACTGATGGAGCGATAGAAGCCTTTGCAATGGTTATTTCTTGACCATGTGTGTGTAAATTGAGAGGGAGAGAAAATTTCTTTCGATACACAAATTTTATCGATAACAATCTCCTAAATGGCATCTGTGTGCGAGATATACACGATTTCTTTCGCACGCAAATATAGGCACAATAGACTACGCTAATACGGATTCTTAAGGGGATGTACCAGAGTAAATCTTGAAAAATGCAAGTATTTTATTTTTTTTACGAGACAATAATGACTTTTATTTATTAAAGTTTGTGTGGTTAGATTACGTACTATATTTGAACCGAACAAAATAATTTGTTAGAGGTAAAAAGTTTGCATAAAAGTTGATGTTTTCATTTTTTACCAACCAAAGGGGTTAATGTAGAGGCTGAAATTCAGCAGTTTTAACTTTCCTCTGCCAGATACGAGTAGATCGTATTTTCGTAGACCCTGGAACTCTGTGGATTCTGGGTCGTTGCTTGTTTTATACGATTCATATATACTTTTTTTAAACTAGCTCCTAATATACAGGGTTTTTTGAAAAATAAAGTCAAGAGAACTCTAGAACTTTTTAAGACACATCAAAAACTACGTTTATATTTAGTTTTGGATGAAAAATGGACTGTCAGCTTCCATGTGAAGTTAGCACCCCATTTGTTTCACTTATTTCAGTGGAGTTATTAAAAATTTGTTCAAGGAACTGTACAACTATTCTAAATCAACCCAAAACCTTGCAAAAATTATTTTTTTTATCAAATATGCAGCTAGCATCACAAAATCCCTCGATCCTTCGATTTGCAATACGTTAATAATTCTCATTGTTCTAAATGCTCATCTAAACTTTTAACACTATCAAATTATTTGTTTATGCACAGTTAAAAATTAGTAATTTCTGTCTCGTTAAAAAAATTCGTAAAAAAGTATCTAAACTTTCAAGAATTTACAACAGGGTCACCCCTGAAGCAGAAATTGGTTGTGTGATAATTTTTACACCGAGAAAATGAGATTTGATGGTGTTTATGCGTCCTCGTTTGCCCTAGTGTTCACTCGCTGATATAACACCAGATAAATTCATATGGTTCAGTGTGAGAAAATACATAAATGCACGTGAGAGCTCGAAAACCAAACAGTTCCCCACGCTCTTCTTATTCAGCTCTTTCCATATCTAAATCTGCCCCTTTTTATTTTCAATTTACGCAAACCTTTTCGCACATCTATATTTTTTCATATTGAAAATTCTCTCGCTTATTTCAACTCATTTTTCATCCCCTTTTCAACGTTTCGTCGTCCCAAAGACGAAGACTTTTGAACCTTGAGTCTGTGATTTTTTTTTAATACAGTTCGGAATCACCAGAATCATCGAGATCTTCGATGGTCATCAGCTACAACAACCAGACGTGGTATTTATTATAATCGCGTACAACGATGGATTTATGGGGCTTGTCAGGATTCTCGTTTAAACCCGTCAATAAATTACAATCACCCACTAAATCATCTTGATTGTAGCATTGCTATATATATATATATATATATATGTACAGAGGTCAGCGATCCTTCGATCACTTTTTAGCGTGATATTTCTTCGCATGCATTTAACGAGAGAATTCAAAAAACCCTTTTCCAACCTTGCAATTATATTCTGATTTAGAAATTTATGAACATTCGTGGAAATTCCTTTTCTAACTTTGCTGTTATTTGTTTAGAATTAAAAAAAAATATCGTGTAATTTTGTTGAAAGAAATTGATTACAGAGGGAAGCAATTATTTATTTAGAAATTTCAGAGGAAGAATATCGTATTAATTCGTGGATAAATAAAAATATATAGACGTGCGAATAGTATTCAGACTGTTTACAGAGTTTCAAGAAGTTTCTGTCGAAGAGAGAAGCGAGAAAAACCTGGATGGGTTAGGGTGTTAGGGAGGGGGTTATTCGGAGGGTTATAGCTCTCAGCCCATTTCACCAGACGTTTTCCTCCCACCCCTTCCAATCTTCGTCAATTCACCACCACCAACATACGCGTTTCCAATTTCATTCGCAAGAAAATGTTTTTCTCGCAACGGAAAAGTCGCGAGGATCGCTCGGTGACCACCACCACGTGCGACTTTGCCGGATTTTTTTGGAAAAGGGTCACCGACCAATTGGATTATATACATATCTATATATAATGATCCTGACGAAATTCCACTTTTATTAAATATAATTAAAATTCCAAATTATGTTTAGTTTCTTATTTATGTTGTTTATAATTTATCTTGTCGATTGAACTGATTGTTTTTTAATCTTTTAATTTGTTACTCAAACTAATTCATTAAATTTACTATATGTATATATTTATACGATCAAAATTTACTTGCTTTTTGTTATTTTTAGAGTAATATTAAAATCGATACTTCGTATACTGCAATAATTCTATTTCATTTTCTTGAATTAATTTAATACGCAATAAGAGAAATCTTGTTGCATTAGTGATTTAAAAATATTTTTAAGAATTATAATTATAATATCTCCCTTTATTTAAATTTTCTGTAAATTTTTTATTAATCTATTGATTTTTATCACTCCCACCTGTTTTCTCGTTTTTAAATTGACCCCAAAAATTGCCTCGCTCTCCTCGTTATTTCATCGAGAAAATTTCCAGCATTTTCATATTTTCCACATGTGACGTCATTCCTAATTGTAAAAAGACATTTATACTATATAATTTTTTTGCACGATAATTCTGGTGGAATATTATAAAAGCCAGAATCAATCACTGAAAATGTGTATAATCATCATGAAGGATTCGTTTTATCATGTTTAATTGTTTACTTTCACTATCAGTTGCTTAATTGAATACAAAATGGATATATAATTGGAGAACATTTGTTTGATACGAAATTCTGCAATTTTCGAGCTGATCAAAGTGTTTCGTTTTCTCAGAATAAATAGGGGAACTCGAAGCTGATTATCTTTTGCACTATAATTTGGGTTCATTCTAGTGGAATATTATACAAGGCAGAAAATCGATAACTAAAAATGTCTAAAATCATTAGAACGTTTCGTGTTATCATTTTTAATTCTTTACTTCCACTATCAGTTGCTTAATTAAAGACCAAATGGATGTGTAATTGGAGAACATTCGTTTGACAGGAAATTCTGTATTTTTCGAGCTGATGAAAGTGTTTCGTTTTCTCAGAATAGACAGGGGAACTCTAAGCTGTGTATCGGGGTTATTGGTAAGGGTTGGAATCCCGTTGACCCCCATTTTGGAGGGAGCCTTAATCACCATTGACCGCTTTCCCGGCAAATTCTACCCGCCACCTTTTCCAATCTTCCGCATCTGCATCCACAATGGGGGACCACTTCACTCTCAAAGCGCAACTCGAGTGTTGCCCGAAGTTGCATCGGTCTCCGAGGACAATTTATTCCACAGTCGCAGTCGTCCGGACTGTAAATGTCACAGAAATTTCCTCTTCCCCTCGAATCCCATCCAAAACTCCCTGCAAAAAGTTCTTGACAAAAAAAATAAAATACGCGATAATTTAGTGTGTGTGTGTGTGTGTGTGTGTGAGAGAGAGAGAGAGGGAGAGACAATTTTTAACCAGGATTATTGTTTTTCGACTTTATTGGAGAAAAAATAGTCTAGTGTTGGAGCTGAACACACTATTTTCTTTTTTTTAATTATATCTTATAGAATCATGTGTTTAATTGCATAATTAATACTTTCAAAAAGAAGTTAATTTTTTATTGTATTTTTTAATTAAAATTTCTATTTGGATATTTTTGGGGTAGCTGATTACGAATCAGAGTTTAAATTTCAGAATGGCAACGAAGACCTTGAAAATAAATAATATACTTGTTTGTATATTAAAATTCTTTCATAATATATTCTAGAAAAAAAAAACATAATTAATTTAAAAATTCGTGATTGGCCTGGTATCTTCAAAAATCATAGAAAAACTACACTGCACATATATTTCTTATAAATTAAAGTCACAGAGAGTAATAATCCAGAACACAAAAAAAGTGATACATTCCACCACACACACAGACGCAGAAAGGTTTAAGTTCGCAAACTTTCGAAGAAGCACCTCGTAAATCACAAAAATTTGCATATTTTGATCAGACCCATCGCAGTCTCAAAACTTTCGCATGGACGCAATTAATTCGAGGCCATTGCAAGATTTCATCGCGTGCAAAAATGGAGTCTGGGGACAGGATTAAGCATCGGGAGAAATTTGATCCGATAAAAAGGGATGTTTTCTTTTGTTGAGAGTAGGAGGGGGGAGGAGGGTAGAATGTGGACAGAAACATTGACCAATAGAGGCAAAGTACGTATCTCACCCAGGGGACTCTCGAATTTGCTTAAAGATTTAACATCGACCTTTCTCACCCCCTCCACACTCCCTTCACGAGAACTTCAACCCTCAAATTTTCCCTCTGACCTTCGTTTCACTCAAGAAACCGTCGGATCTATCTCTCTATTTGGCTCCCCCTCCATTGTGCTACGACACGTTTTGGAAGAATACAAATTGGAAGGAACGAAGGAAGCAGGAAGGTTTTTACTCGGTAGTTTTCCAACTTATCTTTGATAAAATCTGAGAAAATCTTCCTTTCCATACTCGGCTTCCTAATATCGGAAAAAGAGAGGGGGACTGATTCTTATGGGTGATTAAGGAAGATAAAGTTTTTCCTGGATTCGTGGCGAGGAGCGTAGGAATCATTGCCTCGTAAAAAAGAAAATCCTCGGACCTTCCACGTGGAATTCCTAGGGTGAAATATGACGTCATAACTTGCGTTGGGCCTAGAACTTGGTTTTTCGTTGAGAGAGAGAGTGGTGGTAAGGATATGTCTGTATGTGTACGAGGGAAACAAAGCTGGGACGAGATGAGTTGGAAAAATTTGTATCGAGTTCTCTGAGCATTGGGAGGAATCAAATTGAATCGACCGGATTTTTCTGCCTTTTCTTACGCGAGAATTTCCATTTGGCTCGTAAAAAGGAAAATCCTCGGACTTTCCACGTGGAATTCCCAGGGTGAAATATAACGTCATACCTTGCGTTGGGCCTAGAACTTGGTGTTTCGTTGATATAGTGGTGGTAAGGATATGC
The DNA here is from genome assembly GCF_024137725.1 of Prorops nasuta. Lineage (NCBI taxonomy): Eukaryota > Metazoa > Arthropoda > Insecta > Hymenoptera > Bethylidae > Prorops > Prorops nasuta. The sequence goes on along the minus strand of NW_027116821.1, from coordinate 3,104,357 downwards.
CTGTACGTGTACGAGGGAAACAAAGCTGGGATGAAATGAGTTGGGAAAATTTGTATCGAGTTCTCTGAGCATTGGAAGGAATCAAAGTGAATCGACCGGATTTTTCTGTTTTTTCTTACGCGAGAATTTCCATGAGCGTAGGAATCATTGCGTCGTAAAAAAGAAAATCCTCGGATGTTCCAGGTAGAATTCTCCGAGTAAAATATAAAACCGTATCGTGCATCGTGTCTGGAAGACTTCATTCTTGGCGAAAAAACACAGACAAGTAGTAATGAGGGAAATAAATCTGGTGGGAAATGAGCCGAGGAAATTTTTATATCGAGTTGTCTCAGCATTGGTAAGGATCGAATTTTTATTTTGTATTATTTATATCAATTAATCTCTGCATTTCAAGCCTTTGAGGATTATTAGCGAGATACAGAGTCGCTTACGTCACATTAAATATATAAATACTTGTGCAACCATGAAGCATGACTAGCGTTAAATAAATTGCATTTTATCCCCTAATGGACACACAGGGTTCAAAAGATCCCTAGCTAATTTCATGGTTGTACATTATGTAAGGTCTAAATTCCAAATCGAAATATGTGGCACACTAATTTTCATAATAACAAGAATAATCCATTTTAATTCCATGAGAACATTGATTTTTAATCTTATTTTGTATAAGGTTCACTGAATTCTTTCTGACAACGATTTAATTATTAAAAGGTACAAGGAAAACGAATCAATTTAATTCCTAATAACTCGAGCATTCTACGAACATTCGTCAGTACGTCCCAAGAACATCCACACGTACATTAGACATATTTTAGACACTTCGAGTTTCGATAGAACAAAACGTGTCTATATTCCACAAAAACTTGAAGATATTCTCGAACGTCTGAACCTCCGGTCCACTTAAAAATAGAATTCACTCGACAGATTGATTTTGGTCTCATTTTTCTTACGCAAGAATTTTTACCATCGTCCTTGTAACATCGTCGATCTTCGGGAACCGGAAGTACGTTGAGAGTCGAGGAAGAAAGGCAAGTTTTTTTGTCCTTCCAATGAAATCAATTTGACATTAGAATTGCGAGAACTCGTGATTGGCCAGGGGGAAAGTTCTCGTGACTGTGGGAGCTGTGTGTGGAAAAGCGGAATGCATTGAGATGGATGGGCCGAGCTGGCAAATCATCTTTTTACCATTTCCCAGGCTGGCCGGGGCCGGGGATTCCTACCTACGTGAACGGCAAAATAATTTCGTGATCGATCGTCTCTCTCTTCCGCCGGCACACGGCGTACATCCAAGTATCGCTGATGGCAGGAAAATGGGAGAAGAAAAAAATTCACCCCCTCCCCCCCTACTACCTCTGTGCGAAAAAGGCTCTTGCATAATGGTGTAATTTCTCGACTTTCCTTCATTTAATTATGCATGCTTATCTTGGCAAGAATCTATAGCTTCTTGAAAATTATGCTGTAGTGCGTTCTTTGTTAAGAGGTCTCTTTTTTTAGCATGGTGTGCTTTACTTACAAATAAGTGGAAGGTATCTCGATACAGGTAGACTTAAGGGGATAGTATCGCTACACTCGTGCACTCTCGGGAAAAGTGCATCCACTGTGGAATATCTCTCCTTCGTGGACTGTCCATGGAAGAAAAAATCAATAGTTAAAGCTTCGTTGAATTTACATTTTTTTATATTAGGTTGTAACAGATTTTTTCCGTTGTTTATTAACCTCTTTCGTGTCAGTGACGTCATATGGTTCGAAAACTCAGATTGCGTGGTGTCAATACCGTGGAGAGGGTTAACGCCGAAAATTTCAGTAGTATAACTCAATAACGAGTCAGACTATAACGTTAGATTTTCCGAATTTGCGAAATTCGTTTCGAAAATTAGAGTCTGGATAAAATTTGTTGGATAGTGGAGGGGTTCGCTAAGGCAATCATGCCTTCGAGAGAAATTAGCTGGATTCGCGTTGGAGCTAGGTTCTCCCACTCAACTTTTTCAAGCCCTGCAGTTGCTTCTTTCTCGTATATCTAGCGATTCCCAAAAGACCCTTCGCAGTTTCTCTGGCAAGCATCTACTTGGAATTAGAGGACCACCCTGTGATAATGATCCCTGAGGTATATCTTTTTTTCATCTGTAAAAAAGAATTTTTCCACCCACTCTCAAAAAGACCGTTTCTCACAATTTCTCTCAATGAACATTATTCGTCCATTTTCTAATTATTTAATCGATATTATTTCCTCTTACGCAAAAGCTCCTTGCAGGATCTCGTTGGGACTCTGCAGGCTCGCCGGGCTATTTTATAACGTCGGAAGCTTTTTTAAAGCTGGCAGAAACAAATGGCGGGAAATGGCAGCGTAAAATTTCATGTAGTGTCCGTGGGTGTAGAAAAGGCCACGCGTAGGTTGAAATGCCGCGTTCATCACTGCTCTTTTCCGACGTAATCTTCAATTAACCGGAAGTGGCTTCAAGGATCACTTGTCCCAATGACGAGAAAACTTATATCGGCCGTAAATCACCTTGATGTAATCCTCTGTCTCTCTCTCTCGTTTTATAAAAATTGTGTAATAAAATAAAAAATCCCTTAAAAGTGCCAAGAATGAAATTAAATTACTGCTGTACATTCTCAAGTTATTCTAATTAAGTAAAAGCATGTATTTGCATCCAGCATAATAGTACAGGTGGATGATGAACGGGTCTGGAAGGAAAAATGTAACGGTGTATCTGTGTAACGGCCTGTACTTTGCGTTAACAGAGAAAAAAATGTTTAATAGTGTCGAGCTAGTAGTCGTTATTTAAATATCTCAGACAGACAATTCTATTTGTCCAGTCGTAAAGTTGCACGGTTTGAAAAAAGAGTGATCGTAGAAAAATATGAACGAGACAGACGTTTGGAATAACGTCCGCTAACAAGTAATGCCTTTTAGTCGCGCTAGCAACGTTCACCTTCGATATACGAAGCTGAAACTAACGGACAGGCGCTGCTGTACCAGGGCCGAATAGCTCGGTGGGGGCATAAAAGCACTTCGATATTAATGGTGAGATTGGCTGGTACGGATAGAGTTATTTTACTGTATATTCTTAAATAAATAATATTCTATAATGTTGCATAGCGAAACATGTTTTTTTATCAATTTTTGACATCATGAAATTACATCACAGTTTTAGCTTAGCAGGCATTGCAAAAATTATGCAAATATTAGTGAAAATTCAATTTTTAATGATTTATCAAGCAAAGGAATAATTATTAGGGTAGCAAGACTTTTATCCATCTTTCGTCCATTTTTGCAGTGTGCTAAGCACAGTTTGCTTGGCTAAAATTGCAAAAAATTTAATTGCAAGAGGTAGAAATTTGTGAAAAAATGGAAGAAGATTTTACTGCCCATTTTTTCTTTTTACATTCGATATAGAGAATTAAAAATGTAGAATTTGTCAATTGTTTCAATGATTTATCACTAGTTTCAAGTTGTAAGAATGAGATTAATTCTATTCCTCATCGTTTTTGCAACAATTCGAGTAAGAACAAAATAAATTCCATTGAAATCTATTCAAATTGGAAAATAAATTATTTGCAATTGAACGTTATTCGAAAGTTGTTTGTTATTTATTTTAGGTCTTGGTCGATGCGCCCCAAATGCTCCCACTCAACTATACAGCCCTGGTTCGGAGACTCGTGTTGTGTCAACTAACTTTGTCTGCTACTTTCTACCTTCTTTCACTTGTCAACATTGAAAAAAGTGGCAAAAAATAAGCATGTCTATTATTTATAAAAAAAAAGAGTGAATAACTCAGCCTTTCAATAATTTTACTGCTTTTTATGAAATTTACATTTCCAGTTAGATAGTTGAATTTATGGAACCACAGTAATTTGATATTATATTTTTCTGTACTTACATTCTTAAAAAGCAGTTGAATTTTGATCGAATGTTGAGCTGACCAAAATTTCCCAGGAAAAAGTACAGAGCAAAGACAACTTGCACAAAAATTATTGAAGGGTTGAAAAACTGGATTAGTGGAATTATGCGAGTTAAGTTGAAGTTTAATCCGATGAAGCGAAGCGTTGGTTGGTCTCTTAATGGAGCTGTCAAGCACAAACCTCCACGTAGTTGGCCTTTATGCAATTATTTAGACTACCCCCCCCCCCCCCCACTCTTCCACTTGGGCCTCGACAACCTCCACTTCCGCCATTACTCCTCCCGTCTTCCGGCAACGTTGACAGTCTTCCGCATACTGAAAATTTTCTACGATCGCTGCTTATCGTCCCCCCTGATCGGAAGCTTATCGGGGGAACGATCGACTAACAAGGGAGGACCACTGTTCTTTGCCCAACGACCAATATAATTCTTTCGAATCGTAAAAAGCATCGATCGAAAATGGTTGCAATATTTTCAGTTCGTGTCGGAACAGAAAAAAGTGATTGCTATTGAAAATAGGATTTAATGGGAAAAGGAAATTCGCTTTATTGCGGGGTCTTGAGTGAAATCGATTCATGTGTGTCGATATATAGGCATGTGGGGCACTTGTAAACCGGATGTGGCAAGAATGGTCAATTTAACCAGTCGAATGCTACATGGCCCTTTATTTACCCATCGTGGACTGACTCTCTAGAATTTTACAGCACTTCTACTAGCATACACATAGTATATATACTATACGTATCTATATACACCCTACTGAATAATAGAAACAGCGATTTTATACGCGTGCATGTGTGCGAGAGCGTAGCGCGCAGACACACCTGCGTCTCTTTGGAGTGCAGCAAACTTTACGAGAGATATCCATCAAGATTGAAATTCAGCCGTTGGCTAGCGATCGCTTTTAAAATTTCAACCAACCCTGTTTTTCATCCACTATTTTTAACGCCTGCTTTTTTATCCCCCGGCTCCGTTCTTATTTATCGAGCAAAATTTCGCGCCTGTAACGTTCGATTCGTGCACGAAAATCTCGTGAAAATAATCGTGGGATCTGCTAGTTGCACGCTTGGCTGGCACGCGCTTGGTTTTTCTACTAGCGGTGCAAAGTGATTTTCCCTATGTAAGGCCAGACGTAAGAAGAGGCGAAGGAGGAAAATGGAGCAGCCTCTGCGTAGCTCGAAGCGAAGCCTCTAATTGACCTCTTTTGAGAGAAGCAGACCGGAAATAAAAGGACAAGCCGAAGAGGGTTGGTCTTTCGCCATTCTACAAACGATTTCATATCGATTGCCATGCAAGCGTGACTCGAGAGATCGTTCAGAAGAAGATTGGCTGCTTTTTATTTAAATTCACTGACAACGACACTCGTGCCACTTTTCATTGACTCTTACTACTCTCTTTGCTGTGCTAAACCGAGAACTTTAATTTATATAACGCATTAATATTATACTATGTAGAAACGTGGGCGTTGCCCTTGTACAATAATGCACAATCTGTATGTTCTCTCTCGCTCTTTCTAATAATAACAATAACAATAATAATCGATCCATATCTCACCCTCGTTTAATTATATATAATTACTTGTAACAAACCATGCATATTCCCCAGTTAAAAGCGACAAAATCGTTCAAAAACGAAATCAATTTATTTCTCAAAGTGAAAACCAATTTTCCACGTTTGTCCTCGAAAGTGCTCTTGAAATTTCCCCGCAGAAAGGTATATGGTACTAATGGAATTAGTTTTTTGTAGTAATCGTAAATTAACGTTAAGTAGCACGGGATGGAAAATGCGGAGGTTAAGAGAAGAAATAATATCCCTGGCGATTTTATCGGGGGACTTTGGTCGTGTCAGTAGTAGAAACCAGCGGCAAGGCAGACGGATCTATCTGGCTACTTATTCATGAAACACTCCGATGGAAAACGACGAACGCCGGAGCATAACAGTTTTTCCATTGAACTCGCTAATAATGAAATCCTGCTCCCATTCCCAATCCTGAAATGGCTTTTTTGCTTCTTGCATCGTTGAAAGCTTGATATTTCTCCACTTTCTATTTTCCAGCTTTTAGCATTGCCTCAGTGCAGCAGCAATTTTCGATTCCTCCGTAGAAATAGGAATGCTTTGTGACGTAATGATCATTGCAATAATAGCTTCGTAGTAAATTCGTTCATTGAACAGTAGAGCGAGTACGTGTGTGGGCAGACGTGCACGTGTAAAATGTGTATGTTGAGTTTTCAGGATAGGTTGGGGGGGGGGGGAGAGGGGCGAGGTCAGGTCGATGAGAAAGAGGGGTGGGAGACCTTGACTCACTGGCCGAGGTATCTGCGCATGCTTCTCCCCCTCCCCTCCCCTCTCCTCTTTTCCTGGGTAGTACACCCCACTACCACTTCGATACCCTGTCTGAGCAGAACGAAACGTTACTACTACCATTCTACTATTACTACACGATAACCCACGCGCCATAGCTTGCATACTCACCACTCGTCCTCCTACGCGACCAATTAACAAATACGTCACGTCAAAGTGCAAAGCCTTCTTCTCACACTCGAACGTTTCCTCACCCCTACATCCAACCTTTCTTATTACATTAGAATATTAATCATAATATACTTTTATCTTATTTCTTCCTTTTATTATCTGCATCCTTCATCTTAGATTTTTTCTTAACCGCTAATATATATGTGATTCCACAGAAATTATTATTTAAATTGTTACGTAATTTATAGAGTCATTTAAAATTGATCAAAATCACAAGAATTAGTATAATTATTTTTAAATACTGAATAATAAAGAAAGAATTTATCCAAGCTTTGAAAGAAAATAACATATCATACAAATGTTTAAAATATTGTAAATAGTAATTGATTCGAATCGAGCACTGTCACTTAACTTAAATTTTATGTACAAAGTAATAGCAATTGAAATTGGTGTAATAATAAATGTCTACTTAGAACTGCTTTTTGCCAAGGGTATACACATTTGTAAAAGATTATCTTAGGTTCGAAGTAAATGTCCGTACAGGGTTCTGGTAGACGACGTTAAACTTAAACCTTTAAATAACACATTCGAGCAATGAGCTTTAGACGTCGTGACTCTAGAAAGTCCCTAAAGATAGTTTGACAGAGCTAGACGAATTAACAATTTTTTATTTAATTGATTAAATCGTAGACAAATTTCCAAGCTATTTAAAAACTTCCAAGTACTTTATACTGTATATTTTAATTATTAGCTATAATAATAATTAAAATGTATTTTTTTTAAATGGTATACCTTGTAAACTAAACCGAAGAAATCGTATGACATTATTGATTTTTAAACAGTAATAATTCATTAACCCACCATCGATATATAAAAATTCATTAAATAAACATCTCACAAAACTAACATTTTTGTATTTTAAGCGTAGTTTATTCAAGAAGATAACTTCAGTGTTGACAAAACTCTACTGAAATTGTGGTATACTTTAAAAATATAAGAGGTATAGGCAAAACTTTTATTGTAATTATGAAATTTTAAATATTATTATACACACTGGACATACAAATAACAGTTTCTGTGGAAACTGGAAATACTCGATTTTATCTCGACCTTTCTTTCTCTCAATATTTCCCCTCTCTATCTTTCTTTTTATCTCTCTATAATATATATGTTTCACTTTATCTATATGCCCCTTCCCCTTTTTTATCTCTTATCCTCCTTAAATGATTGATTCGAGTAAAAGCTTGTTAAATTTGTATCAGTCAGAAAGAAAGTTCGAGAATTCCGTCGTGTCTCGTGAAAGAGACAAGAACGTATAATACTAATCTATAAGGTAGATTAAAAACAAACAGATATTCTTATAAAAGGGGAGAAATCGAACTTCGATTTGGCCTCAATAATGGAGGAGAATAATGTTGCCATATCGTGAGATTTTTTCCTCCCAACCACGTCTGGTAGGCTATCAATGAGCTGTTATGGTGAGGAGAAAAATATCCCACAATATGGCTACCTTGCTGACAAGTAGAGTAGCATATGGTTGGGGGCGGGTAGACTGGTTTAAGTAGAGCGCCTAAACATCTAGTCAGACCAATAATTGCAATATGACGAAAGAAGAAGAAAACAATTTTTAAATCTAAGGAACTAATCTAAATTCTCAAAATAGGTCTTTAAATAGTTCAAGCACCAATCGCAAACTTGCCTCATCCTTCAATAATAACGAATCATTCATCTTTTGCACAAAGATAACAGCTTATCGAACCTTGCTTCCCTTTATGCTTTCGTGTCTTTGAAACTCATAAAATTTGTTTTTGGATCTTATAAGGGAAATTGTGAGCAGCAGCTTAGAATAATCACTCTCAAAAAATCTTTTCTATATAGAAAAATAAAAAACTTAATTTCTTTTATTTAATTGACATATTTTATAAACAAGATAAATTTATGAATACACTCGTCAGGATAATTGATCAGGTTTTAAAAAAGTAAAAACCAAAACAATCTCAAAAAGCTCGCGTACATCCCTAGACCATGATATTCCTCAGGCCAATTCTTCGGTTTCTATTCGGGAGAATGCGAAAGACACATCTTGGGAAGGTTACACAATCGACAAAGAGAAACTTGGAGCGTTTCCTGCCGACGACGCAAAGGCCAAGTGTCATGGCTTTACCCTTGTGCATTGATTACGTCACATTCACTCGCACACCCACGCGAGGCGACGAGCTTTGAACGTAAAAGGTCTCTGAATAGGGGGATCAGCTGCTAACCCCCGCTTGTTTACCGTCGACAATCGATATTACCAGAAAAACCCCATGAAGAAACGTGAAAATCTGTAGGATGAACGTTACAAAGAAAAGAACTAGCATGACTACAAAAACAACTAATTTTCTTAAAATCGTTTATTTGTTTCTGGTTCGAACATTTGTCACGTGAAACTTTTATGTGTGTATGATTTTTTTAATAGTTTAATCCTAGTAATTAGGTACATGCACACATACACTAACGTAATAATAGTATATAACGAGAATTTATATTTGTTTATACTGCAAATACAAAAGTTTTCTTTTAACACAATTATTGGTATTTAATTTGCACATATCTTGAGGTGTGATGTTTTCATTATAAATTTTATAATGAAAACTTCGTCATTGTTTGAAATATTATTCATTTGGATAATTATGTTTGTTAGTGTGTTATAATAAAATTTTTAAAAAGAAGTATACTACTGTTAAGTTTAGAAATACCAAACTGAAAACCAACCAAACTTCAAAGTTTTATATCACTGGTTCAGAAATTGTGTTACAGAAAGGTCTAGTTGGTTTTATTCGAAATTATATTACTGAAGATCTTTCGAATAGTATGTGCTTGGTATAAGTTAACATTTCTTAACTTTTGAATTGGATAAATTTTTACAATAAAATCCTGGAATATTTATCCATTTTAAAAATGTGTTCATAATTAAAGCAAATACTCGTATAAATATTAATAGACTTGGCCACGTGTAATTTGCTTGTACTACTTAGCACAAAGTTTTGTTGAATGACTTGCATAATAATAAATTTTGAAGATTTTTCAAATACCTTTCAATTTAAAATTTAAAATGAACCATAAAGTTTATTAGTAACAAAGTTATACTAATTTTAATGTACATTGTGTTCAAATTATATAATTTATAAAGAAACAATAAAATGAAAAATGTATAATATACATAATTACAATTTTATATTTATTTGTGTTAAAATAATTCTTTTGATTTGCAGTTTAAAAAAAATCTGTCAGATATAGCAATAATTTACTGATAGACAGAGCTAATAGTATGTATATATACATCACTACCAGATCACTACATATTCCCATCTTCCTTTCGTTGCATTATTGGTATGCACAGAGGGCGAATATGAAAACACATGTTCTCCTTGTGTTTACATTCGGAAGATCACGCAATTGGCACATAAATTTTGTAGCTGACTTCTCCAGTAAGTTAAATTTACTTCCGAATAACTGTGGTACGTTTAGTGATGAATACAGTGAGCCTTTTCATCCATCACAAGTTTGCAGAGGTGAAGAGAAAATATTTAGGGAAAATTAGATTTTTTTCATGTTTTCAAATTATAATAGAGAGCAATGCATAATAGCGATACGATAAATTTAAGGCTTTAAGCTCTACCCTGAAGTTAAAAAAAATTGTAAACCAGTACTGGTTTACTAAAAGCTTTTACAAAAATTTTAGAACTGAAATATGCCTTTTCCTAGCATTTTTTAAAAGTCAAGTGCCAACGTATTTATTTGCTCCCCTAAAAATTTGATTTTATTTTTATTGCAAATAAAAATGTGATAACTACAATCACTTGCATTAGAAATACTTTTAAATTTAGGTGTAATTTTCTCAAACATATTTATTGTACTAAAGAACCACTGCTTCGTTAATCTCGTTCTTTTTGTTCATTAATTCATTTCACTTTTTCAATTGTCTGTTGTAGAAATTTCCATGATGTGAACTCACAAGGATCACAAATGTTCAGCAAAGCATTCCGACCTCGTCCAGATTGGTTTCCCCAGTCCCCTATAGATGTCTTGTAAGTATTAAAGGTTAAAAAGAGTGAGGATAGAAATGAATGCTCTATAAGAATCCAGATAGAATTGAAAAGAATAAGAGATTGTAAACTAAAGATTTATGACTATCCACTTGTAACTATTTGTTTAACGACAAATTTTTACAACTCATTAGAGACTGCAAAATACTTATTTTTATTACTTATTCATTTAAATCTTGCTAAATTTTAAGTAGGAAAATAGATAAAATTTTGAAAAAACTAGTGAGTGAAAATTAAAGCATGGAATGTTATTTTCATTCTAAAATATGATCAGGTGATCTATTTCAAATAATAAATTCACTATTTCGATGATGATACTTTTACTTTCTTCACTTAAGTATTTTGAACTTTGTAAAAATAGAAAAGGATAGATGTGGTAGCATGTTATTTTCAAAACCAAGAAGAGGGTAGTAGAATATTTCAAGGAGAACAATTCACTGTTTTATTAAGAAATTTAGTCAGTTTGTTTAAATATGTCGAATATTACAAAAAATAGAAATGTATAAGTAATAAAATAGTACATTTTCAAAACGAGAGGATAAGGATGATTTATTTAAACAAAACAAATATTAATTGAGCTTTTCCTCCACTAAAATATCTCCAATATCGCAAAAAATAGAAAAGTATTAGTTATACAGTATTGTATTTTCAAAACAAGAGAGGATGGATGATCTATTTGAATAAAGGCGAAGAATCCAAAATTTTAATATTGAAACATTTCCTCATATCAAGTATATCTCGAACTTTTAAAAAAATAGAAAGGTATTAGTTATAAACTGTTCTATTTTCAAAATAAGAGGGGATTGGGGTGATTTATTTCAAGGAAAACAATCTATATTCTTATCGAAATGGCGCTATGTTGGTATATATACGTATACTCGCACCATACATATACAAGTAATAGTATAAGGAGAACGAGTCAATGTATAAGCATACGAAAAATTTCTTTAAAAAATGGCAAAATATACAGGCGTGTAGCACTGATAATATGTATCTTCACACTACTACACATTCTCACCTCAATGCTACTGTGAGTTATGCACAGAGCGAATAGCGAAAATACCAGTAATCGTAGCACCACTGGCCTACGGCTAGTTTAAAATAATGAACATTATAAAAAAATTCTCCGGCGTTAAAATGTTAAATCAAGTAACATGGTAGTTTTACGACGGCGAGTAATTATGAAGAAAGTCGTGCGAACCTACTAACTACTATTACACCGAGTTATATCGCCTTAAGCAAAAAAAAATTGCAATTTAATTTTCATCCTAACTGTACATTCAAATAGAATATAGCTGAACGTCTTATCACGATTTATGCGATGCTTTTAAATGAGACCAAGAATGATTGAATCGGTTTAGGGAGTCTTCGAGCAAAATGCGGTTTGCATTTTTTAATAATTTTTTTTTTAAATTGAGAATTTGTTCGACAATAAAATTTAGGAAAATCTATTCGATCTCTCATTATCTCACATTTGTAAAACGTATCTTCTGTCCTTTAACTGTCCCCACTATTCAGCAAAATCGAACATTGGCCAACCTATTTGTAGTAGCTATGGGTTTAAACGAGGTCATAATGGACTATTAATGTTTTCCGTATAATAAACAATTTGATCAATTAATTATTATGAAACACATATACCTTTCTAATGAATAATATTATTGTGTAGATAGAAACATTTATATTTGTATATGCTTTGGTGTGTATTCAGTGGGGGTAGTACACATTGTGTGTGTGAGTATATAGTGGCTATATAGGTGTTTCACACGTGCAACCGTTAGCAATAGTAAACAGTGGTCATAAAAATTTATCTTCATTTCTATACTTAATAACAAAACGTAAATTTTGAGAATTAATTAACAAGGAAATTGAGAGATTTTAACCTGCATGTAAGCTCGTAAAAAAATAATTTGTTGCGAATCGAGGTTAGACAGTTTGTTATGAGCAGGTTTAATAGTTTATAATAATAAAGGATGGATGTCAAAATTACAAACTCCCTAAATATAATTATTTGGAAAATTAAACAGTGTACACAAAAAATGTACAATAACTTAGAAGTTTTAAACACCTATTAAATGTATTTTTTTATTGACCTTGGGTTGAGTGTTGAAGGTCATTTATAGTTCACATTCAGTTTTTCAAATAAAACCCCCTATTTGTATCGTATATTGAGCGTGTTATAGTTTACATCAAAAACTTTCCAAACCACTATTGAGTTTACCATTTCATCCAGTAGTTCACTAGATATTACAATTTGAAGTTGTAAGTAGGTGAGAGACCATGCATGAGTATGCACAAAGCTCATGCACGTACACTACTTCAGCCAGACGTAACGTATGCACAATTTCAAATCGAAATATCAAGTAACGTAGTGTATCAAATGATAAATTCAACAAAAGTATTTTAGAAAGCCATTTATATAAGCTACAATAATTATAAAAAATTAAGGTTAACATTTAAAAAACCCCAGGTGTCCTTCATTTGACCTTTAACATCTAAAACACGGTTAAACCTCGGTTATTTTTGATAAATTGTTAAAAGTATTGCAAAAATTATTCAATAAACTTTTTTTTCTAAAACCCTTGGTTCCCGAATTATTTAAGGAGATCCAGAATCTTTACACGTCCTAAATATATATTTTATCTAATAATAATTATTAGATTTAATATACGTATATACAAAAATGTTGACCTTTTCTCTGTCTACACTGTATATGTATATTTAATTATTCTAATTATACTCTGCACAGCGAGAGAGAGAGAGAGAGAGAGAAAACATCAATAATTTTTGTCCAGTTTTAATTGGTCGATGTGCAGATCGCCTCTGATTGCTTACATAATAGCTATATAACCTTGATGACTGGCAAACTAGGATAATTTAATAGCGAGGAGTTAGTTTACCTGCGCGAAAAGTAATGCCCTTTTGCTGGATAAGGTACAACAAATATAGTATTGGGATCGACCTAAAAAAGCATTTTTATGTAAAAAAAATATAGTGAAGATAATTTGGTAATCCTATACAAAATTCCAACAAAAAGTATTATTGTAAAATAAAGTCAATAATTTTGTAATATAAATAGAATTGATATGTAATCTGATATGAGCAAGTAATTTCACTTATTGAATTAATAAGTTAATCATTATTTTCAGCATTGTAAAAACTAAAAACAGAACTTACAGTTAGGTCCCAAAGTCTAGAAGTAATACATAGAAGAAAATTATTGAGATATTTACATTTTTTATTTAATTCAATTAAATATGAAGCAATTTCACTTTTGTAACAAATAATAGGAACATTTATATCCTTCAATATTTTTTTACTTAATTCTTCTAAATCTTTTAAAAGCTATATTTATTTTAGAGCTTAATTTTAGTTTTCAAAGTTTTTATTAACATAATTTTAATAAAGCTTTTCAAATTTGGATCATTGTGTTTTCTATGTTAGTAATTCAACATTTTCTATTGAATTTATTTGTGGTCTAGCTTGGAATGTATTATCCAATTTCAAATCTTTTTAATATTAGAAATAATTGCTGATTTATTAACTTAACAAAAGAAATTACTTGCATATAGATTTCTTTTTAATTATTTTTCACATCACAGAATTATTTTAGATTAAAATGTTAATTTTGTAATTATCCTTTTCATTAGGATTTTTATAGATCTAACTTACTTATTTATTTTTTACACGAAAGTATAGTTTGAAGAAAATATCTTAAAAATTGCAAAAAGTAATAAAGTATGAGGCAGGGCTAGGAAATTGGTGCAACTTCTTATCGATTTTGAAATAATCATTATCCCCACCAATCGATATCTGACTTCAGTATCTACTACGCTTCTTACCAAAGAGTCACGTGGATTCAGATAACAATTGGTGGTGGGGGTAATGCTTCGAAAATCGATGAAAACTTAGCCCCTACTCTGGATTAAGACATAACGTGGTATTTTTAAGAAAAAAAAGGGGCGAGAGTTAGTTTCAAGACAAACAATTAATTACTTCATTAATAATGTTAATTACTTAGCTTAAAAATTTGAAACTTTGTTAAAAATCGAAAAGGATAAGTCAGAGCTGAAAGCAAAATATAAGTTTTTATCGAATTTGGAAGAATTATCTGCACCAATTGCTCGAAAGGGAATTAATAAGCTGTTATCAAGAAAATTTTATCTAAATGATAAAAGACTGAGAATTTATTCTTTATCTTCCAAAACTATTCTTAGATATTGTTAAGTCAAATAAATTATGAATAACTCAATCAATATTCACTGATCTCAATCAGACATTTACATAATACCTAAAGATTGCTCAGTTTATTCATTTATATCCTATTAGATTAACATTATATAATGTCTCTTCGCGTGACGTCTGATTTCCGTCTCCACTATATATATACTCATATCTCACAAAATGGTGACGTGTAGCCAAATAAAAATTGGAGGGGTTTCACCTGGAAAATCGATAAAAATTTGAATTTAACTTCAGCTTCGAGTCGTGGTATAAAGTATAAAGTAGTATCTTCCACATTAGAAAGGGTAGTTTCTTTAAAGATAAAAATGTACCACTTTGTTAGGAATCTCAGTTATTTTGCTGGAAGAATCTGAAAGTTTGGAAAAAATAAGAAAGGATAGGACGTGAATTGGTATTTTCTAAATAAAGAGTAGAGGAATGTTCTATTTCAAGGGGAAGCATCAGCTATCTCAATAGAGAGACTTTCACTCACTTAACTTAAACATCCACATCAGCTTAAACGAGCTGGCTGCATTAGCATTTCAATTTAATGTCTGAAAGTAATAATAAATCCTGTCCTCGTTTAGCGAATCTTGGCTTTAAAATGAATGGAAAGAACATTAGTGGTGCAAGCACATTTTATTTATTTTTAATGAACAATCATATATAGTTTTTTCTTCATATAAATAATTATCCATATATTGTACTCAATTAGCATACGAGATGTCAAATTACAAAACTCGTTAAATCCAAAATGTGAGAAAAATGTATTTTTTTTAGGTAATTTGAGAGCTTATCTATCTATAAACAAAAGGAATTTGATAAAGATTTACTGCATTATAAAAAAAAGAACACATCGAATTATGTATAAAGATCAATTTAATCATAAGTAAAATTTATTATCTCTTGAAATTGTTAGAAAATTGTAAATATTGATTATATAAATTACTCTCAAAGTGTACGGCACACATGAAGAATAAAATCATAAATTTTTTAAAGAAATTATTTTTTCTGAACTGACATAATTATTGAAATTCTATTCCACAATTATTTAGAAAAAATAATAATACCGTTCAGAGAAAAAATCGACAATCGAGTGCACGCGAAGCATTTTTTTAATAAACAACGTTTTTTTTAATTCGTCACAGTTAGATTCCGTATACAGAGAAAAATAAACAAAGACAGAATTTCGATAGATTTTTCCTGTTATTTTCAGTTGTTCAGCTATTATTATGCATTCCAATCATTGTTTAAGGTTGAAAATCTGAATTCAATATTTACAAAGTTTTTTTTCAGTGTACAGTATTTTTTCTAACGTTGGCATATAAAAGTTTCCTGTTATTTGGCTATATAACTTTTGACTAAAATAAAATTATCATATTTAATTTGAATTTAAATTATTCATCGTACTGAGCAAAATTAAATAAAAGAAAATAATATTTGTAAGAAGTCATATGAAGTAAAATAGTCATTCAAACTTAATGTTTTAAGATTTTAATGATATTAATATTACTTTAAGATATATACTATTTCGAATGATATATATGTAATTAATTCGCAAAAAGAAGTCTAAATTGAGAAAATGCTTTGAAAATATTCGACTCAGTATTTCAGTCTTAAAAAACGTCTAAAATTCAACGAAGCTGAAGCTAGCGGTCGATTGCTAGCGGCCGATGCGAGCATTATTGTCGGAACTATACAGGTACCATGTTATGCGCCGCGTAAGTAGAAAACGTATATTCTCACTAGCGCGCAGTATGTAGTCAGACAAACTCTACGTGTCCCAGCACGGTGCGAGCAACTAAATAAAACTCTATACCATCTAAACCAAACATTTGATAAACATAAAAAAATATGCATCTTCTTCGTTACTTCATAACGAAGAGATACATATATATTAAAAAGTGGAAGCGACCAGGGAACTAGCTGAAAAAAATTATAGAAGCTTACAATGCGCGACCTTTTTGCAGATTTCTCTACGTTTTTCCTAAGTTTTACTCCGCTGCTAGCCACAGGAAATTCCTCAGCCAATTGAAACCATATGCATCTTCTTCGTTATTTCATAACGAAGAGATCCATATAGGTTAAAAAGTGGAAGCGACCAGGGAAATAGCTGAAAAAAATTATAGCAGCTTACAATGCGCGACCTTTTTGCAGATTTCTCTCCGTTTTTCCTAAGTTTTACTCCGCTGCTAGCCACAGGAAATTCCTCACCCAGTTTAAACCTTATGCATCTTCTTCGTTATTTCATAAGAAAGAGATCCATATAGATTAAAAAGTGGAACCGCCCAAAGGAACTTGTCGAAAAAAATTATTGATGCATATGACACGTATTCTATGTTTCCATAATTTTTATCGACAAATTCCTTGGGCGGTTCCACTTTTTAACCTATATGGATCTCTTCGTTATGAAATAACGAAGAAGATGCATAAGGTTTAAACTGGTTGAGGAATTTCCTGTGGCTAGCAGCGGAGTAAAACTTGGCCAAAACGTAGAGAGATCTGAAGAAATTACGATCATTGTAAGCTTTAATAATTTTTTTCTCCAACTTCTTTGGGCAGTTCCACTTTTTAATGTATATGGATCTCTTCCTTATGAAATAAGGAAGAAGATGCATATACTTTCATATTAGCAGCGGATTTCCTGTTGGTAGCAGCGAACGAAACCTTAGCCAAAACGCGGAATTTCTGTAAATACGACGCGCATTGTAAGCTTTAATAATTTTTTTCACCAACTTCTTTGGGCAGTTCCACTTTTTAACCTATATGGATCTCTTCGTTATGAAATAACGAAGAAGATGCATATGGTTTCAATTGGCTGAGGAATTTCCTGTGGCTAGCAGCGGAGTAAAACTTAGGAAAAACGTAGAGAAATCTGCAAAAAGGTCGCGCATTGTAAGCTTCTATAATTTTTTCCAGCTAGTTCCCTGGTCGCTTCCACTTTTTAATATATATGTATCTCTTCGTTATGAAGTAACGAAGAAGATGCATATTTTTTTATGTTTATCAAATGTTTGGTTTAGATGGTATAGAGTTTTATTTAGTTGCTCGCACCGTGCTGGGACACGTAGAGTTTGTCTGACTACATACGACGCGCTAGCGAGAATATACGTTTTCTACTTACGCGGCGCATAACATGGTACCTGTACAGTTCCGACAATAATGCTCGCATCGGCCGCTAGCAATCGGCCGCTAGCTTCAGCTTCGTTAAAATTCACTATAATTACTGCAGTTGGAAATAACAGGAAAAAATCTATCAATATGTTATATTTTTTTCTCTCTGCACGTGGGGAGCCAAATTGTGGCGAATTCAATATAACGCTGTTTACTGTAGAAAATTGCGTCCTACGAGCTCAGTAATCGTTTTCTTCATGAAACACTGCCATGTATGTTCGTTGAAGAAAACAAAAACATTCTGGAAATATTTCAAGAGACTTCGTCATTTTTACGTCTTGTAAAGTCAATTTTAGTAACTGCATCTTTAACGATGCACAAAGAGAGTATACATTATTATTATTATTATTTATTATTAATTATTCTATGGGTTTTTGAACTTAAAAATACAATCAAATAATTTTTGAAGAATTATTGCAAAGAAATTAGCTACACGTAGCTTTGCAATTTTTAAGTGAACTTTACAGTTAAGACCCAAAATTCTATAATTTCAGAGTCGATGTACGACAAGTATTGTACATTGCGAACGTTGTATGGGCCTTTAGCAGAATGCATTCAAGTGATCGACTGATTTGTCGTAACGATCGTTTTGCACTGTAGCTGGTGATATAATGATATATGCAGGGACCGACAGCCGACAGAGAAAGTGGACCAGGACGAAAAACTTATAAAAATGCGATGGTAGATTATCGACATTGTGATTTGTTGTTAATAAATAAAGACAAACGAATAAAGAATAGCTGTCTCTGTCCATTAATAATCAATCACACGAAGATTGTCCAATATTACATTTTTAGAAACTTTTCGTCCTGATTTACTTTTTCTGGCATTTCCCAATGAAGAACCTGAGAAAGAAAACCTGTCTAATCCCAAAAGCTATGTTTATTTATTTTAAAAAACTAAACCTGAAAACAAAACACGCGAAAGAAATATATTCGCAGTGAAGAACCTGAAAAAGAAAACCTGCCTAACAAAGAAAGTTATAACGCTTAACCGATACACGAAATTAAAGTGCCTATTTATCTTGTAAAATTAAAATTGAAAGGAAAACACGCAAAAGAAATATATTCGCGCAGTGAAGAAGCTGTAAAAGAAAGCCTGCCTAACAAAGAAAGTTATAACGCTTAACCGATTCGCGGAATTAAAGAGCTTATTTATTTTGTAAAGCTAAACTTGAAAAGAAATCACGCGAAAGAAATATATTCGCAGTGAAGAACCTGAAAAACATGCAAAAAAAAAACAAAAGAAGAAATAGTTTGAACCGAAGGAGGACAGTCTGGAACCTACCGATAGGTTTTCGGTCGTCCTTCGGTTAATACAAAAATTTCCATGGTTTTACTCATGGGACTTACTCATTCGACGAAATTCCAACGATGATCTTTCTGCAGGATGCGATGGTGTGGACGATGGGCATGGCCATGATGACGTCGATGAATTATACACTCGCGAAAAATTCACTTGGAAATTGCACTACGTGATACGAAGATTTAAATATCACGCACTAAACGATGCGAACTTTTCAAACGTCATTACGCGTACTATAAGACGCGTATTTTTTAAACGGCACTACGCGTACCATAAGACGCAGATTTTTCAAACGGCACTACTCGTACTATAAGACGTAGATTTTTGAAATTTCACTTCGCGACGCGGATGTTTCAAATGTTACTGTATACGACGAGAATTTCCGATCAACGCGCACTGCCACCCCAGCCAGAGTGTGGTCGCCCACTGTAAACAAAGAAAAAAAAGTTATTCTTTTAAATTCTATTCAATTTTAATAATAAAGTTCGTTTAGCTTGAAAAATCGAAACATTAAAAACTTACAGGCTATGAGAGCCCTCGAGGCTGTGCCCTTAACCGCTGCACCAAAACACTACTGCACGGAGACACAACACTCGCGCCGCGCGCTTACAATGTTTACAAGTTTTTCGATCATAAGACGAATTCTTTTACGTAGATAAACGCTTTTATTTTAATCACAGAGTGCACTTCGTTGTTGCACTCTAATTTACAAAATCCAACAAATATCAATTAAGAAAAATCCGAGTTTCAGTAAAACTGTTTTAATATAACAATGAAAGTGCGCTTGTGTGATGAAAATAAATTAATCAAACTATTTTTAATCGCGGATAAATAAATAATTATTAGTGAATACGAAATAACGCGACGAGCGATTCGCTGACAGCACGCACGTGGTATTTTTCGGACACTGAACTGTCATTGGCGGTGGATAATGGGACTATGGGAAACGGAGACCACTGATTGGCCAGCTTTTGCGCAGTCGCACCTTTTTGGCGCGATTTTAGATGAGAACCAATCAGATGCGGTTGCACAGTACGCTGGCCACTGAGCAATCACCGTTTCCGATGGTTCCATTGTCCACCACCTGCGACGATTCAATATTTGAAATTTCGCGTGCGGGATCGTTGGTCCCCCCCCCCCCCCCCTCACATCAAGAATTAATTTGTCTATTAAATAAATGAAATAGGGGAAATAAGTAGCACATTTTTCTCACTACCACTTCACCAGCTCTTTTGGATAAATTAATTCAGGGGGTGGGGGTAAAGCGACGGAGGAAGAGAGACAGTTGTTCACTTATTGATCTTTCTCTCTCTATTAACAACCAATCACATTCCGATGATCAAACATTGCAAATTTTAGACGATTTTCTCCTCCTGATCCATTTTATTTGACAGTCTCTGTACATATACTTGCGACGAAACCAGGTTTAGTTAATTTTTGACTACTAAAAAAAACTACTGATTTTATCGAAATATTAATTGTAAATATAGAAAACGCAATATTCTACTCAATTTATCACATTCTTATTGCAAAATGTAGTAAGAAAAAATAAAGATTGAGTGAAATAGCAAAATACAGGAGGAGATTAATACACGAAGATAAGTAATGGCCTACTTCCTAATTTTATTAATTTTATTCGTTCCTTTATTATTAATGAATCGGGTGGAATATAATTAGAAATTATTAAGGGTATGTTGTAGGCCGCTATCGCGTGTATGTGTGCTTTTCAGTGTGACTGTAATCGTCGTGGCAATCGCTATCGTGAACGTAGTCGCGATTGCGATAATGATGGCAATGGGGCGATTGAACGCGTCTATTGTAAAGAAATTTGCCACACACACATACTTGTTGCCACTTGTAAGCGATCAACCGATTGGTCGAAGCGATCGTTGGCACTTTGGCAAACGATATCGTGGTATTAGCGATTTAATCAGGTTTGGTTAATTTCGTGTAATTAAAAAATATTGAGATGAGCACTGATTTTATTAAAAATTTAATTGAAAAGAATTGAAACACAAGATTTTATTCTGAATGGAATAAAAAATGTAATATTAAAAATTAAAATGTGAAAAAAATTGCAAGAGACATAAGATTAATAAACTTTGGTATTATTAATGGGTTTCCTAATTTTTTTATTTTATTCATTTTCTCGTTATTAATGAACCGAGTTGAATATAATTAGAAATTATTAAGGCTGTATTGTAGGTCGACGTCGAGTATTTATGTGTGGTTCTCAATGTCATCACAGTTTTCGTTATGATTGCTATCTTAAACACGACCGTGACTGTGTATGTGTTCTTTACTGTATTTAGCATTTTTTTTAGTAATATAGAGTTCATCTTAATAAAGTTTTTTAGAAGCTTTAAAACTAAAAATTATTTTTTTGAAGAATTTTGGACTATCAGAAAATGAGAGGGGGGGGGGGGAGAGGAGAGACATAATTTTTTTGCAAAAATTAAAACAACAATGTTTATAAGCAATTCTTGCTAGAGAATCTAAATTATATTGAGTAATCTTCCTCTTACAAAATAAGCTATTGATTGTTTATATTTATGATGTTTCTTATATTGGAATTATAGATATTAAAAGATGAAGTTTTATTGGAGTTTTAAAGCTTGAAAGTCCACACACATCTCTTAAAGTTTATTCATTTAAACTCTGTCCAAATAAATCTGAAATAGCATATTATAGTTCCATACTGATAATATACTGAATAAAAAGATAATTTCATATTTTTAGATAAATAATATCTCAAAATAGAATGATAGCTCGTAAATCAATTCCATATCATGTGTAAATTGAAATGATGATTCCTATATATGAATTGTTTTAATTTCTTTCGAACAAGGAGAAATTATAGTACCAAACTAATAATACATATACTGAATAAAAGTTAATTTCGTATTTTTAGATAAATATCATCTCAAAATAGAATGATAGCTCGTAAATAAATTCCAGATCGTATGCAAATTGAAATGAAGATTCCTATATGATTTTTTCTAATTTCTTTTGAACAAGGGGAAAGAGGCCATGTATTATTTATCAATAAGACCACTGTATTCTGTGAAGTTACTTTGCAATAAGAGAGCCTAATTAACAATCTTGGTAAATTGATTGCGTATTAGTCAATTATATATATAACATTGGATTACTCTTTATTGGTTAAGGTATTTATTTTAATGAACAATCAACCACAACTGTTTCGTTTGCCTTAAATATAATTATCTTTCTATTTTACTTGTACAAAAAATGTTCCCCCCTTTTACGAATCACATTTTATCACAGATTCTCTTATTAGTTTGAAAATACTGAAAATACTTGCTAATGAATCGGATTAATTTCTTACAAGAACTTAATTAACGATGTTCTTTAATCGATCGAGTATTATAAAATTATTAGAATTAGTCAAGTTATGAATCAACACGATTAAAATTATCAATCATAAATTAATATAATAAACTCTAACTCATTCAAGAATCAGTTTTATTTAATTAGCAGATAGACTAAATTTTTACAGCATGTTTCGTTAATTATTTTTATTTATTGCTATAATTATTCTAATTGAACAGAAAAATCAAAATTTAAAAAAAAAAGATTCCAATAATAATTTTATAACCAGTCGTGATAAACTTTAGGGGGGGGGGGTATAATAGGAATCGCAATTTCATAGCAGAGAATAAACCGGAATTCGAAAATGCCGGAACTTGGAAGGCTTTTAAGTTCGGAATGGCTAATGAACTTTCGGGAATCAGACCTCGGTCCAAGAGGGAGTAGCCAGGTGGTGTGATGGGGTAGTTTGTACGAGAGTGGGAGAGAAAGTCGAAGCTGCACAAAATCGATTAGCTGCGTGCACACTAGTGGGTAAATTTCGTTCTTACACACACAGAGCAATGAAAAACTTCTCCATTTCTCCTTAAAATTGTTTTTACTCTTCGTGTCCAATTATCAATTTCTCTATCAAAATTGCTACCTATGTTTAAAGGGTATTGCAGTTACACATGGAACTCCTAGAATGCATTCTTTGTTTTAGAATTTACATGCTGCAATCATACACAATTTCTCTATCAGAATTACCTCTGCATTTAAAGTGCATTGCAGTTACACATGAAATTCTTAGGGTGGATGTTTTTTTTTAGAATTTAAATACTGTAATCAATTTCTTTATCAGAATTATTTCTACGTTCACAGGCATTGCAATTAAACGTGGATTAGAATTAAAGGAAAAAAGTAGTAGATTTCAGAGCAAAATTATAATTCTATATATAGATTTTATTATTTTTAATAGTGATACTGGATATTTAATATTCTTGTAGTAATAATTTTCTACTTTTTTTCCAACTGTAGTTTGTGAATTCATGAAAAGTGTGAAAAAATATAAATAAACATTAAACAAGTATGAAAATGTATATTTAAAACTATTGTGAAGCAGATAATACTACTTTTAAGTAGTAAAATCAATGTTTCAATTTTTAAAGTTTTCTCACTAGTAGTTTTAAAATAATAGATTCCTATAAAGGAAATGCAACTTAATGAGATATGATAGAGTAATTAGAGTTTTGTAAACGTAAGACTGTAGTTATGATTTTCTTTTTCTTTTAACTGTTTAATATTGTAAATGTTATAGAGTATTAAATAACAATATACATGGTATAAAATCACAATTAGTGAGTAAATTTAACAATTCCACACTGCAATTTCATATTGACTGTAATCTATAAACGAAACAAACTTTGAAATTGAGCTTAGCAATTACTTGAGATAAAGACCAAGATAAGCACAGCACTGAAGGTTAAAGTGGAGCAAGTCGATCATAACTGAGACCATGCTAAGCTCAACTCTGTTTACAGATTCAAACTATTTTCTTTGAAACTGTAATAATTGCCATGTCACAACACAGAGATCTTTGCGTTATTACACGATCGAAAAATTACTTTACCATTTGAACAAGTTTCGCCATTATCTTTCCTCCACCTGGATATATTTTATTTTGAAATTTAGAAAACATTGTAATAAACCTCTCCATCAAAATTAACTCCCCGTTTAAAGTGCACTGTCGTTACATGTAAAACCCTCAGAATGCATATTTTCATTTACAATTTAAATGCGCAACTCGAAACCTGCACCCTTGTACGAGGTACGTCAGGAGATCGTAAAATACGACTAGTAGAAAATGCTGTTAATAGTCAGACGTAAAGTATGACTAGAATGGATGTTTCTATTAGGCTGAAATTGAGACTGGACGACAAACATGTTGAAACACGTGTTACACGTGGACTATACATAGTTTTTTAGCATGTCGAGTTTCGGTTCAACTGGAAAACATCCAATAGAGGAGAGATGGAAGAAAATAAATAACCATTCGCTTTATTTTTTTTATTGTTATTTTTAGGTGGATGTCGAGGTCTGCCATGAGACCAGCTGAAGGAGACTCTTCGGATTGCATCCTGGTGGTGGGAATTTCCAGGCCGAAAGTGACTGCTGCCTTCTTCACGGTTGTCCTGCTCTCTCTCTTCCTCACATTTCACATACTTTACGACAGTGCAGTTTACAGCATCCATGCTGCTTCCGCTGTGGAAAGCAGTAGAGCAGTCGAACTAGTTTCCCAGGTTGGTTTAAAAAAAACTTAAACCCACTTAACAATCTGATTTCTGCTACACGTGAAAGAAATCTTAATTCAAATTCCAATTAAACAATTTATTTTCATTTATTTTTTTCCAATTATACTGTCTTATTTAATCTAGCAATATTATATATTAAAGAATTATATTTTTAACAATTAAACAAATTCGAATGAAGTTGAGTAGGAAGAATAAATAATATATAATTTAAAATTGCTTTTGACGATAATAATATATTTGTGGTCTGTTTTATTTTATATTATTATTTACTTGTTTTTAAATATTGTTTATAGTTATTTGTTCAATTACAAGATGAAAATATTTCGTATAAAACGTGTGTCTCATGTGGTTCTAATATACAGAAGAGAAAGGATATAAATAAATAGATATATGTATATAGGAATGGTAAAAGTTAAAAGATATAAAATAAAGTACGTGTATTTTATATGTACAGCAAGTACGAGCAACACCACCGCTTCTGTTCTCCAGCAAAGTGCACTTTTCCCGTACGAACAGACACTTGCCCCAAGCGATCATCATTGGTGTGCGTAAGTGTGGAACCAGGGCACTTCTGGAGATGCTCTTCCTGCATCCGCAGATCCAGAAGGCCGCCGGCGAGGTACACTTCTTCGACCGGGACGACAACTACGCCAAGGGCCTCGAGTGGTACCGCAAAAAAATGCCATATTCCTTTCGTGGACAAATCACCATCGAGAAGAGTCCTAGTTACTTTGTCACACCTGAGGTTTTTATTATACATTTTACTCTTTTTCTTTTTAATAATTCTCTACTTATAATTTCATTCAACGATAATTATCAAGAACCTCGAGGTTGACAGTAAAAAAAAAACCTTGTTACTTTACAAAAAAAAATACCACGAAACAGAACTGCAGTAACTTTATCACACTCGAGTTTATACCACTGTTAATTTACTGCATTCTTCAACAACTCCCCTGTACTTTCCTTCAACAATGATTATTAAAGACTCCAGTGTTAGTGTGACATTACGTATACCACAAGAGCCAGTCACATTTATTTCTTAGAAAAATCACCATCTAGCAAAGTTCCAACTATTTCTTAACACCTCAGGATCCAACACCTTTCACTAATCTCCTCAATCCCCACACCCCTTCCACTTTGCTTCATTCGATTTATCAACCCTTCTCCTCTTTCCACCTTTAAAGCTAATTTGCCCCGTCTATTTGGCCACGCTCCACCAATACCCCGCTATACATACACACCAGAGTCATCGGTGAATTTTTCTAGCTGGAACCCCCCCCCCCCTCCCCCCACCTCACTTCGTTTCGTTCTCACGTGTTGCACAGATTTTTATCGTTGAAAGTCAGTCTGGCCGAGATCCAAAAGGCTCTCTGGCAGCATCCTACTCCAAGCCCATGTATAGGATTCATCCTGAATTTGCGCGCGGCCATCGATTTTCTCCTTGAGAAATTTTTACTCTGTGCTAATTGACCAATTGCAAGATTCCATCTTGGGATTTCCTTGTCCTCCTTCCCCTTTAACTCGTCTCGGAAGTGATTGACACTCGCTCCTTACTTTGCACCTATTACTCTTCTATTTTATCCTTCTATGCTTCTTTTATTATATTATCCTATTTTTTGCTCGTTGCTTCATTATTACGTTACGTGACACAGGTTATTAGTTTCCAAATCATTAATTGCTGTAATTAGATTTATTTGATTGCTTTCCTTTTAATATCGTCTTAAAAGGTTCCTTATTTTTGTAACTAGACTTCATGCATATTTTATGGAGCGTGGATTACTGATGTTTAGCAATGAAATATTTGAGAAATTTCCATCTAATACGTGCAAAAAAAAATATCTTAAAAATTAATGATTGTGATATTAAAATTGTTTTAATTGATTTTCTGTTGCATTATATTAAAAAATTCCTTAAATATATATTTAACCCCCACCCCCTCCTATATACTTCATTAAACTACTAATACCATGCAAAAGAACCATTTTCATACTGCAAAAATAATATTTCGCAACAATGGAGAGAAGTGCAGAGTTTTACAATAATTTTATCCATGAAGCAAAAATGTAAATATAACGTAGATCGTCGACTGTTAACAGAGCAGTCCACAAACGTAGCAAAGTCAAAGAACGAGTGGAGCTTTTGTGTACACAGTGCACACACGATGATCTCTTCAGCACGAGAACCAGAAAACTCCACACAGTTTTCCCTCCCTTCAATTTTCACTCCTCATGATTCTACTGATAATCGATCTTTTCTGCTTCTCAGGTTCCAGAAAGGATACGAGCCATGAATGCGAGCGTGAAGCTTCTTCTAATAGTGAGGGAGCCAGTTACGAGAGCAATTTCTGATTACACACAGCTGAAGACTCATGCTGCTACTGCTTCGACTTTAATGATGACACCAAGGAGTACAACGTTGCAACAGCAACAACTGCAATTAATACAGCAGCAGCAGCAAATGGCAACAAAGAGTTTCGAAGAGCTGGTGATGAAGCCTGATGGCAGCATCAATGAGTCTTACAGACCAGTTGCCATTTCTCTCTATCACACATACATGCACAGGTGGCTCGAGGTGTTTTCCAGAGAACAAATCCTCGTGGTCAATGGGGACCAGCTGATCGAGGATCCTGTACCCCAACTCAGAAGAATCGAGAGCTTCCTCGGACTGGAACCGAGGATAGGTCAGTTTTGATGATTCAATGATTCTTTGTTTTATTCTTGGTGGAATATATAGAATGCACTATTTTGCTATGGTGCATTTTTTATCTTCTTTTATTTATTTATTTATTTTGGTATATACATATAACAGTTGGAAAATGTTGAGAGCTTTTTTTTAAGTAAATAAATTCTATAAAGTTAATTCTATCAGACCTGGATTATATATAGGTATAGAAATGATAAATAATATTTATTTTGTATATTTTTTAATGCTATAATTGTAAACTTGATTTGCAATTTGTTTAGAATTTTTCACTTTGTTCAAACATACAGATATAACAGTTTTTCATGTAGTTAATGTGATTTCTGCTTTGGTAAACGTGAAATAATTTTAGAATAATTTATATTTATTTAAATATAGCTAAAAAAAATATTTCATAACATCGAGTAAACTTCATTTAAAAATAACATTGTAACGTGTAATATCATTAATTATGAAGGAAACACATTTGTACACTTGAATAATTTTATATATTTAAAATTTTATTTATACAACAAACACTTTTTAAAATAATATCTCAAATATTTAACAAATTTTATTATTAATTTATAAATAGATTCACCCAAGTAAATCAAGTTTCAAATTCACTCAATATCCATAGCTACGATTTTTTTAAGTATTTGTCCACTGGAATAAAAACCAGGTCTGAAGGAGTTAACAAATGGCATTTTTGATAAAAGAAAAACTAAATATAATTTTAACGAAGGTAGATTGTGACCAAAGTGAAATCTATGTTTTGCGTTCGCTGGATTTAATCGAGTTGACGTATAATGCTTATTTCGTACAGGTAGGCACAATTTTTACTTCAACCACACAAAGGGTTTTTATTGTCTGAAGAACGAGACAGCAGAGAAATGCTTAAGAGAGAGCAAAGGTCGAAGGCACCCCAGAGTTAGCCCTGTAGTAGTGACGAAGCTCAGGAAATTCTTCAACGAGCACAACCAAAGATTCTACGAACTCGTAGGTGAGGACCTTGGCTGGCCGGAACAGTAGCAGTAAGCCCCAAAATAGCCTTGAGAAGCTGTCGATGATTGGCCTGGCCCTTTGATAGATCCAACGATTCCTCAGTTTTTGGAGAAACTGCAATTTTCTTTGGAATGCAATATCACTGCGAGTCTCACTGAGATATCCAAAGCCTTCCAAAAACAAAAAATTTTGTTGATTTAATGGCAATGAATGGAAAGAAATTAACATTTTTTTTAAACAATATTTTCATCGAGATATCCAAAGCCTGCCAAAAACAAAAAAGTTTGTTAATTTTATGGCAATAATTGGAAAGAAATTAAAATCTTTTTTTAAACGATATTTTTATCCAGACATCCAAAGTTTGCCAAAAATAAAAATCTTCATGGATTTAATTACAATAATTTAAAAGAAATTTAATTAAAAGAAATTAGATTGGTAAGAAAATTATAACAAAGATCGTGGGCAACTTTGTAAACCTCAATTTTAGTTGCAATTTTACACAAAAATTTTACAGTATATTTTAAATTTTATTAACAAAATTAAAATCTCTTTTTTGAGAAGAATATCTCTGCAAATTCCATTTAGATATCCAAGACCTGCCAGAAACATCAATCTTCGTGGTTTCAATGAAAATTAGTCGAAAGAAATTAAATTGAATGGAAAAAGTTGGTGAGGAAAATGAACTTGATTTACCTGAGAAGACGATAAAGCTTAAACCAAACAGAGGAGAGTAAGGAAGGGTATTGAAACTAAACAAGAGGTGGCTTTTGGCAGGTGGGAGACACACCAAATAGATTGCTGGTGCTGGAGAAAATCGAATGGCAGCTTTGGACACTCGGTGCATCTTTGTGTGTGTTCGTGTGCACTGTAACATTTTTCTATGAAATTACAACGTTGGATAACCTTGTAATCCACACGATTCCTCGTAAATTTACATTGTGCTGGAAAAGAACAATTTAACAATAAACATAACTGCAAAATTATTATAAAATGAAAGATGTAAATTTACAAGGACAATCATTATATAATTACAAACTTGTCCACGAGTACATTGTAATTTTACAACAAAAATCCTACATTGTAAACTTCACAATTATTACACAAAATTAGAGTTCTACTCGAATGAAACATTTCTGTAAATCCCATGGAGAGATCCAAACCTGCCAAAAACACAGTGTTCCAGGATTCAATTAGAATAATTCAAAGGAAATTAGATTGAACGAGGAGAGAAAGTTAGTGAAAGAGGAAAATGAACTTGATTTACCTGAGAAAACGTCAGAGTTTAATCCAAACACAGTAGGGAGTAAGGTATTGAAACTAAACAAGAGGTGGCTTTTGGCAGGTGGGAGACAGCCCAAGTGGGACTCTCGGTGTTCGAGAAAATCGAATGGCAGCTTTGGATACTCCACTAGTGTACATGTGTGTGTGTGTGTGTATTTGCGTGTGCTTGCAGTGGGAATTTGGGTCGATCGAAGTTCGGCTCGGCCAATGATCCATCGACGTAGCTTCTCGCATGGCTGCACACAAGAAGACCAACACTCGTACTTACAACCGAGAGAAACAAATACACTCAAACCAAGGAACAGTGTATAAATGGAAGAAGCAGAAACAAGGAACGTACATTGAAGAAGAGTACACCAATTAAAAAGAACAGGAAGAATCGCTACAAAAATGAAAACGATTCATCCAACTGCAATATTCCCAAAACGATGATGAAGAGGAGACGAAGAGAATCAAAAGAATGAAGTTGGTCCCGCGCGTGTGTGGCGTGGACCAGGTTGGTCCACGACTCGAAGAAACACAACATATCATTAAATTACTATATACAGTATATATAGTTGAATTGCAAAGATTTAATATTTTTATAATCCACATTGGAAGTTGTTATATCGATCGTTAAGCTTTATTATGTAATAAGTGAGTGAGTGAGAGAGAAAAATTCTGTGTGTGTGTGAGATAAAGAGAGAGAATGTGAGGTATAAGATTAAGGGAGTGTGAGAAAAGTGTAACACTGTAATAGAGATGGAGTGTGTGTTAGAGATAGTGGAGGAAGATGAAATGGAAAGAGATATATATATATATACACCATATATATATATATAAGTCCACGTACATGGTGGCTGGCGAACGAATACTCGAATCCTGGACGTATACACCAATGTCCTGGCTAATCCCACGTGAAATGCTTTGTGCAGCTGAGCACTGAACGAGATTTGTGTATGCGCGCGCGTGTTTACGCAGTTCTATCGAGATCTGAATTTAGTTTAGTCCCTCGGGCTGGCATTTTTTGCCAGATGCAAGTCGCTGGTACGACTTGTTTCATCCTTCCCCCCTGTACCAAAGAAAGTAATACCTGTGTAAAAGTCTGTTTTTTCTATTCGTATATATATATATATATATATATATATATATACATTTTATGAAAGCGTATTTTATGCCACGGTAATTCGTAGCTTCGTATGCTTTTGCGTTAAATTTATGTCTTCTTTTATCTTTGAAGAGTTAAATATTTATAGATTTATCGATGCTTTGTACACACGTCAAGTTTCTTTTCTTCATTCCCATATATCTCCGGGAAGTAGCATGTATATTAAATGGAACATTCGAGAGACGCGTCGATTCATTCTTAATGGGCAGGATCGATCGTTCCAGTATAATAATTTTTAATACGTTGTGTCTGTGTTGAAAATGAAGATCGATGAATAGGGTTGTAAAATTCTCTACATAATCGAGTAAAATAATTAGGAAATTAACCTGGATATCTCTGGAACGAAGTGAGAAATTACGTTAAATTTTAAATAATTGCTAAAAAAATTTACCGACCGTCGGTAAAACAGATCTGGATCATTCAAAGATTTATACGGAATCTTCTGTGTTTGCGCAAATTGTTTAATGCGTCGTGTTTAATTTCTGTCGAAGGTTTACGTGCGTTCGTTTGTATATATATACGTTGACTGCTTATAATAATGTATATATATATATATATTGATATTTATTGTACCTATAGTTTGCACTTATTAAACAAAGTTGCATGCGGCAGGCAGTGACTTTGTCGCGTGATAGCAAGTTTGCCCGAGCGAGTTTTTCGTTCGCCAGCCAACATGATGGCGTGTGGCCACAAAAATAATATCTCGCTCACCAAAAGAGACTCGCGTGATCCCGATGGCACCCAGCGTCGATTCTCGCAGGTTTCTTGCGCACCGATGGATAATTCCTGCCTCTATGATATATTTTAAGGCCAGAAAATCGCGTGGCCTGCATTCTTCGCCACGCCATCGCACCCTCGCACGGCGTCGACAAATTTCAATAGAAAAATCACAGTCCCGCCATTTTCCCAGTCGTCGACAGCCACGCGCGGAGTATAACCTCTGAGGTTTAGGGTCGATTCGACCAAGGAAGTTGGGTTTTTAGCCTGCTTGGTCGAAACGAGCCTTTTGATTGGAAAGGACGAGAAATTTGATGGTAAAGGAGGCGATTTATCCTGTGCATTTTTGATATCTTGCATCTTGTTCTTTTCCACCGTGTTGAACCATTGAAGTCGTGATACGAAACATATACATATCAAATTTGGAATTAAGGAACAAGGATGCGATGGTAAAGGAGGCGATTTATCGTGTGCATTTTTGATATCTTGCATCTTGTTCTTTTCCACTGTGTTGAACCATTGAAGTCGTGATATGAAACTCTTACATATCAAATTTGGAATTAAGGAACCACGATAAGATGTTAAAGGAGGCGCTTTATCATATGCATCTTTAATATCTTGCATCTCGTTCTTTGCATTGCGTCGAGTAGAAATCACGGTACGAAATTCTTACATATCAAATTTGGAATTAAGGAACAAAGATGCGATGGTAAAGGAGGCGATTTATCGTGTGCATTTTTGATATCTTGCATCTTGTTCTTTTCCACTGTGTTGAACCATTGAAGTCGTGATACGAAACTCTTACATATCAAATTTGGAATTAAGAAACCACGATAAGATGTTAAAGGAGACGATTTATTATATGCATCTTTAATGTCTTGCATTTCGTTCTTTTCCATTGTGTCGAACCGTGGAAATCGTGATACGAAACCGTTACATATCAAATTTAGTGTTAAAACGCGTAGTTCGTTCGTTGAGTATTGAAAGAATACTTTGAAAGTATATATATATATATGCATATTAAAATTAGAATTAAAAAACAAAGAGTTGCGATATCAAAGGACATGTCGATCCTTTGAATTGCTTCGAATCGTCGAAATCAAACTCCAAAACTCATATCAAATTAAGTGCCAAACACGTAATTCGTGCATTATTACATATCGAAGAAACACTTTGAAAGTATATACATATATAAAATTCAAAATCAAAGACCAAAGACTCGAAATTTGTTGTTAAATTACTTAGATTTAATTGCAATTGAGTTTTCATCGTTGCAACTGTTGCTCTTGGTGGAGATTCACCCATCTTACACCGTAAAATTACACCTCTGTTTTACACACACACATATGTAGCAAAACGCATCAGCACGATGACGTAAAAGTACTCACTTTTGATTTCATGGCACTTTTTACGTACTCGAGCAATGGCGGATCGTATAAGGTGGATTCGCCAGACTTTTACGTACTCCCTCCTCGTGATCTCCATCGTAAGCTTTATCGAGAATATTAGCACGTAGGTCCGCCCAATCGTAAAATTTCATTCCAAAGTGCCCATAAATAATCCGATATAAGAGAACACTAATTTCTGTCGAACCACCGATATGGTTCCTGGAAAAATGTTTGTTTTATCAGGAATTTTCTTTGCTTCGTCAAACACGTTCACGCCACGTTCCTGGAACGTTTAATTGTGTCAGCATCCCTGCAATGGTCGACCAGTATTGCCAGTGGCTACTTGTTGCTCTTTGTTAAATTGCGTTTTAAACTGATTTATAACGAGCCAATTTTATCGTCGTTTATGTAGCTCGAAATGATAATTCACGTTTGTCGGAATTATAAAGTCGCACGAGGGAAAAAGTTGCATAAATTTATCCAGTCTTTTCTTGCGTCGAGTGTCCGGAGACCACCGCGAGAGTAAATTAAACCTTATTACTGTCCGGAAGAGCAAAATCCTGTTCTACGCTGGCGTAGAAGGAGCAAACACTGCGTAAATGTGTTAGGATGACATTGCGATGTCGAATGGTTCGTAATTTAAATTTTGCTGCGTCAAAGTTTTCTGTAACTTATATATATATATATATATATAGGTGATTGGTTCTTTATCAGTGGCGAATGATTATTTGACGAGACGAGGAATCGTTCGATGATGTTGTTCAATAATTCAAGCGGTTGAGAGCTTTTTGTATCCTCGCTCTTATTTCCATATAGGGTGAGGTGCTCGTGACGCTTTAAAAGTGGAACATAAAAATTCAATCATTTGTAACTCTAGACGTCAATTTTTTAATTTAAATCTCTTTTTTATGCTGATAAAAAAGAGTTTTAAAAAAATTCTGAGAAAAAAATTGATGTTTCTAACGAAAAAAGGTTTTCATACCTAAATATCTATATTTAGTAGGATGCTAAGTGCTTAAACACGTGTTTAAAGGATGCTGATAAATTAATCAGAAGCTGACTAAGAACTTGTCGAAATTAGCAAATGATTATCGTTCGATATTCTCCTCGTTAATGTTTCGCTCGAAACTCTCTAAATAATTCAAAAATCATCTTCAGGATCCCCTTAATACTGCATGTCACTTACTCTTGGAGTAGCGAAATCAAATGGAACGAATTTGGTTTTGTTTTCCATTGTTTTTTATATCGTGCAGCCATTTTGGTTTTCCCTAAGGGTGAAAAATCGAGAAAGAAACGTCGAGATGAGTATTGGCAGCTGATAGGTGAATATCCCGCATGGCGGGTTAGCTGTGGTACCACGAGAGAATTTCCTCCAAGGAAGATCCAGGGATTCGTCGAAGCTAGATAATAGATGCTATATAGGAACGTGCACGATATCCTAGGAAGTCGTTCACCTCGAGCTTTGCCCGGTTAACCCATAACTTCCTCCTCTACACCCCCCCCCCCTCCCTTCGTCCTTTGGTCGCTTTTGTACTCCTGCAAATGTCCGACCGATATGCAAAGTTCCATGTTTTCTCCATAAAGCAATCTGGATTAATGCTCAAAGCAGAATTTACGGATTTCCCAACACACTTCTTCGCGTATTCTATGTAAGATCTATTTTGAATCTATGAGGAATGCTATAAATTTACACCGATGGAACGCCCTGTTTTACACTCGTTACATCGTAATGCACCAAGTGGTTGTTAGTAGTGTGTGTAACTCGGTGTGGATTGTGTAACTAGGAGAAAAAGTTTAGTAATATTCTTTATCGTTTTATTGTACCTGTTACAGCGTATTACAGCAAGCGACTGTTAATAATGTAACTCGATGAGGGTGGTGTAATGAAGAGAAAAGCGTTATTAAAATTGTTTTTTTTTTGTTAGATTTATTACACTATATTACACCTGACGACTGTTGGCGATGTAACGAAGAGAGAAATTTTATTAATATTGTTTTTTATAAGTTACATGTGTAATATATTATTGTAACTAAGGATTGTTAGCTGTGTAACTCGATTCAGATGGTGTAATGAAAAGAATAACGTTTGTAATAGTGGTTTTCCTTGGTTACACTATGTTACAGCAAGCGATTGTTAGCGGTGTAACTCGGTGCGAGTGGTATAATGACGAAAATAGGTTACACTCATTACACAACAAGTAGTCGTCAACAGTGTAACGCGGTACAAATGATGTGTTGAAAAGAAAAGCTTTATTAGTGGCGTTTTTTCTTAGTTACATCAAATTACACCAAATAATTATTAGCTGTATATTTAATTCTATACGAATGATGTAACGAAGAAAAAACTATTAATATTGTTTTTTAGTACTAAAACTATCAGTACAGATGATGTAACAAGAAAAACATAATTAAAATCGTTTTTCTTCGTTACAACAGGTTACATCATAAGAACATCCCAAATGATTAGTATATCGACGAGTAACCACATTATAACGAACAATGTTTTTAGCAATTCTTATAGGGACTTGAGAGACTTGGGAAAAATTGAAAGGTCATTCGGGAGTAGTTGGAGACTGGATTGATTATCGAAGTCAGGAGCGAAGCTCGCGAGGTCGTAAACAGTAAGCTGGTCGCGTTACTATGGGAGCACTAAAATTCGGTATCGATTCACCTTTAATCGACTATTACTATGCGATACTCCTAGGCCCTCGAAGCTCCCAGCACCACCTCCATGAACGGTCTCGGGAGATAATGCGACCTCGTAATCGCTGCGAACTTTCTTTTACGGAGAATGCAAACTTAATATATATATATAGGAAAGTGGAATTTACTCATGGTGTAACGGTTCTTTCGAATCATCTTTTTTTAGCCATTACTAAATTAATATCGTATACGGTATTATTTGAAACTCTTTGATTGGTTGGATCAGTATTTTTTTTTTTGATGTTACAGTTACATTTTGTATTTTAACAGGAGAAATATCAAACTACCAAAATAACTCGGATTATTTACTTATCGTGTAACGCAGCCTTTGCAACCGGATCTGTGTTGGTCAAAATGTAATTTGCAATTAGAATTACAGGGAATTTCGATTACTGTAATTTGATGTTGTAAAAACAAAATTGCAATCACGTTTAAGGCTTATATAGTTTAAATGTATACAGTTACATAAATGCGTTATGTAATTTTAATTTTAATTTAGGTTTTTTGATTTTTTGTTATGGCGTGCATCTCGTCATATTTTTTTCCTATTTTTGCATATCAGATAAACACAAATATATCGAGTTTCTTTTTGTTATTTTTTTCTAAATTTGCTTGCTCTAATGATTTTTTATAAGGGAAACTTGTAACTATAACAAGTTTTTCTGAGAAATTTGTTTATTTCAGTAGTCTAACGAACCAAGCTTTGAACTTCTTCTTGCTGGACATTATATGGCATAGTCCAATTGACATAACTTCAAGGTGGTCCACCCTGAGCAGGTCGTTTAAAAATTTTAAAATAATACCTGTGTGTGAATTCATTTTGAATTTCGATTAATAAATCTGTCCAAACGATTCCTAAATCAATAAATTTAATTTCTAAAGTAACAATATAAATAATGTAGGGTCACGTGTTTACTATATATTAAACAAAATACAGTATAATTTGATATAACTTTGATCATTCATTGTAAATATTTTGCTTATTTCTAATAATTAAAAATATCAATGCATGCAATCATACTTCTCAAAATGTACAATATTGCAGTAAAAATATTTTTTTTTAGTTTTAAAATAATTAAATTTGTTTATTATGGGGTACCTTATTTTTTATTGTACGACCTTTTAGTTTAGTTTAAGAGCTTTCCAAAATACTATATTAACGTAGCATTACAACCAGGTATTTACGAGATAATTGAAATTGAAATTATATGGAAGCGAGTAAATTCGAGGGTGTATGCGTAGAGGTCACGCACATCACATCAGCCAACCCACCTTTATATACAATTTTAAAAATAAATATGTCGTAAACTCTTAGTCAAAATGCTGGAATAATATAGCATTTTAGAAAGCTCTTAAGATAAGCTTCGAGAACATGCAATAAAAAATCGAGGTTTTTACTTAACAAAAAAAATCAATTACACACACTATTGGAAAGATAATCATATCCATATCATAATATTCCAAATTTTTATAACACTAATTTGATTTCATACTTTGACTTTATTTTAAAATTGTAAATAAGAAAAATATACAGGTGGGTGGTTAGAGTCCACCAGGTAATAAATGATTTGGAAAACAGTAAACTCTGTTGATTCACGGTAACCAGGTAACGCCGGGTAATGTTTGACGTAAGAATTGAAACGGTAGGTTGCTCTATATAATATGTACTTCGTATTTCAACAGTTTAAGATTGCAAATAGATTATTTCGGTCGAATTACATTAATGGTCCAATTAAGAGTACAGTGAGGCAATGGATCTAAAAAGTTTAAATAAAATGAACAAATTAAATTTAACATTTTATTTTTTTTATATATTTGAAATTTAATACTATCCTGCATATATGTGGTAGTACTATTTTTCTTATCACGAGTACCATGACCCTTTGATCCTCTTCAACACACTACACTGTAATACTATATACAATTATTGATGGAAACACATGGATTTATTTCGTGGTATTGAATTATAATTATTGGCAATACTTTCTAAAATATTTTTTTAGGTAAGAACAATATAATTTACAATATTAATATTATAAACAAAAATTAAGTTTTGTTATATAATTCACATAAAAGAAAATAGTATTCATCCAGAAAAAAGACACTCGGAATAGCAATCCTACACTCAAATATCACATTTTTTTTTCCTACTTGTTAGATGGTTAATTTCCTTCTTCTTGCGTGCTACGTACAGAAACTCGCTATATTTTAACAGGACAGATATCAAATAGCTGAAATACCTCGAATAATTCTTTCAAGTATTTACTCCAACCATTACAAAAACCAATTTGATTAAAAACAGTTTAATACAAAATATATATAACTTATTATATTTCAATATTAATATTTGAAATAAAAAGCAATAAGTTTTCTCAGAATACATATATAAAATATAAATTTATCCAAGATAGCACAATCGTACTCCTGCATTTACTGAAATTTTCACCACTTGGCCAAACGGTCAATTTCCTTCTTCTTTCGCATTACGTGTAAAAACTCGCTATATTTTAACAGGACGGATATCAAACGACTAAAATACCTCGGATTATCCTGTAAAGTTTTCACCACGACGACTACTCGCGTAATTATAACTTTTCACGACCAGTCTCAAACTTCACATTGAAATGTAGCTTCTTGAAAACTTAGATTTACCTTTTGCACGACGCGAAATTTGACTTGCCTTTTCGACGCCGTATTTGCTTCATTAAATCCTCTCCCAGGACGAGCTTACTCGTCTTTCATCCAAAATCTTGCTGAAATCGTTTTTCATGGGAAATTCCGACCTAGTGCAATTTGATGGAGAATGAATTTTGTTAAAATTACCTATTAAAATTGACTATATATATATGTATATATGCACTTTGTTGCTCGACTAGCGAGTAAAGCTTGCTAAATCGACTTTCCCCCATCGACGAAACATAAGCTTGAATTAATACGAATTTTTGTTAATTAATTCCAAATTGACTAATTACTTAATATTTCCTATCGTTAATGATGATAGTCTTCGATCCAACAGCATGTTGCAGATTGGCAAATTTAATCCTAGCGTTAATTAATTAATTATTTTGAAATTGGTTTACCCAAACACAATTTTTTTCTATTCTCATAGACAATATTTTTTAGTCCCGTTTAATCTTTTCATATCTCGAAACATTCCAGATTGACTAATTTAGTCGAGTTCCAAGCTAACATTTATACTACCTTAATTAAATAATTTGGAAATGGACTCATTATTCGTGCCACACAATTCTTCTATTTTCATCCACTTATTTCTATCGTTTCACAACAGGTTTCTTTTTATATATTAGAATGATCTATCAGAAACAATCGTTTTTCCTTCAACTTTTATGGGATTTAATCTGATATTTAAACTTAATTTTATACACCGTTAATTAATAATAATGAGTTCAAAATTATACTTTATTGAGAAACAAAGATTTTTCTATTTTCATTTAATTATTTCTATCCTTTTATGATAGTTGTCTTTTTGTCTATTGGACATCTCTAAATACACTGAATCATTTATGAGGAACAATTGTATTAATCTCGCCTTGTGAAATTTAATCAATCGCAACTAAATTTAAATTAGTACAGTATTAATTAATGTTGCTCATACATTAAAAATCTCCTTATCGAAAAACGAGGATTTTTCTATTTTCATCCAATCATTTCTACAATTTCATGATATTTGCCTTTTGAACCTACAAAATCCTCTCATATAAATAATTACCATCTGAACAATTAACAATTTTTTTCTAATATCCCTTAATTCTATTCATTAATTCAAATATCGAATCAAATAAAACACCTAATCCAAAATACCCTGCACAATATTAATTAACAAAATTAATTAAAAATTCCCATACACTCAAACACGATGATTTGTCCATGCGATTGAAGCATTTCTATCCTTTCACGATGGTGTGCAATCTTTTGACCTGTCAGAATGCTCCAGATTGGCTGAATCATTTATCAGAAACAATTGTGTTGACCATGAAGCCCTCGTCGATTCGTATCTAATTTAATGGAGAAACTGGGAGATATGGGTTGAGCGACAGTTGTCGTGTTAAACGAATCGTGCAATATCTGTCGTATCACGACAGAAGCCGTCAATTTTAATTAGCAAATTAATGGTGAGGCAGGTGGTTGGGTGGAGACACTATATATATATATATATATACGACGGGGAAAATAGAAATAACACTAAAAATAGTTGAGACTTGCATGAGTCATCACTGGACGATACAAAAAACATTCCAACATTTTGGCTAATTATTTGGACAATCGAGTCATTCCAGTCATCGTGTTAACACCGAGCGAAATGCCAAATGGCTCTCTGTATTTACTAATTTATCGTACCAGCCTCTGAATTTAGCTAATGCACCTATAATCAACCTGGATTTCACATTATTGTTTCAGCCTGCATCGAGCCACTCGGCGCTCGATTCAATATTAAACGACCTTGCAAATCAATGGCCTTCCTGGCTTAAGCGACTTCATCTCACGCCCGGACAGACACACTTATTATTTAACGTTTAATTCATTTCTTTTTTTGCTAAATTTTTGTTTTTTTGACAGAGACATTATCACTGTAAATTAACATTTTTTGCAGAATTTTTTTTAGGTGTAAGTAATTATTAACATTTTTAAAAATTGTATTATAGACTTAAATATTTACTAGTGAGAGAGTTTGTTTATTAAAAATATTTACAGTGGTTATGTAGGTTTTGTATAAAATTAACTTCTCAGGTCATTGGTGTATAATGACTGGAATTTTTTAGTCGATGGAAATGAACGTTTAATTTCCTTCTCATTAAATGCATTTTAATGCTTTACATGAATTTGGATTTATATAAAAAATAAAATTGCATCGATTCTAAAAAATAATCACAATTTGTTTATATATAAATTGCAAGAAACCATAAATTTATGTTAATGCGAAGCGTTAAAGGTATTTAAATGTAAAACTAATTTAAATTTTGATTCCGGTTCATTAGAACGCCCAAGACACTGCACCATGAAGGCCCGAGTCAAACATAATTGCTGATGCACCAAAATTTCAAAATTTTTGTATAAAAAAAATATTAATTTAAATCATTAAATATTAAGCTCATTACATTCACAAGAAATACTTAACAAATCAATGCCCACAAGAAAACCCAGAACAGAAAGGCTCACTGAGAACCAGTCTTTCCATTCATCAGGGTTTTCGGGTCGACATCAGCTTATAAAATGCTCTTCAGGTATAATCTGTCTAGATTTAAAAACTTTTCCACCTCCTCAAAAGAGAGTCTAAAAAAAAAGTCATTTACACCTGCAGAATTTTTACGGACTCTCGTATACATAAAACCAAAGACACCCAGTTTAATTAGCGGGTTACTCGCTGCGACCTTCTGAAAGGAAGAAAGTCGGAAAGAATGAAAAACTGAAGAGCTTCGGTGAGGCAGTCGAGAGAGAAAGGGAAAAAAGCCACCTGCTTCAGCTGGCAGGACTTTGCTTCTTGTTCATGCAGAAGCCTCTTTTTCCTCCCACTATTTCCACTTCTCGTCCTTCGCTGCTATTGGTTATCAATAGTGGAAAAACAACAAAAAAAAAAACATTTTCTTCATTCTCCAAAAATATGAACATGATTACCTACCTTATTGTTTAATATTAAACGTACCAAAAAATTTTGTTTACACGTGTGTTTATTTTTAAAAAGAATCATTTGATCACCAAATGGCAGTTTTGAGGTTAACAATTAATTTAATTATTTTTCTTTCTTCTCGTAATGTTTTCTCCCTCTATAAACGAGGGACCGTATTATCAAACATTTTGTTTAACTAGCGAGTACTTGTTCCTTTCTCAAAAAGTGGACGTAGAGACTGCAGCTGCAATCCCAAAGGTATAAAGTTGGAATGATTGAAAACTGAAGAGCTTCGGTGAAGTTTTTGAAAAAAAAATACTTATACTTCAACTGATAAGACGTTGTTTCCCATTCATCCTGAAGTCTATGTTTTCTTCCTTTTTTACCATTTCTCTCACTTTTTGCATTCACCACTGCAATTGGTCATCAATGGTGCAAAAATAATAACCGAAAGGGTAGTTTTTTCATTATCAAGAACAAAAGAACGCATTCCATTTATTTCCACAATAAACTTTTCTTTATTGTAACCATTGAACGAACGATTAAACAACTACAAACCTATTTACATCGTTACAATAAAACATTCGCAGCAAACGCTATTAATAAATAACACGAATGATATTTTTTCGAGGGAAGATAGGAATTATGATTTTAACAGACCCTCTCCCATTATATATACTTGAAGATAACCTTGTTTAATTAGAGGGATACTCGTTTCTTCTTGAAAAACTGCACGCGAGAATGCAGCTGCGTCCTAAAAGCAGTAAAGTCGAAAAGGTTGAAAAAGTGAAGAGCTTCGGTGAACTGGTCGATGAGAGAAGGAAAAAAGCTATACTTGGAAGCTCCAACTGGCAAGACGTATCTTCTTGTCGATCCAGAAGCTTCTTCTTCCCTGCACTCTTAACGCTCCTCACTTTTCCTATATTCTGCATCTCGATTGGTCATCGACGTCAAAGGCGAATATACCAAAAAAAGACCAGTTTTTTCCTTTTTCACAATAAATCTCACTCGACGTAACAACCATAATGAAAACGTTGTCAAAAAATCAAAACAAAGTAAAGGGCGATTGAATCGAATGAATTACAGATAATCTCTATTGTTGAATTTAATTAGGAAGATGTCTGATGCTGGAAAGGTCTGATAATCGTAGCCGAAGACTTTGCTGAAGCTCCAGGGCTTTCTTTGACAGCCATAATTTCCTCATTAGTCGAGTAGTGCTGCACCGCTAATGGCGAACGTTTCTAAAGCTTCCTTCCCGCAATATCATCGAGGCCCATTGTTACGAATAACAAAGTTTCGCAATAGAGTTAATGATCCGGATAAATATCGCGGGCCTCGTGCACCGTTAGGAACTTTAGTAAGATTGAAAAAAACGTAAACACACGGGCTAGACTCCATGCGGTTGGAACGAGCATAACGGACTTAGTCCGAAGAAGAAAAAACCGTAAACAAAAATGTAATAAGGTTATCGCGTTATG
The DNA here is from genome assembly GCF_024137725.1 of Prorops nasuta. Lineage (NCBI taxonomy): Eukaryota > Metazoa > Arthropoda > Insecta > Hymenoptera > Bethylidae > Prorops > Prorops nasuta. The sequence continues at coordinate 3,061,551 of NW_027116821.1, read as the reverse complement.
TATCGTAGTCCTAAGCGATTAAAAAGACAAAAACACATCGTAACGTAAACAGGATTCGTGACAAAGGGGTTCTTAATAATTTTAAATACCTGGAAAGTATCGAATATATCGAGCGAATGTTCGGGAACCAGGGACCAGAATGATACTCGGGAGAGGTGGAAGCACCCGGGTTGAGTAAACATCGACGCTGGAGCCAAACGGGATACTCGAATGAAAGGAAGAGTGGTAAAATCGAATGTGTGTAACGTACTTTGTTTCCGGCCTCTTTACGGGCCTCCTGTGTGCCAGTGGAATGACCTTAGACTATATACATATGCGTATATTCCCAGCCGATCGCCGGTCTCGTCACGTTCATCTTATTTCCGGCGAGATTTCAGGACTCTTTTTTGACCAAGAGCTCCTGGGCTGACTGTGATGAAATATATCAAACAAAGTCGCATATACTCGAAGCAAACTTGTTTCTTCTCATGTACACAAAACAGCGTTGTTTTTTGTTCGATCATCCCGCGTGGCCAGACCGTGCGAACAGGAAAGCGAAGCATCAAATATTTTACCACCCCGGGGAGTCTCGACCTGCGCGAAATTCAAACGAATCGTAAAAACTCACGCTGTTCATCGTAGTCGCATTTTTAGCGTTCCACACCGACCCGCTCGATCGATGAGGAGGAACGCGAAATCGCCAAGGTCATATGTACAGAGTGTAACAGTGTGATGTGTGGAACGAATTTAAGGGTGCGTGCGGGACACGGGTGTAAACATTTTATTTTACCGAATTTTTGCTATTTTGTTCAGTTCTTAGGGGATTATTTTTTGGGTAATTAAGAAAATTATTGTATTGTTTGTGAGTAAATGTGTAAGTGTGACGAAGTATAAGCTGAGGAAATAAGTTTAATTTTAGTGAGTTTGTTTTTGTTTAGAAAAACGTAGAGATTTTATGAGTCAAAGTATCCTTATTAATTTTTCGAAGAATTTTGTATACTTTACCTTGTAAAAGTAAACAATGTACTTTGGCTCGTAAAGTTGCTGTGCGGTTCTTGGAAGAACAGAAAATCGAAATGCTTGCTCGACTTATTTAAAATGTAAACAAACTTCGTCGCTTTCGCTGCTTACATGAAGTAACATCGTCTCTTAAATTGGTCCAAAAATTGGCTTCCAGGAAGCTGAGGTCAAACCGAAGAGGAAATATTTATTAACAAAAAATGTTTATAATGACGTTCTGCGAGCTCCTTTGAATTTTTGCCAAAATCACTGCTACACCCTATATACACAAATCTGAGCCCGGATTTCTTCGTAATCGGTAAATCAGGGTTTTATGGTTGGATCGATGAAGAGAGCAAGAAAGAGAGAGAGGAAGGAAGAAGAAAAGCAGTTTCCTGGAATCGATCGATAAAAGAAGTTATGTTTATACATATATAGGCCAGATACAACCGGGTAGGGTCGATGCGAATAAGAGCTGCATAAATTTAGCTTGTGTGCATGAAAAATTCGATCGGCCCGGTGGGATTTGGTTACTGATAAAGCCGCGCGAGACACACACGGGTTAAGACGGGATATTCCCTTCTTGAGACTCCCAATATCTTGCATCCAGCTTCTATCCGCTACTTAGGTAAAATATTTGATGCGGAGCAACGATAAAACTAGTCCTTAAGAGATAGCTGTAATTTAAGCAATATGACGCGCTGAAAACGATACATATCATGAAGAAGCCTGTTTTCGAATGGAACGCGTGAGAGGAGCCGATCGAGAAATCTGCCATTTTCATTTCTCATCGTCTAAATATTTTCGAAAAATTGTCTTCGATCATCTTTAGACCATCGTTGTCTAAACGTTGCATTTAAACGAGATTCCGCAGATTTTCTGTGGAATAAAGATGTATTACCCTCCGAAAAGTTTATCTCGATCGGATTTAGTCAATAAGTTAGCGCCATATCAAACTAAATATAGTTCAAAACGAATACATATCATTAGTCGTCAACGAGAAATATCGTAATGAGACACTAATTAATTTATTAAACGTTTACCATACTTATATAATATGATATACATGTAAATTGATATATTGTATATATATATATATATATACATAAAGCATTATTATTATTATTATTATTATTATATTATATACAAAAGATATAAAAATATACACACATACAAAGCGTAGAATGTAAGTTAATTTATGGCGATATTTATTATTATTATTATTATGAGCATTAAATACATTGGATAATATGCGTGCGAGCGAGGTGACGTTAATTAAACGAAGCAATCCATGCAGTATTTTCAAAACTTTTCTAACTGTGGTTATAATAACATTTTGTGAACCTTTTTTTAGTTTTCTCCAAATATATAAGCTGAGAAAAGGTAAAGAGTCGTTGTGCAAGAAAGCGGAGGGAACACCACCACCTTATACATTCAACACATTTGATTTATTTTCATATACCCTAGCGTGTGCATCCTCTCCTGCTAACCCGTTTATTTCTTCGTGAAATTTATTTGTTAACAACCAAGTTTTACGCAGTAATGAAAAAACTGTCCGTTTTATATTTTACGCGTAGCAAATAATTTTTACCAACCCATACAGCACACTTGAATAAAAGTTGTCTTATAGACATCTTTTAGTCATCCAATTGACTAAAAGATGTCTTTAAGTCACTAGGTGCTCTATGGTAAGAGTCGACTGTGTCTTGGTGGGGAAAACAAAACAAAGCTACAAGCAGGAAAGGAGCAAGCGAATAAATTGTGCAAGAATCGAGGGCGTTCTAAGCCAATTGATTCGTCCTTCAGAGTGAAATCCCATTGTTTGACCGCGTGTTCTATATATACTATATTGTACCGCGATGGTATTCACTGGACACTCGCATGGCACGTTTTATAAAAGCGATGTCGAGTAAGAAAGAAAAAGCAATAAGAGAGCCCTTTTTGCGTTCCAAGATCGGAATACACTCGACTGATAGTTCGTAGTTTGAAATAATGGCGGCGAGCACGAGATCGTTCGTGATGCGATTGGCGCCGCTAATCGAAATGCTCGTTTGGGAAGTGCAAGAAAAAAACAGGTCGATTTAAAAAAAAGCGCTAGTCTGGCCGTTGGACAAAAACGGATCCTCGCAACGTTGAGATAAATATTGGCATTTAGCTAGACATCCAACATGAATTGATAAATGTAATCCATATTTTCAGGGTGTACCACTTTAAATGACTCAGACTATATAGATACAACTTTATTTATCCCTGTAACTTTAAAGAATAATCAATTTTAGGTACGATCTTTCCAAGTGCAAATTAAAATGCATTTCTAAAATATCTAATACAAAAAATAATTGATATTTTTTATGGTTACGAAAATGGAGAGTTTCATTTTACTTTAATGATGTAGGTAATTTTAAGTGTTAGACCCTTTATATATATAGTATCCCTGATAGCACACGATGTCCAGGGGACATCCTTGACATGTCAGCTGGACGTGTGGATTCCTCGAAACATTGTAATATGGTCCTGGGAATATTTGTGCTATTGGGGCTAATTGTCCAAATATCATCGCAAATGAACAATTTCGTGCTCGACTTTGCGGATCAACTTTGGTTGTATAATAACACGAGAACAACGTAACACCTTCATTCCAAAATGATGCAATCGCGCATCACTAAAAAAAGAATAGTCCCTCGCTCTTAGATGCGATGGAATATTTCGCCATTCCCCCCTCTTTCTTCCTTTTTCTATAAAATCAAATTGCATGGTGTTTTAAATGTGCGTATATATGTCGAATTTACTAATTACGCTCCTTCTCTCCTCTTGAAAAATATCGATGTTATTCAAGCACAGATCGATTCTCTGTAGCAAAGTAAGGTTAGCCAGTAATCAATCATCAATCGCACGAAATTACGTCGTGCAGCACGAGTGTCCTAGGAACATCCATCGAATGTATCTTTCAAATGAAAAGTATTGGCTTGTAGCAAGGAAGGATAGCAATAAATATAGGCTGCTGCAGCATCGGCAAAAATCTGAGAGAGATTTGTAGGACACCAATTGGATGCTTTGGCGGATGTTTTATGGACGTCGCGTGCTGCCTGCAGTGCTTCACCGTAATAGACACTCCAATTAATAGCGTAACTTACACGAGTTTTATTGGCTCTTTACCGTGCGTATTGCATCGTTTTTTGATGCTTCGCTTTTTTTAACGAGATATCGTCGCGCTTTGTAGGTTACTAATTCTAACCTCTAAATGAACCATGTCACCCCAACAACTTGTGTAGCGCATAGTGCAGCCATTGGCCGCTAGATGGCAAAAATTGATGTTCCGACGCATAAAGAATGAACGACGTGAAAACAGGCGTATACCAAACATCAATTTCCCGAGCGATGGTCAAACCGTCAATGGTCCGTGCAACAGTAACAAAAAGTGCTTTTCGAATATCGTTTCATTGTACCATCGATCTGTCCAGGACGGAACTGCAATGTCCAAAATAATTCAAGAAAATCGCACGAGTTCTATACAATGTAGAATCCAGAACGAAACATTTTTCAAAGACGTAAGATCGCTGCATCCCAAAGGGGTTAGAAAGACTATAACGCTTTTTTTATTCATTACCGATTTAACTCTTACGCTATATACATAATATGACTGTGCATCCCTTTTTTAGATGAATTTTCTACAGTAGTCCCATTTTCAAGTATTTCCAAGAATCGCAAAACACTTATAACCAAAAACTAATGCTGAATGCACGGTATAACATAGACTTCAAAACAGAAACAAATAGGTAATGTAATTGCATGTTTTAATTAATGCAAATAAACAGTTACGTTATATATACATATATGTATACTTGTGATCCCAGTGACATCAACTCTAGCACTATATTCGAGGTCCAAAACACCTCAAGCGTTTTCAATTTACTATTTCTTCGAATCTGTTCGCTCTATTCAAATACGTAAAGAGAACTTTTTATAGTAAAGGTGATGGGCGTTAAAGCGGGAAATCGTTCATATTTTTAAATACAAAATTACAAAATCTGTAAAAAAAACATTTGCAGGGAGCAAAGCTTTGAAAGAGATGGAACTTTTAAAAAAGAAAGAACATGCTTTATAATTATTAGTTTTTATATTTTTTGTGACAATTATATGAATGTGGGATAATGAATAATGGATATTTCTTCAAATTTTAAAAACATATAATGGTATACTTTCCGATAAAAAAATGTAATTGTTTTATGCCACTTATTTCAGAGATATCATTAAAACATATTGAATAATACATCTAAATTATAAAACCGAAAATGATGGTCATTACAGTTTTTACTCACAAATACATATATGTATACATACGTTTGTAATTTACATTAATATATAAATAATTATTATTAACAAAAATAATAACATTTTTTAGATATGATTTTAATTAATATATGTATCAATTTAATACTGTTCCAAAACGGTGGAGTTATTTTAAAACAAGGTGGTATTTATCATCCAAATTTAAAATTATTGGCTTAATCATATCATACAGAGATGTTCGGTACTTTTCAGATCTTGTATAAAATCAGCTTTTTCTTGCTCGTTATTATATAATTTGTATATCCCTAGACTGCAAAAATATTGTCGGGAATCGTTGGCCGTTGTGCGTAGTACGTTTACGCTCAACGGATATTCGGCACGCGGTATTACTTGGTGTGCTTCAGCTTGAATTATTCATGAGAGTGGCCGAATTTCTTCGTACACGAAAAACGCGACGGGTCGCAACGACAATCGATAATGAGATATCGCGGTTAGGAGAGGTTATGTTTACTAACAAGCCAAATTTCTCGCCTCTTTGAGTCCAGTGAGTTCAGACGATGAAAAATGCAACAATAGTCATTTGTAATAGAGCCTAAACTCGACTAACTGCGAAACACACAAATGTTCCATCAACCAAATGGATATCTTGATCCCTGCAATATCATCAATCGTATGTCGTCGTCAGAAAAGTTAATTCCACATTTTTTAGAATTTCTTATTGCACTTATTTATGTTCCAGTAAAATTCTTTGTGGGTAAAACTCTTTAAAAATGCTTCAGCAACATACGATGGATAACGAAAGAAGTTCATAAAATTGATGTCCGACAAATGTCCGGGCTGATTTTTCGGAACTTAGAATATTATATTTTTTTCTTGTTGGATACTTGTTGCAATATTGAAACAGCGAACGATATCAGCCAGAAGAGGCATACAAATTAATTAGTGTTGGATAAATGTATGCGTTCCGCGGTTCCAAGATGAATTATATATCAACGACTTGGCGATTAGTTTTTAAAAAAACGTTTTGTATGTTTATATGCTGTTGAATTATGTGTGCAAAGGAAGAAAGAAAGAAAGAGAAAGAGAGAGAAAGAAAGCGAGTAAATTCAGTGTTGTGAAGATTTAATCCGATTGTATCTTAACACGAACTCGTTATAGTGAAAACATGTGCTTGAATTATTATATACTTGTAATTTGATAAAAGCTAATTAAACCATACCTTTGAAAATCATCGCATTAATCATCGTCACACTTGATCATATATAGCGATTCTCTCTCTTATTATTATTATTAAATACGTAATTTTATTTCCCTATTCTCGCTTTAATTAGGTTCATTTTACATTTTTGTTAATTCAAATTTCGTTATAGAGTTATATTATTTCTTAAGCCATTAGACTGAAAAATAAACGATATTTGGATTCTATGTGGCTTTATAGTAGTTAAGCTCGAGTAAGCCGTATTATTTTACGTTGATACTGCATCAAATTCGAATAAATGGTAGGGGGTCAATTGTCTTACTTGTATATAGTAATAAAATGGCGGAGTCAGTAACTGTATTCCTAATAGCATTTTTCCGATCATACTTTCTACACCGAGTGTATGTAAACCTAGCCTAAACTTATTGTGTACTAGTTACTTTACTACACTTCATAGTGAATTTCGGATATCGTAGCGGTGGTAGCGATGGTATGTAGAGGGTAAAGTCAGTAAAGTGCCATAATATTATCCTATAGCAAATTTAAGGAACTTAGGGTGAGTAGTTTATATTACGCGGCGCATGCGCTCACACAGCTACGGGGAATACTATAATGTTTATAATAGTCTAATAATAGTATTCCCTGTAGCTGTGTGTGTGAGCGCATGCGCTGCGTAATATAAACTACTCACCCTAAGCTCCTTAAATTGGCTATAGGAAAAAATTATGGCACTTTACCCTCTACCTTAGCGAAAACTTTCGGTATCATTAAGTCCAGTTACCGACAGAAATTGCTAAGTGCGATAACTCTGTGAAGTTGGCATACCAACTATAGAATTTTAATAATTGAGGTATATAGATCATTTGATAATCGTTTGATAATGTTTGATAGTCCATAATCAACATTTGATAGTTAATAGTTTTTCTAAAAAATTAAAAATAAAATTTAATGTGAAGTTAGCCTGAACATTTATATTTTTCTTTTCAATTGACATTTAATCATCCTAATTGATAGGGAATCATTTGATAGAAAGAAATATTTCAAGTTTAGCGTTTGATAGTCCGTAGTTTTCATAATAAATGAAAAATAAAATCTGCCCCCACTATGGTGAATTCATTGCACGACCGTCGCATTTTCGAACATGGACATTAGCATAATTTGCCAACCAGAGGAGTTGTGATAGGTCTAATCGAAAGAGAATCGTTTGATAGAAAGAAATATATCGATTCTGCGTTTTACACTTCGGCCCAATAATCCTGTCACAGGCAAGGGGAAGCGGAAATCAGAGGGGCAAGGGGATATCTAGGGAGTTTCTCCGTAGCTGTCAAATGGCGCGGTTAACCTTCGTTTTTGTATCGTAGACAAAAGTAATTTTTTCGGAAAACGATTGCGGAAAAGAAGGAAGGATTTTAATACATAACAGAAGAAAAAATATATCAGATGAGTATAAGTTAATAACAAAAAATGAAAATTATTGTGAAATTATAAGGAAATATATACTTTGTGGTTATTTTATTTCTGTTACAGGCTAAATCCTATTCTTCATGAGTTTAAATCGCAGGAAAGAAATACTTAAAGAACGATGAATGAAAAAGGACTAATTTATAAAGCATTTCTGTGTGACCCAGTGATTTCAATAATTGTGACATAATGTTGTAATAGTGAATGTATAAGCGAATGCTGTGTATACAAAGAAATTTTATTACAAAATAATAATAATGTAGGATAATGTTTTGATTCCTATTATTATAAATTAAAGCTAGTTCAATTAAAATTTATTATTTTAATTTCTTCCTTAACCACACACAAATTCTATACGTAAATAGTAATTATGTATTCTTGTAGAACCTATCTTTAAGCTACTCTAACTAAATTGCAACTATTTTAAATCTGCAGGCCATAACTATTTACTTCAATGATTTTTATTATTCAATGTGAGACAAATTGTGTAAAATTTCTGCTAATTTCTTATTAGTCTGTCACATTCTTCGACATATTACTTTGTATGATATTTATATGCCTCCTTTGCACTATTTTCTTCTAGTCTATAACGTATAACAATAATTTTATTATTATTTTTAAATATACGCAGATAAGATGATTATGCTGATTTGTAATTAATGTTATAAATATTGGCATGATTGTTAAACCATTGTCTTATTAAATTTGGAAAATGGGCGTTTGAATGATGCTATTTAAATTGGGCCTCTCTTCTGTGAGATATGTTCTCTTCTCATAATACTTGGATAGATAAAGTTCTTTAAAAGTTATGTGTATAATACAGAGTTCATCTTATTTTTTAGCTTCAAGTAGTTTTCCAGCTACATGTTTGAATATAGAATACTCTTACTTCCTTACTCTTATTATAATATTGTCAGGATTGATAGAAAGAAATGTCATTCATCTGAAAATGATAGGATATACATATGGTGACTGGATAAATTAAGGTTTTAGGACAGATAAGTCTCATGAACAAATAGGAATAATAAAATAAGTACTGCATATTGGGAATGGATATCCAAATATTTAGCTGGAAAATATAATTTAAAGCTGAAAACAAGATGAACTCCGCATTATACATAAACTTATTGGTCGACAATATCCTCTCAAATGGAAGGAAAAATATCATGTGGATGAGGTGCCAAACATATTTAAGTATGTACTATCAAACGCAGAACTCGATATATTTCTTTCTATCAAACGGTTCTCTTTCGATTAGACCTATCACAACGCCTCTGGTTGGCAAATTATGCTAATGTCCATGTTCGAAAATGCGACGGTCGTGCAATGAATTCACCATAGTGAGGGCAGATTTTATTTTTCATTTATTATGAAAACTACGGACTATCAAACGCTAAACTTGAAATATTTCTTTCTATCAAACGATTCCCTATCAATTAGGGTGATTAAAAGTCAATTGAAAAGAAAAATACAAATGTTCAGGCTAACTTCACATTAAATTTTATTTTTAATGTTTTAGAAAAACTATTAACTATCAAATGTTGATTATGGACTATCAAACATTATCAAACGATTATCAAACGATCTATATACCTCAATTATTAAAATTCTATAGTTGGTAGGCTAACTTCACAGAGGTAAGTGCGATTCTGTAACACAGACGGTCGTACATATTCACAGTCGTTCCTCCAACTCAACTCGAGTTTCAATACTATAGTTTACGTAACATATACTGTAGTATTTTAGCCTGAGGGCCGTATTCACAGTCGTTCCTCCAACTAGAGAGTTTCAATACTATAGTTTACGTAACATATACTGTAGTATTTTAGCCGAGGGCCGTATTCATAGACGTCACTCGAGCTTAGGGTGGGTGTCTCCGCCGAAAAGTCAGACTTAAGTAGGGGTACCACCCTACAAAAAAGTTACCAGGCTATAGAATTATTTTTGTGCTAGAGTTGGAGGCATGGAGTTTTATAATTTCAAACAAAATTTAAGCTAAATTCAGAAGTTTATTAAGTAGAAAAAGATTTGGAAATATAGAGGGAAAGCTACATTAATTGTTAATTTTTTAAATTAATTATTTAATAATGATCCCGTTGTTTCAATCTTTTTTGGAGTTGCTAGAATTGGAAGACGAAAAACTTATAAATACACAAACTCATCGTTTACGTCTAGAAGCCAGAATTACAAGAACGAGAAAGAATTGGTTTGATATTTTAAATTATAAAGAATTTCAAGAAAGATTTCGTCTATCCAAGGATCAATTTTTAATGTTGCTGAATCGAATAGCATCAAGATTGAGATCTAACAGAGCAGTAAAGTAAATTACATTTAACAAAAATTTATGAAAAGTTAATTTTAAAATGGCATATAGAGCTTTAAGTTATTTAGTTTGAATTTTTCCATTAAACATTATTTTAATTTGAGTCTAAGGTTTGTACAGCTGAAATCTGTTCATAAATATAATATATAGTTTTCGCGAAACAACTGCCTACACTAAATTAACTAAAATTATTATATTTTTCAAATTAATTCATTGAACAACAATTATGAAAAAGTTAATTCTTTTTACATATTATATGTAACAAGTATATATAAAAACTGTATATTCACCTAATACTTATCTACATTAATTTTAACAAGTATTTGAATTTGTATTTTATGATCTTTAGCCCATCAGATATATCACCTTGTATCAAACTGCAAGTCGCTTTACGTTTTTATGCTACTGGGTCTTACTTGATAACCTGTGGAGATTTTTGTGGCATTTCTACGAAGTCTGCACAAAGAATAGTACACACAGTTTCTCCACGAATTGCAGCACTATGTAATGATTTTATTAAATTTCCAGTAGAGTGTAATGAAATTTTGAGGGTCCAGCAAGAGAATTTTAAAAGAGCTGGTTTTATAAGAGCAATAGGTGCAATTGATTGCACACATGTGCGAATACAATCATATGGTAAGAATATAATTCTTGGATATACTTGTTCAACATAAAAGTATTTATTCAAATTCTTGTTTGAAAACATTGTTTAATATTACATAGGTGGGAATGATGCCGAATTTTGTAGAAACAGGAAAGGTTTCTTCTCCATAAATGTACAGGCCATTGCTGACTCTGAATTAAGACTACTGGATTTTGTTGCTCGCTGGCCTGGATCAGCTCACGATTCAACAATCTTTGATAATTCAAGTATAAAAGCCAGGTTTGATTCTGGAGAATTTGGGAATTGCTTGTTACTGGGTGATGCTGGCTATCGAAACCTACCTTATTTGATGACACCTCTTCAAAATCCTATAAACCCTGCAGAAGCTTTATATAATGAAGCACAAATTAGGACTCGTTCAATAATAGAGAGATGCTTTGGAGTATGGAAGAAAACTTTCCCTATTCTTTCAATCGGCTCACGTTTTAAAACAATGGAAAGAACTATGGCAGTCATTATAGCAACTGCAGTTTTGCATAATATAATAAGAATAACAGATATTGTACAAAACTCTGATTTTGACACATGTTGTAATTTTGTTCAAAGAGAAAATGACAACATTCTACATGCCGATGAAAGGAAGTATTTAATCGATAATTATTTTCAAACTCTAGTGTAATATTAAAAAAATAATAAGGCTTTATTACATCACTGAGAATAAAGTTTAATATAAAATTATGGTAACTGTTTTCATACAGAGTATTAATGCTACATGCCTATACGTATATTGTTTCATAAATGAAACTGAACTTGTTTATAACAAAGCTATCTGCGACAAAAATTTCAATCTAGTATATATGGTAGATAAAACTAGTTACGCTTTTATAAATAGATCTATTAGTATCTTAGCATTACGCGATTAAAAAATTGCTATTTCTATGGGTTATCAAGGAAACTGTGCAAATAATGAAACTTATTATAATATAATGATATAAACATGTAAATTATTCATTAATAAATTTATTTTGTTTATTAAATAAAATTGCAAATAATGTTATGTTTAGTATACTTTTATAAATAATAACTTAAATAAACAAGCTCATTTTCCTATTATATAAATTAGCACATACAGCATTTTTATACTTTATAATTTTCATTATAACAAAATTATTGTCTTTTGTCTTCACTTTACAAGCAGTTATATAAATCTAATTGTTTGCTAATGCTCAAATTCTGCATGGATGCATTCCACAATTAATGTATTATATAATGAAACTAAAAAAATTCTGTTTAGAACCTTAATTACAAGGTTTTCACCTTTGATTTGACTAAATCGCACAGCCATTTAATAATAATTATTAACATAAACAGTCCTCTGAAAGATCTTATTAATTCCTACATAAACCAAAGTAATTCTTATGAAATAATTAACTATTCGCAGAAAATAATTTAATAACATATAGCTTTAACCTATAAAATTATTCCGCTAAATAACAACATACTTAATTTGAAGAATCAGAAGTTTCAATAATATGTGCAATGTTATTATTACCACATTCGTTTAATTTACGTTTAAGTAGTGTAACTTTTAATTTTTCTTTCGTAAGTTTTTCACTCAAAATTTGTTTTTCTATTACACTTTTTTCTTCTAATTCTTTTATCATTAAATTGTTCAACTCAATTTTACTTTGTAGTAAGATTCCCTCTGTGCTTTTAGGAGTATTTGAAGAAGTTGGTCTCCCTATTGTTGATTTCATCTGCACTGAAGTATGCAGAGGTTTACTCAAAGGTTTGGATAATTTTTTGGACTCCACTTTGCCCATTTGTCAATTTCCCCTTTTTCAGTTAAATACTGAAAAAATAGTAAATTGATCAAATAAAATTCGCATAGTAGTTTTTACTTTTGTTGCTGAAAATATCGTATATTAAACCTGAAAAACGGGATCACTGTTCGGATCTTCGTTTTCTTCATCTAATATTATTTCTTCTGTTATATCAAGACCTGTATTTTGAGCAGATTTACTATCATTGTCATATGGATTGTTTAGCTCATCTACAGATATGTGTATTAACTCATATGTTTTATCGTAAAGAAGATCAGTTGCAATTTTATTGATTCCACCTCCTACAAAGAAATATTTAAGTATTTTAATACAAATAAAATTATTTTCAATAATATTTTCATTACCTGTTTTGTACAATTCTTGTTTCATTGTAGCATAATGTTTTCGTGTTTGCAGTTTGATATTCTGACACAGTTTCTTCAAAGATTCTGCATTTACATTTCTATGCATGTTTTTATTAAATTTCAAACCTATCAATTCCCATGCTTTATTTTTTTCAATCTGTCCTACAGCATCTGTAATTTTATTTTCGACAATCATTGCATAATCTTTAATGATATTGACTAATTCTAATTTTTCCTTGTATAAAAAATTTTCATGTCTTTTGTTATTGTTAATCTCCATGGTTTCAAATCTGCAAATACAAAATGTAATATATGATAAATATCAAAATGGGGAACATTTTTCAAAAAAATCTACATATCTGTTAAACAAGTGCTCCTATTCTCAGATTTATCTATAAGTTAGGCAGGGGTTTTCAACAGTAAATTTGTAGTTAATTGAAGATAATTATTTACAGGATCACATATTTTGCATTTTATGCAAGTCAAATATGTTGGAAATTATTCATCATTTACTTACATGCAATTATAACTGCAAATGCCTTTCCTACACAGATTACACATAACGGCTTCACAGTATCTGCCGTTTCTGCTGCTTTTCTAAAGCTTTTTCTACTTAATAAACTTCTGAATTTAGCTTAAATTATGTTTGGAATTATAAAACTCCATGCCTCCAACTCTAGCACAAAAATAATTTTATAGCCTGGTAACTTTTTTGTAGGGTGGTACCCCTACTTAAGGAGGTTGTATCGTTAAAAGAATTAACATTGAGATTTGAACAAAAATTTAACCACCAATCAGTTCATGACTAATAAAGCTCCAGTTAAAATTTCGTTAAGATTCAGAGCCTAGAAGCCAAGAATAAAATAATTTTAATTAACATGTACCCTTATGGAAAAGAAGCAATTTTTTGTAATATCTTAATAATTAATATTAAAATTAGCATGAAACTTATAGGAGACGTAAAAACTGTTGATTCAATTATTTAAAAATTTTTATAACATGTATTTAAAGCTTAGGAAAGCGGTAATTAATAAATTATGATGCTAATTTTAATATTAATTATTAAGATATTACAAAAAATTGCTTCTTTTCCATAAGGGTACATGTTAATTAAAATTATTTTATTCTTGGCTTCTAGGCTCTGAATCTTAACGAAATTTTAACTGGAGCTTTATTAGTCATGAACTGATTGGTGGTTAAATTTTTGTTCAAATCTCAATGTTAATTCTTTTAATGATACAACCTCCTTAAGTCTGACTTCTCGGCGGAGACACCCACCCTTAACTCAAGTTTTAATGCTACAGTTTACGTCACATATACTGTAGTATTTTAGCCTGCTTCGAGTTCGAGTGGAGTTCGAGTGACGTCTATGAATACGGGCATGAGTCGAGTTCGAGTCGAGGTGGAGGAACGACTATGAATACGACCAAGAGTCAGCGATGATTGTCGCTAGTAATGTCGGTACTGTCGGTAACCTGTCGAATCCTTCCGAATATTAGTAGCTTTCCTTTTTAAAAAAACTCAGTTCAATCTCAGTTATACGACCTAGTTACGAACAATTGAAGTTAACATAAATTGTATTAAACCGAGTCATTCAGCTGAGAATTGAGATTTAACTGAGTTTTTTATTCAAAGGAAAACGGTAGGGTGTCAAGTGTCCTACTTTTTGGTGGGAATAAAATGGCGGAAGAGGTGATATGTTGCAATGAGTGAGCAAATCTCACTCTTGACTCGTACCGCACCAAATTCGGACGTACTTTAAACAGTGAAAGCTGACTATATTATATTGTACTATATTTTATAATATTATAAACAAAGTTATAGTGAAAATCCTTGTCAAATTAAGAGGTAAATGTTATTATTGGTGATTCTATGTAAACATACCGCTGTATTAAAAGAAAACTAAATAATGGAAATAGGAAACTCCCAAGAAAACAGAAGACTGAGAGAAGGCCGTTCCCATTCGGATGACAGTAACGACTTAACAGAAAAAGCAGCTAAAGTAAAACAAATAGAATATGCTACTGAACAAAAAGGTAACAGATATGAACCAATTCACACTGGTTTATATATAGTTAATATTATATCTGCTAATATTAATAACAGTCTAGGTATTATACACCTTATGAAAACTAGCAAATTTCTAAAAAAATATCTACGTGAAAGTTTCAGTATCTCCAAGGTCAATCAACAAATAATAAAGTTAAAATTCCATAACTTCAAAATAGCAAATAAAGCAGTTGAAGAACAACATAAAATAGAATACAAAGAATGGATTTTATTCGTCCTAAATTTTGCTATCACTAAGATCGGAGTTGTAGGCCATGTTTTTAATGAATTTAGCGACGAAGAGATACTATTCAATATAAATTCAAATCCAAAGAATATAAAAATCTCTAAATTAGATAGACTTACCTGATGGGACGCTGTAAACAAGGTTCCCATTCCTACCAATTCGTTAAAGCTATATTTTATTGCAAATTCTTTACCTTCGTTCATTTATATTTTTAATGTCAAGCTGAAGTTAAAACCGTATATAGAAAAAGTAAAAAAATGCTTTAGATGCCAACGTTTTGGTCATTCGGCAATCCAATGCAGAGGTTACTCACGCTGTCAAAATTGAGCGGGAGATCACAGTACAGAAGGATGTGAAAATAACCGATGCGGTAACTGCAAAGGCGACCATATTAGCTTAAGTATTGTTTGTCCAATTTACAGACTCCTATTTTTAGTGCAAAAATCAAAAGCATATAAGAATTGCACTAATAAGGAGGCAAGAAAATTTATTCTCAAAAATGAAATAACTTCTGAGCCAGAACTTGACAATATTTTGAGAATAAATATAATGACCACAATAACACTCTCTTTAAATGGATAAAGCTGTATTATGAAAGACATATTAATGTCAATAATAGTAGGAAAAAAGTTAACTATAAGGACACCGCATCCAATGGGCAAACTTGGAACAATAATTATGAAACCAATATGACTAATAAAACTTTTCTAAATGTTAATTAACATAATCTCTTTGAACTCAATACACAAGGGAATAGCAATCAAGATGAAAATTACAGCTTCTTTCCTGAAACTAATTTTATCACAGAAGTTATTGATAACGTCTCTCCACCTGAAGAACTGACTCACATCGAATCAACAGAGGTCTATCTAACAGAGGATTGTCAGCAATATCAAATAAGTAACAATGATTTTAACACTACTTCCCCTTTAGTTTATAGCACATGTTACATTACTAGCTTTAGGGCCGGTACAACAGAGCAATTCAGGCAAGCCTCATGTAATGTAATAATTTTTTTAGGTGGGTTCAAATAATTGATTATTGAAATAGTACAGAAATAAAATATTTTTGTTTTTTCCAGATTATTATAGAGACATGTTTTACTATCAATAATAAAATATGCTTAAATACTTATACATAATATTGAAAAAATTCTGAAGAATCAAAAATGAATACGTTTTCTTTTATATTTTTTCTTCTCTTTCGATCATAATTTCATTTCCTAACATAGATACCAAAACCTTCTGCCTTTCGTTACTTGATTTAATTTGTAAAGCACATTTTTGTGCTTATTTATAATATTTTAATGCCAAAGACATTATTCAAATTGATATATTTATCATTATGGAAGAAATCAAAAGTAAAATTAAAGATTATTTGTACAAACCGAAGAAACGTGTATAGTGTGAAGGCAGGAAAACCAACAACTAGCGAATTAACGACTACTTTTTAATTTCTTGATACTAAAATTAAAGTAGCGTCAATTTTTTGACGCTGATACATCCCTTTACATGCGCATTTTAAATTTCAGCGTCAAATTGAGTCACGTGACTGATTTGACGCTGAAAAATAGCGTCAAGCGTCACCATGAAAATAAGGGCCATTCTTACCGTTGAGGGTCCAGGTTAAGTAGAGGTACCAATTTCTTAAAATATTCCTACACTTTCGGAAAATTTTTTGCTTTAAAGTTTTCAACCTGAAATATTAATAGTCTGAAGTTATTTTGGGAAAAAGCGAGGGAAGTAGATAAGGCTTGATTAATTCAAACGAAATATAATAATTTTGCGATAGTCAAAAGTACTATAGTAAAATAACATAAAAGGTCTCATGTACCGCTATTGAAGATAAATCGGGTATATTCACAGAGTTTAGTCATATAATAACACATGAATATGAATAAATTATTTCCAATGAATTATCTAATTATGTTGGATTTCTTAGACGAAGAAGAAGAAGAGTTGGATGAAAATACGCAGTGCATGTTTAAAAGAAAGACGAGAATAATAAGACCGCGGATGAATTGGTTCAATATATATAATGCTGATGATTTCAGAAAACGATTTAGACTTCGTAAGGAAGACGCTTTAATATTATTGCAGAAAATTAGCCATACGTTGACTTTTAAAACTGATTGGTAATTGATATTTCATATTAAAAGATAAATAAACATTAATATATTGTCATCAATTGTATTTCATCACTTTCAGGAATCATGCAATATCACCAATGATTCAGTTGCTAATAGCATTAAGGTTTTATTCCACTGGCTCCTTTGTTATAATTATATCTGAATTTGTTGGGGTTTCAAATGCTTCCGCTACTAAAATTGTACATCGGGTGTCTTCTGCGATTGCTGCTTTAAGTAAAGAATATATTAAATTTCCATTAGAGCCTGAAGATATTTTGCGAACCCAAGCAGGAAATTTTGAGAAGTCAGGATTCATAAGAGTTCTGGGCGCAATCGACTGCATACATATTACTATTCAATCCTATGGTAAAAGATCATACATTTTTAATAATACAGACTATTAACTGTTTCACCAAGAGGATTATCTTTGCTGTAGGTGGAGAATATGCAGAGCTATTCAGAAATAGGAAGGGGTTTTTCTCGTTAAATGTCCAGGTTATTGTAAATTCCAAACTGCAGATAATGGATATTGTTGCGCGATGGCCAGGATCCTCGCATGATTCAACAATTTTTAACAATTCGCGTATAAAACACCGTTTTGAAGTTGGCGAATTCGGAAATAGTTTGCTTTTGGGTGATTCTGGTTATCCTAATCTACCGTATTTATTGACCCCATTGATTAATCCAAAGTCACCAGCTGAAATACTTTATAATGAGGCTCAGATAAGAACTAGATCAATGGTCGAAAGGTGCTTTGGCATTTGGGGAAGAATTTTTCCCGTATTAACTATCGGCTCTCGATTCAGAACGCCAGAGAGGACCATGAATGTTATTATATCTTGTGCCGTTTTATACAACATCATTAGATCAAACGTAGAAGAAAATATAACCATTGATCAATACAACAATATAGTAAGAAATTATAATGAAAATTTACATGCAGACGAGAGAAGATATTTGATAGAATCTTATTTTCAAAGGTAGGTGTTAAAAATATTTCAGTAAAAAAAATAAGATTAATAACTATTGTTTGTTTTAGCTGTCTGTAAGGATTGTGAAAAGTATTAACCTCTCTTGATTCCATTTTCCTAAATAGACTTTTTGTTGTTCTTGAGAGCGTCGTAAAATGATTCCACTGCAGATATCGTTTGATAAAGAAATATTGTAGGATTATTATTCGTGACAACTGAAATATGTAAATTAGTAGTTTGAAATAATGGAATGTTCAAAATGTATGGATTTTTTACCTGGGTATCAAGTTTGCTACAAAAAATTTCATTGAGTAACTCTTTAATAAAATGTAATAAATTAAAAATGTATTCTTCTATTTTCGTACAAAAAAAAATATTCAGGAATAATAAATTCTTCTTGGCTTATATTAACAAAAAAATAGACAGTAATATTAAAATAAATCAAAAATATCATTTTAAATAAAAAAATAAAATTTGGTAATTTCAAAAACTATAATATACTGAATAATATTAATTTTTTAACTAGTCTGATGAGTCAGAACTATTAATAACCTGTATAACGTTATTGTTATTTTCACATTCTTTTTGTAATTTATATTCTAATAATTTAACTTTTAGCCTTTCTTTTTTCAGTTGTTCGCCTAAAACTTGTATTTCTAAATTACTTTTCTCATTTAAATCCTTTTTCATTAAGTTGCTAAGCTCAATTTTGCTTTGCAATAAATTTTCCTGCATGTATTTTGTATCATTCGAGGACCTTGAAATAGAGCTTGTTGAAATTGATGGTCCTTTAATAACATTATGTAGAGGTTTGCTTAAAGATTTTGATAACTGTTTTGAGTTCCATTTCTCCCACCTATTAATTTCTCCTTTGCCAGTTAAATACTATAAAATAATAAAAAAATAAGTCTTAGGATCAATTTTTATATTACATTTTAAAATCATAATTTTAATATTATAAACCTTAAACACTTCATCAGTATTTGGATCCTCGTTTTCTTCTTCATATGCAATAATTTCTTCTATCACATTAATCGTTTCCTTCGCAGCAAATTTACCATCACTATCATTTACATTTTCTAGTCCATCAACAGAAGTTTTTATAATCTCATATGCCTTATTGTAAAGAATATTTGATGTAACATTATTTGATCCACCTCCTAAAAAAAAAGATAATACAGGATTTGTTAATTGGAAACCAATAATTTTCAATATTATCACAGGCATCTTTTTGCATTTCTTTATTAAATTTAACACATATTATATTCCATGTTCTATTTTTTTCATACAATCCTACAGCATCAGTTTGTTTATTTTCAATAATCTTTGAATATTGTTGAATGATATCAACCAATGCTAATTTTTCTTCAAATGAATAATTTTCATTTCTGTTCTTTTGGCTAATGTCCATGTTGCAGCTCTTTTCGTCGTTTTTTGTTATATTATAATAACCTTTGTTTCAGCTTTAAAATAAATCCTAAATTATATGAATGTACGAATTTCTAATTCTTCTTTGTACCGTCTACCATTGATATATGTGGCTGAGTATGTACCTAAGTTTTTCTGTATTTACTTCCTCTACTTCTTTTTATCTATTACCATGGGTATGACTTCAGACTATTAACATTTCAGGCCTAAAACTATCAAACAAAAAATATTTCGAAATTGGTACCCCTACTTAACTCGGACCTTCTACGGTAAGAATGGCCCTAAGGCCCCTTCTTCACACGAGAGCCTCGAGACGTCGAGAGTAGTCGACTAGTCGAGAGTGTCGAGCGAGTGCGAGCGAGACTCGAGAGTCAAACCCAGTCAAACCTGAACCAGGGGGAACAATCTCCCATGTATTAAATTGCGCCAGCGTTAGTGGCGCCCTCGCTCTAAGACAGGCCTTAGAAAGGAACTAACTTGTACAATATATACATATATTTATACATATATAGTGCTTATAGCCACTAAAACAGTTGCTGTGTATTGCTTGATTTTCAATAAAATACAGACATGCAATTATTTTATCTTTCATCAAAGCTTTCCCTGATATTCATTAAAATGTATATACCTTATTTGAAAGTATTACAATCTAAATGTAAGCCAGAGCAGAAAAATAAAATCTCAATGTTCCTGACATAGACATTTGTCCGCTAATTCCTAGCATAAATGAAATAAATTTCAACAAAAATAAAAACAATTTTCCGAGTGGTTTTACTTATATAGATGTGATAACAATTAATTATTAATGTAACATTTAAGGTGAAATTCAAATTAAAATCATTAAAATTTCCTATCCTTGACGGGGCTCGAACCTGCGATGATGGGTATCCCTCCTAAATAGTTCATTGCTTTGATCCACTCGGCTAAACCTATAATTGTTTCTCAGCTTATAAAATCTTCTATTTCATGATTACGAACAGAATTTTAGTTCAACTTTATTAGATAATTTTAATTTTATAACAAAAATAAGTATGTTAAACTTTTTACAATCAAATTAATTTTAAGGACAATAAAATCTGATAGAAGTTAACCATGGTTTCAAATATAATTCCCGTAACAAATATATATAGGAGCTATAGTTTCAAATTGACTGTAATTATATAGGATTGGTCGGTTTAGTACTTATATATATAATAACGTATCATCATATTGAACAGAAATAATTCCTTTTTTTTACAATACCTCTTGATAAATTAAAAGTGGACTTATACATGTGATATTAAAATTATAAATTTTATTTAATGAATGAAAGTAATAGTAAGCTAATAAATGAATTATATTAAATATGTATGTTTTTAAAGAAGGAAATAATAGTGATAATAATTTCAATATAATAAACAAATGTTTTATTAATTATACAAATATAAAAATACATTCTCTCTTATTGATAATTCATAAGTATTAAATTATAAATTTAGGTTAAAGCCAGCAGTCTTATAGATCAAATTGGTTAAATTATTGCACAATAAAAAGAATAAAATTAAACAAATATTTAAACATTAACAAAGTTATCAGCTTCTACGACTAGATTTGTTAAATTTCCTCCGGATGATATTATCTCTTTCGTCATTTATCTGAAAATATATAAAACTGTAAGAAAAACGCACAGGAAATATTAAAAATGTAGAAAAAATGTACATACATTATGCATATCAGAATCAGTATTATGTAAGCCTTTCTATTTTCTTTTTTTATAACGCGAGGATATTTTTTGTGCTTCGTGATATATATAGTTATAATGATTATTATTCTGCATCTTTCCAGATAATCTTTTATTGTCCTTCTTCTGTAGTTTTTCGGTTGAATTTTTATTGTTGTTCTTCTGTAGTTTTCCACTTGAAATTTCATCATCTTCCGTTTGCAGTTTTCCAGTTAAAATTTTATTGATATATTTGCACCATTCAAGTATGAAGTATTTGGCAGTAAGGTCAATAATATCATCAGTTTTATTAACACAATGGATTTCAATTTTTGAAAAACTTTCCAAATATATAATGCTTTTCACCTTATCTTTAACTTTTATCTCGTGACAAAAATTCTGCATTTTTATTTCTGCTGTATCTAAGGCCTTTTGTATCAGTTTTTTTGTTTCACCATCACTTAAATTTTGTGCACATTCTATACATTCATGCTTTATTTTATGTATCACATTATTTGTAACTGCTTCTGAATCAATGAAGTTTTTAGGCGATGTAGCTGTTGGTAATGATGCTTGTGTACAATCTATATCTTCTTCTCTATTCTGAGTGTTTGCACAACTTTCTGCAGTTTTAAACATTTTTGTCAATGATAAAGAAGTGCCTTGGTTTTCTTCTGTACAATTGGATGAAATTGAATGCTTTGAAGTCAGGTTTGTTGCTATTAATGTTTTAAATATTGTTGAAAATTGATATGGGGATGGATTATTATTCCTATGCCCATGGTCTCGAATTTGACTGAAGCAGTTCTCTACTGGATCTTGATTTAAGAACTTTAAGTTTAATGAAGCAAACCCTTCTTTTTGCAATAGTTTCCATAGTTGTTGTGTACCGGTAATAGTCCATATCCAATTATGCAAACATTTGGTTTTATTTTTAACAGCTTCATGAGTGTCTTTTTCGACAAACTCCATAGCTTTTAATTTCTTAATTGCTCCAGTCCAAAAAGTTGTATGACTTGTTCTGGAAGAAATGATGCTGGATAATTTTTTATGTTTCTCTCCATTAAAAGAATCAAATAATTCATCGAAAAACAAAAGAGCTTCTGAAGTCGCTGCAGCACTTAAAGGTAACTGAATATCCCCTTTTGTTGTTTTTACAATACCTGGAATTTAAATTGACAATATTATATCTCATATAAAACAAGTATGCAATTTTAAATTTACCATTTTTCCAAGTTATAGCTAAATCAATGAAATTTGCTACTGTATGACTTATTATCTGGGTTGCATATTTAACTTTCATTTTCGGGATTAAATCAATAATGATATGTCTGTCTGTTAGTTTTGGCATTTGTCTTTGGCGCAACAAAGTATATTTGTCCATGTCATAGGCAATTTGTATGTCATTCCAAGTAGCAACTTTTTTTCTACATTTTATTTCATTTTTGTTCAAATTAAGGTCCTTTGTTAGTAAGTTATTTCGGACTCCTTTTTGTAGATGAACATAATCATAAAGTGGTATGATTTCCTGGTTTCCAATAACAAATGTATTTTCTGAAAAAAAAATACTTACATCCTTCGAAGGAAATTAAGCAGGAAGAAAAAATTGATTTGTGTATTCTTACTTGCACTTCCATGCTTCTTATAACGTATAGCATTGCTATCTCGTATTAAAGCATTGATAGCAGCGATGTTTGGCCCTCCCTGATCGCAAACAGTTGCTACTGGCTTAAATTCGCATTTCAACAATAAAGTTATCCATTCTTTTATGCATCTACATAGATGAAAGCTGTGTGTAGCAGCACTACAAAAGCCATAACCAAGAGGCATATGGTTTCCTGAAGAAAGGCACTTTAGATAGAACATGATTGCATGGTCAGCTATTTTTCTAGTTCTTCTTAGACCCCAGTCTTCAAATCCCATAATTTTGTCTCTCTTTCCATCATATGTTAATGTAGGTTGCAGTGACATTTCGTCCCATAATAACACTACATTTAAATCTTTTTTATCTATTTCTTTCGCTGTTAATTTGAGGTAATTATAAATAACTTGATTGCATCCTGTTTCAAATGGTATAGATTGCAGTTGTATATTTAGTGTGTTGATGGAAGGACATAGTAGATATTTCGCTAGGTATTGATAAGATGAGCGAGATCTTTTATAAATACCCATACAAAACATTTTCTCTTCTAAGGTAAAACGTCTTGCCTACAAAAAAAAAATAAAAAATCTATGTACCAATTAGATACTTCAATTGTGTAACCGAATTTACTAGTTTATGATAATTTGTATTAATAATTGTGTTAATTTAACTAATAAAACCAGGGACTTAAAAAATGATATATTGAAATTTCCACAAGAACTCCAATACCTAACTCTACAATAAGCTAACGCTTTCTATGAATTTCGATTTTAAACAAAGCAAAAAGGATCTATCATTACGATTATTCTTGATATAATTGTTAAAATTGAAAAGCTAATCTTTAAAAAATAATATCAAAAAATATTTTTCTTCCATTTAAATTTTGAGTTTAAAGGAAATTTGAAAACATAACAACCGGTTATATGTTGAGTTAGTATCTCATTATTTCAAATTCTGATCATTTTTCAATTAAATCACAGAATTATTAAAACAAATATTATCAAGAAATGTTGAAATGCTAACTTTCCAAGCAATATATAAGAAAAATACAGCACGTAAGAAAATAAGTTTTATTTTCAATTGACAGCTTAACATAAGTATATATACATAACATTACTATAATTTCATTTATTCCAGAAATTATAATGATAATTTTAGTAAATATTAAATGAATATTAGTTTCCGTTGAAAGTTTAAGTTCATAAATTCTAAATGAAAATATAGTATTCGTTAAAAGCTGTACTTTCCATCCTATCTTTTCGAACAATTGTTTCTAATGTTTTATATTTTACCTGAGGCTTCAGGTCATTATTTCTTACAATCATGTCCATAAACTGCTGCCTTATAAGGTTTGCTTTGTCAACCTTGCCATGCTTATCAGCTCTGGGTAATAGAGTGATTCTCTTATTACACCGTTGGTCTTTTAAAAGCCTCTTAAGTCTTGTTCTCTCTTTCTACATCTTTTTCACCTTGTCGTACAATCCTTTAGCAGTTGGACTTAATAATTGTTTTCTTGTTATATCCTTCAAATCTGGTCTATATGCTGATTGTTGCTGAACTATGGTTTTCAATCTTTCTATTTCTTGTTGATGGATTGCTAATATGTCACTATGTTGCTGCAATTTGTTATGTTGTTCCTGTTCAACAATGATCTTCAAATTATCTATTTCATTTTGATGAACTTGTAATATGGGGCTATGATCTTGTTGTTCTATTTCATATTGATGTAACATTTCTGTTTGGTCTGACATTTCTGGCACTGGCATTTCATTAACATTTTGAAAAGAAGAAGTGGGAATCGCTGCATGTATCAAAACTCTTCTTGTACCACTGCAGTTATAGTCACTTTCTGTGAAGTGCTTATGACAAACTCGTAACTTCTTTACTTCATTGTCATCCAGAATTGAAGCTATCCCTAAACTGGCAAACCACTTCATTCTTCTATTTATGTCCTTAGGAAATGCATGACTAGGAGCCACATGTGATGACAAACATTGCGGCACACAGCACGACCTGACCATCTTCAATTCAGTCTTTTCTTCTAAAAATACATTTAAGTATAAATAAACACAGAAAATATTTTAAGTAACACACTAAAAAGTTAGGTTAAATTTAGCTGCACAATACTTACATATATTATTATTCAAAAAATCTTAATATATAAGTATGTATATTATATATATATAATTATATATATATATATATTTAAAATATACAATTGATAATCACAATAAAAACTTTGTTTAACAGTGAAAAAAATCTGTAACAATTGGAGTAATTGCTTTCAGTCCGAAATAAGAGCACAGACATACATGGCGGGAAATATAGCGTCGGCGTCACTTAGCTACGCTGCCCGCGCATGCGTACACGTTCATAACTTAGTTCCGCTTGACGGGCTTACAGTGAGGGCGCCACTAACGGTGGCTAAATTTTTCCCATAAGAGATTGTTCCCCCTGACCTGAACCGACTGAACTCCCGGGGCACTCACTACAATACATTTCCGATTTCCAATAATATTTATTGATCAATCTTTTACGGGTAATAACGAGTTAAAAAAAATAGCTTTTTCAAACGATTTGAAAATCTTAGATAAATTTAAAAATCTCCCCGGACGTTCCATAGGTTAATAAAAGAGGTTATAGTATCCGGGGAAAAGAGAACAGATGGCTACCCGACCTAAACAAGACGTGGAGGAAATGAAAGAAGAAATTTCGAGATCTTTGCAAATTCGCCTTCCACATAAGATTACAGATAAGACACAAGTAGAAGAATTATTTAATTGTGAGGTGACTGTTACATTACGACGTCAAACAGATCGTTCATGTCGAGTCATATTTCCTAGCATAAAAGAAAAATTGATAAACTTAAAATTAGTTAACGAAAAACGAATTAACGATAGGCCCATAATAGCTAAGGAATTAAATGTATGTTTGCCTTTGGAGAAAATTAAACAGCGTCCAAAGAGAAAGAAGAAGAAGGTTATTATGCCCATTGTTAAACCAGAACCGAAGTATACACGAGTGTAAGACTTTTCACATTGAAGTTATTTGAATATCTTATTACTTTTATTAATATTCTTTGTTATTTGCAGACTTCACATTTCAAATATTAAATGTGGTACAAAATCCATAGCCGTAAAAGGGGCATTAAAAGGGTGTACATCTGTTAAATTACTGAAACCAAAAAATAACTTAAGGTACTGATTTTTATTATACATATTAACTTACATATTCCTGCAACAACACCCTCATTTTTACAGGACAGCTATTGTTAAATTGGAAAGTGTTCAGGTGGCCAAAGAATACTTGACAAAAATCCATGAATGGCCTTGCATAGAGGGCAATCAGCTTAAAATTAGTGCAGACAAAAGAAAACGACAGAAAAAAAACAAATCAAAGCCTCTAAAAATATTTAATCAGTAATATAATAATGTAAAATACTTGTTAATATTTCCTTTAATAAACTTTGTTTTAAGCATATTTTATTATATTACGTGTATGTAAAGAAAATTACATACATATATACTTTAACAGTATTTATTAGCAAGCATTGTATTAAATTTGTTAAATGGACAATTTTTGTTTAAATTTGATAACAAGGTCAATACAGAAAAAATAAATTACTTCTATGATGGAAATGAAACTGAATCCCAAAAATAGACTGAACACCCCTCCTAAAGAAGCTGAAATTTAAACATTAGTATTACTTATAATATGTGATAAAACCAGTTCTATTTATCTTTTAATACTTTAAAGTTATTTACTTACAAACTAGATTAATATTGGAGAGAACAAGTTCCGTTCTCTCTAATAGGGCAGACTGCCCAGCAAAAGTTAAATGTAAGATAGTCACATGTTTATACTCTTGGGCTTTGGTACTGCGTAAGAAGTGTTCGTTACAATCAAAATGTATTAGTCAATAAATTAATTCATCAATGAATTATTTCACTCACTACAAATCTCCAGGTCTGTGTTTAAGATCTTGCAATGGAACTTTTGTTAAAGTGACAGCATAAGTGGTTTCCTCGCAGCTGGGTAGACAGTTGCATCTGGGATCTTGTAAAGTCAGAGAATCTAGTTCACTAGCAATCCTTGCTAGGCAGGAGATATGAGTTAAATTACAAACTTGCACATCTCCCTCAGTGGTGGTGGAAAAGAATGGCAAACAGCTGCAAAGTTTCTTCGTAATGGATTCTCGACAGTCGAAATAGCAATTTTCAGCTCGAAAAGGAAGAGAGCCTGATATTGATTTATAGCATCCACGAACTCTAGATGGAAGATTTAAAACTTCCGGACTGCTTATCAGATAAGTTCCATACAATCTTGCTACAGTCTCAAAACCATCGGCAGCTACGAATTCCATCGCAGTAGGACCAGGGTATGTATATCTCTCGTGTAAAATCACTTTGATCCCGTTCCCATAAATCAATGACGAGATAATCTCGCTCGAAGGCACTGACTTCATCAAGAAAGATAATACATAAAGTGCTCCGAAGCCCCTACTGTAATTAAATTTAACTACACCCTCGCTCCTAAAAAATATTCGATTAAAATGTTCATGAAAATAATTATTATATATTACTTTAGTAAAAAAAGTGATAAAGTTAGCCAAATACATATAATGTCAAAAATATTTTTGAAACAGTCCCGGAATTAATTCGATACATTGGAAAACGTTTTAGAAATGTATTCGAGACAATGTATGCTGCATAGTGAATCGAAGCTTTTTTTATTCGTGCTTTCTGGTTCGATCATTATTCAAAGGACACCCTGTATATCGAGTCAGTAGCATATACAAGATTGAAAATAATTTAAACAACACGGAATGTCAACTATATGTATGTATATATAGTTATCTACTTCGATAATATTTTAAAAAAACATTTCAGTTGCATCTAGCAATTAAAAAAAACTATGACCTATGCACGTATGCATAATAAGCTAGTTCTTCTTGTATATGCAGATGCAAACTCTATGTCGTTAAAGTACAAAAACATTTATTTTTTCAGCATCCAATCAGCCTACACGTGCGAATACCAATCTCGCGATTACGAGTATTGCTGCATTCATTCACGCATATATAGTCAAGGTGAATATGACATACTCTTCTATCTAGTCCCGGCAGTATTGGCTATCAGTTAGATAGCGTGTAGTTGAATCAGTGTTGCATTGGCCAAAGAATGAACCGGTTCAGTAAAATTAAATTACTGCTACATTTAAGTATTTTTCTTTTCTTTTTCGTTAAACTAAAAAGCATGGTGCTGGATCATTAGAAAATTTACTTTTGGAAAAGCATATTACTTTTGCAAGAGACCATCAGGATTGACATAGTTAAAGGCACAGCAAATCCCGTACTGGGTAACGATTGGTTCAAGGAGCATCGAGCAGGGCATCGCTTTTCCTTCGAAACGACACATAACGACGAAATCGCTGCAATTCAGACTGACACTATCCAGTAATTCAAGCAACGAGATTCGATTGGCTGTGAGAATCTGTTGTAGCTTATCCAGCTCCTCCTGGAAGTGATTCGTCGGGTATATGACCTCCCGAAGATATCTCAGCGCTATCTCGAAATCCTCCCGGGTCAACCCTCGAGGAATATAGCTGAAAAAGGCGCAAGAACTTGAAACCTTGCGCGTTTTATGACTGTATAAATTATAATTGCTGATAAAACTGTCTATACATGCGTTTCTGAGAATTGAAAAAAGCCAAAACTTTCTGCACAACGGCGATACTCCCATGGCATAAAGTAACTGCAGGAAGCAACAGTTTTTCAGTGGGAAACTGATCACTAATCACCAATGTACTCATGCTGGCGGATCTGTGTTTATCGTAAAATTTGTGAGCCAAAATCCCAGCTGCTGATAGAGATAGAATCATAACGACTAGCCAAAGAAATCTGAAAGGAAAAGGTGTGACATATTTATTTATATTTTATATTTTATATTTTATTATTCTTAATATTTATATGAAAATTAAATAAAAATTTGATAACGTGTAATGTTGAATATAAAAGTTTTTAAAATTAATCTTTATATATATACAATTCATTTTAGAGAGTAGCTACGTTTATTTATAGATTTATTGAAAGTATTTACAATTTGAAATAAAAAAACACGGTAAAGGTGGAATGAATGGTACTTATAAATACTCTATGTTATTATATAGTATTATCAATATGACGTTTCAAAACAAATACAATTTTTCCTTTTTTTGACACTTGAATGATTATATATATTGATCATTACGTGTTATCAAATTATACCTCGCAATAGCTGATTTTGCATTGGTGGTGTATTTTATTCCATGTATCGTCGACTCCATCGCAAACTCCTTGTACACCTCCGTCAAGGTTTGCCAGAATTTTCGTAGATAAGCCGGCATCGTAGAGTCCGAGTGCAGGTCCTTTTTCTTTTATTTTTTTAAACGACTCCAGACCCAACGGAGAGTGGAAATGAAAGTAGAATCGTCGAGAATACGAGAAAATCGATTTCAGATTCACACAGCTCAACGTGTCATTATTTTCTTTTTTTTTATCGTAATGTAAAATCTGTTTGTAGCACTTGATAATTTTAACGGTGCATGCATTATTAAACAACACCTCTTCCTGTAAGAACATACATGTAATTATATATTACTTTCGACCAAATTTTCTTTCAGTCACGAATAATTACATTTACAATAGATAAAACACACAGAGTGAGTCTGTGATAGTAAAGGATATGGATAAACTTCTAATAAATAATTCTTCAGGACCACATTTTAGATATAAAATCTATTATGGATATATTTTTAAAACTTTATTGGTTGGTAATATTGATTCAACCTTGGGTGGAGTGCTGAAGGGCATGTAAAGGTCACCTCGATTTTTTTTAATGGGATCCCCTATCTTTCATTACATTTATATTACAGTAAAAGTTTTCTGAAGATTTTTCCGAGATACTGTATGACAAGTTATTTGAATTTCAAATTAAGCATATATAACTATATGTTTGGCTAAATCACTATATGCGTGATCACTACGCATTAACACGCACGAGTTTATTCGCTCACCTACTAATAATATATTGTAGTTATCTGATCACTTTTTGAAAGTATTTCAATATAATAACGTTCATAAAAGATTTTGTTCAAAATATGTTCCTTTTACTTTATTTGGCTCACTCTCTAATGTGTAATGTAATTGCTTCTTGATATAATATCCAAATATTACATCAACTGTAGGTTTGTTTTCACCGATCTAATTTATAAATAAAAATCTGAATGAATTTCTCGTTTACCATCTGTGAAGAAAGCTGTAACTTTTAAATAAAATTAAATAATCAATGCCAGTAGGTTTTCTGGAGATCTCAATACTGTGAAAAACTGACAAAATAGGCATATCGTACATTTTGAATTGAAAAAGAGATGCGAGAGACGTTCTTTTGGATAATCGATACTACAGACGAGTGGATAAGGTTGGAGTTGAATTCTGAAGATGGCGGCATGTTATCCCTGTCTCTTTTGTTTAGACTGCCTTATATGTATTATGTATTAAAGTATATAGACAGTACTGATAGTTACACACACACATAGGGCTACACTCAGTCTGTAACGTACAGTGTGTGTACATACACACACGAAGAAAAAAAGAAATAGGAAGCAATAAGCTATTCGCTGCTAAAACATTCTAACGTCATCAAATAAATCGCGCTTACCATTGAATAATCTTTGCAGAGAGTCTGCAATGGTTTCCCTTTTGGAAACCTTGCATTTTTGGAGTCACGCGTTTTCTGTGACGTTTCTGTGTAGTAACAAGAACTAATGGGCGTAATGTCACCGGCGAGATACGTGTGCAGTGTGTGCAATAGAGTTAACCTTTAAATTTCCTTTTAATGTCTCTCTAACGCCATTCAACTCGTCTAAATTATTTACAAATCATGGTTCACAAAATTTAAAAGCTAATACTGAGCGTTTTTGCTAAGCTTAGCTTCAAGAACTTTAATTTTGATATGGTAGAGGTTAATAAAATTAACAGCATTATTATTTTAAGAAAAACATAGTAGCACATTTAAACATGACAAATTGAACAATAACTCGATAATCACTTTTAACAAGTGGAGTCCAATAAAATAAAGAAAGAAATGGTAGAGGTTAACTTTTGAGTTCACTGAACGAGTTGTCAATATGTCATCGCGACTACAAGATTCTAATTTTTGGAGTACGTGGAAACTTTCTTACTAATGTATACAAATTTGTTGAGTGATAAGATGGCTTTCGCATTTGTTCGAAACGCTGTGTACGGAAATTCATATCTTTTAGCTACTCCATTTAACAAGTTTGCTCATAGCTCCAATAAGAGGGTAAATTTTCTTTGTCTACATTTTTTTCACATATTAACCATGACTTAATTTAACACTTGTTTCATTCTCATTACAGCAGACTGTGAAAACGAAATTAATTAAAACTTACCAGATGTTATCAACAGAAGTTGTTGAAAACTAAAGAAGGGGCATGAGAGCAAACTCGTGACTGAAAATCTATATATCATTAATCTTATAATGCTTCTATTCCATATTTATCTCTGTATAGATTAACTCTTTTAAGATGCAGGCCAAGAAGCGCTATTTACTACTCTTTGTGACATGTGCATTTCTTGGTTACTGTTATTTTGGTGGATATCGATTAAAAACTAAAAAGGAGCCAAGCAGCTCTCCGCTGCCTTATGAGAGTTTGCCTTCATATTTTAATGTAAATGATGAATTTTATCATAAAGATTTACGGATACCAAGTAAAAATTTGCCTGTTTTGCAACCTGCTAGGCAATGTCGCATGGAAACCTGCTTTAATTTTACTAGATGTAAGGAAGGTTTCACAGTGTATGTATATCCAATAGAAGATGCAATAAGTCCATTATACCAAAAAATATTGAATGTAATTACTGAGTCAAGATATTATACCTCGGATCCAGCAAAAGCATGTATACTGGTTCTAGCATTGGACACTTTAGACAGGGATCCATTATCAACTGAATTTTTTCATAATCTGCCATCCAAATTGTTACGCTTAGCCCATTGGAATAATGGCAGAAATCATTTAATATTTAATTTATATTCTGGCACATGGCCCGACTATGCAGAGGAAGCATTAGCTTTCGATCTGGGCTATGCTATGCTAGCCAAGGCAAGCATGTCCATCTTCAGACTGAGGCCAAATTATGATATTTCCATACCGCTATTTGGAAAACAGCACCCTGAACGTGGTGGTGAGCCAGGTCAGGCTCAAGAAAATAACTTTCCAAACAATAAAAAATATTTAGCTGCTTTTAAGGGTAAACGTTATGTACATGGTATTGGATCTGAAACAAGAAATGCTCTCTATCACTTGCACAATGGCAAAGATATGGTATTCGTAACCACCTGCAGGCATGGGAAGGCGTGGAAAGAGATGCAAGATGAACATTGTCAGCAGGATAATCAGGAATATGATTTGTAAGTAAAATACCTATCAATTATTATTGAATGTTTTCTCATAATAGTTTGTCACTCAGTGAAACAAAATCAACTATTTCAGATATGATTATGAGATTTTACTGATGAATTCGACATTCTGTCTTGTACCGCGGGGTCGAAGGCTGGGAAGCTTTCGTTTCCTGGAAGCTTTGAAAGCTGGATGTATCCCAGTTATTTTAAGCAACGGTTGGGCTCTACCATTTCACGAACGTATCGACTGGACGCAAGCGGTTATATTTGCCGACGAGAGATTATTGTTACAAGTGAATAAAACCCAAAAGTCAATGATATTGCTACTCAAAGATATCTGAATTAACTCTAACGTTTTTCTTCCTATAGATTCCAGACATCCTAAGATCGGTATCCAATGTTAAAATACTCAGTCTTCGTCAACAAACGCAATTCCTCTGGGAGAGATATTTTTCATCTATCGAAAAAATTATTTTCACGGTTTTCGAAGTATGTTTGGTGCAGTATAACTCAACATAATACGTTTGGAGTATAAAATTTAACGGAGTATGATTATTTCAGAATATTCGCGAGAGAATACCCTGGGAGGGAGTGAGAGAGAAGCTACAGTGGAATACGTATCCTGGTGCATTGTCAATTCTACCCAAATTTGCTGATAGTCAGCAGGAACTCCCATTCTCGAATAGCAATCCCGGAAACACCTTTACTGCCATCATTTATTCACAATTAGGATCAACTGCCGTCCTTTATCGTTTACTTCGCAGCGTTGCGAAGAGTAAATATTTAGATAAAGTATGTATTTCAATTAGTAATTTATTAACATTAATTACCAACGGTAAATGTTTAATTTTATAAAATTAACTAAATACAATTTAAACAAGAAATATTTGAAACAATTTTTTATTCGTTCAATTAATATGACATTAATATTTGAGATAAGATATAGAAACAATTGCACAAACTTTTTCTTGATAATCAGTAAATAAATAATAAGACAAATCTTATCCATTTCTTTCTATTTATCAGATAATACTATTGTGGAATTCGGAAATTGCACAGCCACGTCGACCACGTTGGCAAGGTATCAAGGCATCGATACAAGTAATATCAGTAGATGGTATTTCCCAACGATTTTATCCACACAAATCGATCAAAACCAGTGCCATATTATCATTAGATGAAGATGCCACATTGAACACGGATGAAATAGATTTTGCTTTCGTCGTTTGGCGTGAGTTTCCTGATAGAATAGTAGGTTATCCTGCGAGATCTCATTACTGGGACGATTCAAAGGTGAATATTGCACTGTTGAAACTTTAAAACTTTTTCATTGTAAAAAATTCACATTAAGATTAATCGTGCCAATTGATAAATTTAACGTTTCGCTATTTCACAGCGTTCATGGGGCTACACCAGCAAATGGACTAACGACTACAGCATAATTCTGACGGGCGCTGCTTTCTATCATCGTTACTACAATACTTTGTACACGGAACTGCTGAGCACGACTCTGCACAAAACGGTGGAGCAGTCGCAGAATTGCGAGGATATCCTTATGAATTTTCTGGTCAGCCACGTAACTCGAAGGCCACCGATAAAAGTCACACAGAGGAAGCTGTATAAGGATACGCCAGTTACCGGGATCAGGTAAATCTACATTTGGATAACTACTGAAGCCGACACGAATCTCGAAAATGGTGAATTTTTATTATTGAAATTTTTTCTACAGCTCGCCATGGAACGATCCGGATCATTTCGTGCAACGTCAGACCTGCATGAATACGTTCGTCGCCGTTTTCGGTTATATGCCATTGCTGAGATCCAGCTTGAGACTGGATCCGGTTCTTTTCAAAGATTCCGTGAGCAATCTACGCAAGAAGTATAGGCAGATCGAGCTAGTTAGCAACTAATAGCGTTTTGTGTCTCGAAAATAATCCCTCGGGATGCAAGGATCTCATTATGGGGAGTAAATGTGTAAAGTAAATGATTGGATGAGGTGTGTCTGCATGATGGGAGAAAGGTTGTACGTAATGATTAACGAGGGGGTTTGATAAATTGTTTAATTTAAGGCTATATCAATGAATGGAAGGACAGACCATTCTATATTTTAAGCATGAACCTTAACGTTCCCCCACACTGGGTTTTGATGCCATATGCCGTTAAGAGTTAAATTACAATCGTGTCCTAATTGCATACTCTTAATCAATGTATATAATATAAATATATATACAAATCGTTTCATAGTTATTAATAAAAAAATGATTATTTAACAAACCAAAGTGATTTGTTTCAATCGCTAGAACGAGAAACGACCACAAAATTTGCCTTCGATCAATAGTATCCGATTGAAAAGAGTTCAAGCTGAGTGATTAATTTAAGAACAAAGAAAGGCAGAAGGCGGATGTAAGAATGACTGGAAGAATTTCAGGGCTGGATCATGAGGAAAAAAGGAATTTTCTAGTGTTGCAAAGTTTCAGATTATTAGTCGTTAGATTATGTATCAAGAGAATGTGGTATATGAAAATTGTAATATCGATTTGACTTTGAAATTATAGTAATAAGTGTAAAACGGGGCTGAGCGGGGGGGGAGGGGGGGATTTCAGGGTTAAAAAAGGTGCGAGATTCGGTGTGGTGGAAAAGGCGAGGGCGTAGCGGGTACGCTGATTCTCCACCACTCCAGCCACTGTAAAAGTGAGCTCCCTTCTTTGTTGACGGTTTGTTAGAAAGGTGACTATGCCAAGAAGACAGGAGGTATCGAGTACGGCTCGCCAGTATCTTAACCAGTCACCTTTCTCTCCTCGCGAGCGTAGCATATGCTGTTCTGCAAAGTCGATGGCGCTACCGTGGCTGTGAACGTCCAACGGCGCTGCAGACCTCATCCTCGAGGAAACTCCGACCTTTGCCTCAGCTGAATTTCTGCCGAATTCGACTTCCGGTCTGTTAGTGATATTACCTTTTCCCAAACGTCCTATTTTTTTTCACCACTCACCTTTTCCACTTTTTTTTCAAACTTCCTTCAGTCCCATTGATCACCCACATTGTCCTTGCAATTTTATTTGCCCAAGAAGAAGAAGTAGAAGAAGAAACGATGGTCTTACTTACCAGTGTCCTGCTCGCATTGGCAATTGTCTCCAGAGTGGGTGAGTTGTCATTTTCTTTGCTTCCCCATATATGGGCTCCTCTACAGCAGCCACCTCGCACTTTTCTGCCTCACTTTGCACCATGTGTATCATTACGTAGCAATTGATTCTACGGATTTTACTCGGTAAAATCATTGCTGAAGCTCCCGGCACTTTTCGTGTCAAGGAAAGAAAACAGTTTCTACGGTCGATATTGCAAATTGACTCTTTGGTAATCCTGGAGTATTATTTTTCAAGCGAAAGAGGCAATGTGATGACATTAAGCGTATAAAACAACATTGCGGCATTATCTTACCAAAATACAACTAACGGTATATACTTGCGCACGAAATAAGACAAATACGAGTAAACGTTAAATTTATTATATTGCGGCATAATTATATATACACGCCGAAGAAATAAATCAATGTAATATCGAAATGTTTCATGCCAGAAATAAGCTGTATAATTTTGTACGTAATAAAATGGCGGGAAAAATTCAAACTATCTAAAAGTCTAATTGACACGCGTGAGTGAGTAAGACAGGGGAAGGTGAGGGGTCGAAATTATCGTGCAATTAATGAGAAAAGGATGAGTAGAGAAGGAAAGGAATGGGTAATGAGTATAAATCAGAGGTGGAATAAGGGGTTATGTGTGCGAGGTATAAAGCAAAGAACGGGTCGGAGGAATAAATATGAAGTGGGGAGTGAGAGATTAATGGATAAAAAATTGATGAAATCCTAAGCTGTCGAGCAAGTTGCTGATTGCTTGGCTGGTGTTGCTGCACGTTAGCCGCGAAAATGTCAGTTTACGTAATTGAACGGAGTTGCAGGCAGGCTGAGTTGAATAACTGGCACACGCGGAAATCGAGATCGGTCCAAGTGCCGCCCGCCATTTCGAACCCCCGGGGGTGCGACAGTCTCGATTCAGCCTCCGTTTAATCCGTTCGCCCGTTTCACTGCATTTTTTCACGCGCCGTATTTTCAGCGGATATCTCGTGGGAAAACCTCGAGATTTTCCTCCGGCCGTTTTTCCACGGGCTTAAAAATTGCTCTCGAGCGTTTATATCGATTTTGCAAACAAAAAACATCACTTACCTGCGCATACCTACCTTAAAATTGAGATCGATTCGAGTGCCGCCCGCGAACTCGAACCCCCTGGGGGTGGGACTGTCTGGATACAGCCATTACAGCCTTTTCATTTATCCGTTTGACAGTTTTTCTGCATTTTGTCACGCGTCGTATTTTCACCATATACCTACCTCGTGGGAAAACCTTCAATTTTCCACTAATAAAAAAATTCTTTAAGAATTTGTATCGTTCATCCTAAAATATACCACTTGCTTTCGGGTAAGGCATTTTGGACGCCTCTGAACATTGACGTAGGACAGTGTTTAGCTCCGTAACTACGACAGTTAAGAATGTTTTTATTTTTACACTTTACAAACTTTTTCGATTTGCATTCAAAAGGATCTTATAAAAAATTTATACTTACATTTTTTAATTACAGAAATAAATTAATATTTAAATTGTAACTCTGGAGCAGAATATTTATACCTACTTGATAGTCGGTTTAAATATTTTTTTGACAATTTACCAATTAATTTGTTTTAAAAGTTTTCGTCACCCTAACCTATAATGGCTCTTGATGCATTTTTAATTATATAAAAAACTACTGAGAAAATAACGGTTCAAACGTGGCAAATTCACTTTTTGATACCATTGAGATAGTTGTATGGGAATATGAGCAGATAAATATCAATTTATATGATATATAGGGACGATTAAGGATCGCGATTAATTTCTTGGTAAGATTTATGGCAAAGGGGGTTTAAGTGGATAAGTCGGAGCAAATATGAGGTTGATATAATCGTGGTTGGGAAGATGTTTCGGTACCCGTCTCGTTAAGTTTATGACGAATAGCGCGAGTCTCCTCTGTTTGTTGTTTAGCAGCGAAAAATCAGGGGGGTGAATGGTGGGGGGAGAGGGTGGGGTACAAGGCTAACAAAGAGCATCCCGCGGGATCAGTGGCGTAGGTCAAGCATTCCCCGCGCAAAGATTCAAGTTTCATCTTGCTGGAAGTTAACGGAGACTTATGGGGCCCCGTGGACCCGCAATCTCCGGGGCCCTTTCGAGTTTGCGGGCCCTGCGAACTCGCAGGACCCCGTAGACGTTTAACTGCCGTGAATAAGCCCTGTTCGGATGATTTAAGTCCTGACAAATGCTCCACCGGATCGTAAAATCACTTTTTCATCTTTGGAAAAAATTCCGGCCGGCTCACCGAGAGGCCCTCCACCGATATTCCCTACATTTCCTGGTTTCCAAACAAACAAAATGGTTTCATTAAAAGTTTACGGCATTTGTTAATAAGCCGCCCTGATTTACTCAATACGCGTTTACAAGAGTATCGGATCGCTTACGGTATTTATGTGTTTGTGGTAAAATTTACGATGGTCATTTTGGGTCGTAATCGATCGTTGTTAATTATCCCCAATGGTTAAAAATTACGATGGTAGATTCATTATATATATATATGTATATATATATATATATATATATACTCTTATGATACAGGCGCAACGGCACAACAAATCACTCGAATTCTGTGGATAAAAAGGAGGTTATGTTGAAAAGGAAAGTGCAAGATGTTGGCCATGTGCACCAATGCGCGTTGACTATCGCCTTTCGAACTGATGGAATATGATGTAATTGAAATAATAAGGAATTAAAAGCCTAATAACTCCGAACAGTGCTCGTATTTTCATTACTTGCAAATTAGACACGCGGTATTAGGGACGATTAAGCATTTGGCGAGTGACACAACTTCCTCTTTTCGGTGAAATTAATAAACAATCCCAACAATGCGGATGAAGTATGCAAATGAATCGGTGAATAGGAAGCGAGCGGTAATTAAGCTCCGTGGTACACATGAAAAAAAAGTAACGAGTAGGTTAGATTAGGTTAGAACGTAAAAGTTGAGGCTGGCTTTCATGGCGCTGAAATAGAAAAGCGAGACTGGTTGGTTTTGGAAAGGATTAGACAAACTACATTAACCGGTACTGAGTAAGTAGCCGGGACTCGATGACAAAAAGAAACTTTTTGTATCGATGACAAAAAGTGGGCCATACGTGCTTCTGGCGCCAAATTAAGGACAACGCGTCACAGACTGTCGAAAGAAAACGAGCAAACTCGATGTATTAGTGCCCGGTGAAATCTCTCACTGTTTTCTTAACCAAGATA
This sequence comes from Prorops nasuta, assembly GCF_024137725.1. Taxonomy (NCBI): domain Eukaryota; kingdom Metazoa; phylum Arthropoda; class Insecta; order Hymenoptera; family Bethylidae; genus Prorops; species Prorops nasuta. Next base: position 3,022,526 of record NW_027116821.1, on the reverse strand, counting down.
TTTTCTTTCGTCTTTTATGCAACCGCATCTACTGTCGTCGCAAATTATCCCGCGCACAATGATAAAAATATAACCTGTATACCGCGCGCGCCACGCAGTCCACACACAACTATAAGTAATAAAGTATTACGTGCGATATGTATAAATGTATTGACTCGTTGCGAATTTATTCGAGAGGTGAAATCTCGTTATTCGCGTTGTGCAGAAGTAAGAAGAAAGGAAAACGAAGCAATAACACAGGTACACACACCACGTTACATCTGCACTAGCGGGAGTAGACGGGAAGGGGTTAGGTGAAACCCGGTTTCGTTTCACGTGGTTTGGCGGATTTCGAGGGCGAACCTCCAACTCGTTTGTTTATTTACTTCAGCATTCCATTTTTCTGCACTGTCCAAAAATTAATCACCATTCGCACGATCTTTATCCTTAAATATGACCCATCGAACAACCCGTTTTGCCTTTTACTCACCATCTCTTCCAAGGTCCTTCAAGGACAGACCAGATTTTCCCTAACCTATAAATTAGTTTAAGCACACGCGAGCCTCGTGTCGTGATTATCTTTTTAGCGCGCAAGACATTTTTCCTCGGTGGGATGTTTTTATGGCCAGTTATTGTAGCTTTGATGGTTTTTCAAGTGATTTTAGGTTATTTTTGGACGTAAAAGGAAATAACGGTCGGCGTTCGGGCGTGATGGAGAATTTCGCGAAGGGTTTAGAAACGAAATGGCGAGCGATAATGAGACATTTGAAATAATGGCAGAAATCTTGCAACGGGCCCTGTCCATTCTCTTTTCCCTCGCTTGCATCAGAGTGAAGCAGGGCGCGGCCGAAGGGGACAAGACGTCGACCTTGGGGGAGACTATCTTTTCGAGCGAGAGAAAAAAAGGGGCAAAATAAATAGATCGCACAGAAAGTATACCGTAGTAAATATTATCCTTGATAGGAATCCTTGTGCGAGAAACCGGCTCCGTCTGATTTTTTTCCTTTCGTCTCTTTCTCACCTTTTAAATTTCGTTCAGGAACCCCAGCCGCAACCCCGGGATTCCAAAAATCTGTGGAATGTCGTTATTGTGACCGGTGACAACTTATTTCATCCTCCAGTAAACTTCCGATGAGAAGACAAATTCCACGGTTCCATCTAAAAATAAGCTTGTTTCTTCTGTTTCGGTCATCGGCCATCAGATTGCTTTTCCTCACACAGCACCAAGCGAATTAAAGACATCTTTTAGACGTGTTTGAGTCAATTGGATGATTAAAAGAAGTCCATAAGACAACTTTTAGTCAAGTGTCCTGCGAAGGGTTCTTTTTAAGCAAATCGCCACCAGGGTGTATGGCGGTATGTGCGATAGCAGCGTTAAGTGGAGGGAAGCGAAGTCAAAAACGTGAGCGACATTTGCGCAGATTTGTTGCGTATTAGGTCTGCGAAGGAGGGACCTTGAGGGGAGGAGACCAATGAAAGTGAGGTTATGGCACAAATCCAACGCGACGCGACGAAGAAATAGATTTTACCCTGGGAAAGACCTTGGAGCCGCTCTTTCTTAATTTCTACATCCTGGTGATTGCTCCTTTCTTTTTTCCATTCTTGTAATATCCAGATCACTTGCGTAGTAGCCGCGACCTCGATCATTAATCATGGAAACGCCCAGTCCGCGTCGCGGATCGGCCTTCGCTCGAATTTCGATATTTATTTCCGGGTCGGCCCTCCTCCTTCCATTTAATAATACCCACTGGCTATCGGACTTATCCGGGATCATTAACGCAATATCTCGTTTCGACCATTTCGACGTAACTGGGCCGACATATCACGAATTTCAAGAACACATTTTTTCAATCACCCCGAGTCCCTGATCGTTACCCTACAATCATATATCTGTTATGTTCCCTGGAGATATGATTATTTTACCTCGCACTTGTAGCCATTAACCTTGTTCGGCCTCACGTTACGAGTTTTTGCCGAAAATTCCATTAGCATGCTGCGTAAAGGAAAAAATCGTAACGAGCAATTTGTTTAAGAGGCTTTTATAACACTCGTTTTGCTTCTTAACGATTTTTCTTTCCAACCAGTGAGTTCTCGCCAGCTGTGATACAGATACATATACACACATATGCACGAGTTTGAGAATATCATCAGCCTAGAGGAGTTGAGAGACCTCATTGATTATGCATTAGGAGAAAAGGCGATTATAATAGACAGTCAAGGAAGTAAATCGCTAATTAGACAAAACCGGAGGTTTCCCCGATCGGTTTATCATGCTCATTGTACTTAATGCAAGAATAGCGGAAAATATATATCGTTGGCTGTGTATTGTAAATCGGGTGTAAGCGTGAGTGTGGAAAACAAGAGTGGTAATACTTAAATAAACGCATAGGAGCACATCGTATGGCCTTTCGAGCAGCGAATTTCTGCGTGCTGCTGCATTTCACGTGTGCTACGTGTTTCTTAATGCCTCCCGTATGGTTACGCGCCGAGATTTCCGTGGGAGTAAGAACGATCGGTCTCACGGATCGATCAAGGCTTTGCGTTACCGTGCTCGAGAAAGGAACTTGAGATCGATCGTACGATTTTTCCACGGCGTGCCGGACCTTCCCCCATTCTTTTGTATCCTGTTGTTTTCCCATCATTGCAATACCACACTCGCAGCGACGCCCGAGAGAGTTTCAGATCCGTGTAAAGATCAGCGCGGATCGCTAAAAATCGGTCAGATACCGATCGGAGACCGATAAGTCGAACGATCGACTAATTTCCATGGGGAGCCTCGCGGTGATGCAAAGGATTAAAGTAAAACCCCGAAGGAAGTAAAATTTGAGACTCTTTAGAGAAAATAATCGTCCTTCGTGTTTTCGTATTATCTCGATAAAATATCTTTATGATTCATTTTTCTCCAATTTCGAGATTTCAACGTTCCCATCGATTAAACCATATGATTAAGTTTATTCCGCTTCATTAAAATTCACCGCAGCCTGTCGACGTTACGTGCACACGCACGTGCACATACGTATATATATTCACATATCCAGAGCAATACATCTCTTGTGAAAGCGAGTGGTTAGCCGCAGTTGGGCCTAACGATAACATTAACGCTGTTAAACAGTCAACGATCTCGCAGAAGAAGCCATTTTAGTGCCCGGAAGAAATCATGGTGCCTCTCGCATGATTATTATCTTTATTCTCTTACCTGTCCTCTTTGTTTCTTAATATTTCGCATAAACCCTCTCCTCGTTTACGTTCACTATTAACTATCCAATATGGTGGAGCAAGTACAGAGAATTGATCCATGAATTATAACGATATGGACAAAGATCGATTTAAATAATAATAGTAATAACAATAAAGAATAGCATACCGAGTAAAAATGGAGATTTGGGAAAAATGATTAAAAAAATGATGAAAGCTGTACTGGCAAGAGTCGGAATGATTTTATATAAGAGAAAGCTAGATTGTTCATTGAGAACAATTAGTTATTCGTATTTTGCAATGTTTGTGCCTATTATTGGTGTGTACGTGATGGTAATTGCTGAGTATCTCCATGTCCGCGAGTCGTCGGGATCATCCAGGCAATTTGACAGGGCTGGCTAAGTGCCGATAGCCGTCCGTCTTTAAATACAATGATTATCGAGGACTGAGTGACTCCAGTTGGTGTTGTTCGTCATGCAACCTGTAAAACAGGGATAATGTTAGATTGCGCGAAATGTCGGCAAGATCCAGTGATGTGACGTGCGTCGCTTCACAAGCAGGCTGGTCAATAATTTTGAAAGACTGCGTATATGCTAATCGATGAAACTGATTATTTTTTAACGAGCTGGCAGATCGTCTTAAGAGACCGGTTTGATGGCTTCACATGATGCTGGAAATCCTCCAACGAGTGGACTCTCCGTGCGCTTTTAATTAAAAAAGATTTTCTTTGTGGAAGATCTGCCAAACGACAGCGGTCGAAAGTCAAGTGCAATCAATGCTTCCAGATAATTCGTGATACGTAACACGTGTTCCGGAAATCGTAAAACTGGGATAATAGAGAGGTCGATAATCGCAGTCAATCATAGCTGATTACAATAATGCACTGCTGCCAAATGTCTATATAAAATGGGCCCTAGCAAGAGCGCGGTTTAATAACATGTCCCATGCACGAACACTTTCCCCATGCCCGATATATGCGTGTGTCGCAAGCTACAGGGTGTCCCAGAAAATTTTGCAGCAATTATCCGAGGTTACTCTTTGTACGACTACGAGCAAAAAAGTCCTTTACCGTTTTCTCGAACAATGCCTACTTACCGAATTATGACTCATCAAAGTATGACCAATGAGATTACAGTAGGCGTTTCTCGAGCATTGATTTACTTGGAGTAATTCAATAACTGATCTATCGATGATCGCATAAAAATCTTAAGGAACTGTTTTACGCTAGCCATTTATTTTTGTAGATTTAGGTCATTTGGGTCTTTATTATGGACAAAGCATGTAGTGTAAAAATTTCAGTAGACAATAAACCAGATGTTATATCGTCATGGGAAAACTCCACGAACGCCCAACGACATGCACTAGATATAAACGCTCCAAGGATGCCCTGGCAAAGTCTATAATAATACTCAAGGCACTCGTGTATAAGTGTTTATTTGTATGCGTGTGTTTCATACGTTATTCCATATCGCTTTCTCCCGCAATGTGCACGCATATCTTGCAGTCTCTTCATATTCCATAAGCACAACGATCTACCTATTTGGTCAACACAGTATGCTCGCATTTTATTACCACTTGCTATCTTACACTTTTAATATCAATATTCACCAATCTATTGCTATTGTTATTACGAAATTCCTCGAATATTCGAGACAGCGCGGAATTCCCGCAAATGCCTGGCCATTACAAAGCGTTGAACCAACGCATTTACTTGCTTAACGAGTTGACTGCAGAATAAATATCATTCATTTTGGTTACTTAACCGAAATTCAAAAACCTTGCAAAAAAAACGTTCACACTTTTTTTCAATAAAGTTTTATCATCCAAACTGAATAAAAGATTCGACGAAATTGCGTCAAACGTTTCATTTTTTAAAGAACTTTTTATCTTTAAAATCTACTAGGACAGGAGCAAGTTTACGACGACCCAAAAATTTTCAGGCGAGGATGATTGTTTCCCAATTTTAATCATTTTCTCGGTTAATGAGCTTGATTAAAGTTCACGGTGGATGAGATCGTGATGTTACGGGCCGGCGCATCGTGACTTGCTCAATTCTTCGATTGTATTATTTTTCTTAATTAAGAGTTGCGTATTTGTGTCTGACGTTGGTGAGGCTCCATCGAATAGAAAGTAAACACGTCAAATTCGAGTGACAATTCGAGCGATTAGTAGGACTGGCTCACTGGTTACGACACGTTACTTAAAAACGATATTGCACTCGCATTCCTTCCATCCGTCACAATGCAAACCAAACGACACAATACAAATAATAATAATAATAACAACTATGGTAATAAGAGTAACAATTGTAATAAGACAGCCCGGTTCTGAATTTAAGAAAGTTATCCGATTCGCCAAAGCGTGGAAAATTGCTGATCTTAATAATACGGCGCAAGAAAAGCAATGCGATGTTGCATTAAGAGTACTTTTTCTTTATTAGTATATAAAGCAAAATATGTTTTCAAAGAAGGGATAATCTCGATGATGCTGGCTGGCAGGTTTTGCAGATGAAAAGTGAGAACGTTGGTCGTCGAGTTTCACGTGTGTCTAAAAGCGAGCGTGAGGTATTTCAGAGTTTCTTTCTACGGGATTTCCTGTATTCAATTGGAAATAGGAGGCAATTGTTTTCAATCCGCTCGGGGTTCTCAGCTAATTGGCCAAAGTTATTCCCGCGCGAAGACGAAACTCGCGATAATCGCACTACTAGATATGTACGTCTACGCGTAATTAAAGTCGAAGCAAATGGGGCGGCAATCACGAAGGAGCGCTAGAACGCAGCAGAAAATGCCAAATAGTACACAATCCTACGCTTTTCCTACACCTTCGTCACAAATGCCTCCGCTCAAATATCTCACAGATTTACACGATAGATTCGACGTTCGACAGGTCGACCTAACCTCTGCGTAAGAACGGAAGTCTATTTTTAGTCGTTGGAGCAATGTCAGTTTTTTCGAGATTGAACTCATCACCAATAAATACGAGTGTTGTTGATGACAAACTTGAACGATTCTCCACGCGGATCAACGTTGGTGATTAGGTGATTCTTTATTTCAAAGACAGCTTATATGAGTTAATCCTTGAAGAGCCTCGTAAGAAATACTTATGCAAATAGGCTCTCCCAGGTATCTTGGAGTTGTGGATTTTTCTGTAAATTATTACATGTATTAAATTATCACGTTAAACGGTATATTAGAGGTCACTGTATTACCACGCACGAGTAGCCTTTTTAGGGTTATGTTTGGCGCCACCATCGATCAGCTGCACCGCATGGCGTTTCGATCACCTGTAACGCTGCCGCCGGGGTAGAGTCTTCATTAGCTAGGTTATGAAAGGAGAGACACAGGGCAGGAAAGGAACGTTTATTAATTGATTACACGAGAAAAGTCAGTGGCTTCATAACCTAACCTATAGATAATTATCATCAATCTATTACGGGAAGTTTTAAAGCCTCGATAAAGGTGAAGGATTAATTTACCTCGGTGTGGTTTGCCTCGTAAACTACAGCTATGAGCCTCGTCCCTCTCACATTTCACTGTTCGCGAGAATCCCCGGGGGAATCGGTTAAACTTTAAGGAAGGCTAGGTCGTCATAAAGAGGAATCGCGATCTAGCTGGGGCTGGAAATAACAGTAAATTGAACAGGGATAAAAAAGGAAAATGCGAGCCGAGCTGTTCAAGATTGGAGAGTGAATTGTGCAAGATTTTCTTATCGCGGTGCTTGGGGAGGGCCCAGAAAGCTGGACGTTTGCATGCCAAGAGCCACATTGTCTCCGTTTCTCTTGTAAGTTTGCACACCCACGCTGCTTACAGCAAAGTTACACCTCGGCCCGTTTATCGTCGTCCCTTATTTTCTTCCTTTTCTGCTTTTACTCAAGCTTGTTAACTGATCGTCCCGCAGCGGCCACCAACAAAGAGAGCGCGGCTCAACAATCACTCTCTTACCTGTTTATGTGCACGCTCCTCGTCACTTATAAAAACAAATGCAACGATCCCAATAATCTCAACCTAACCTCGCCATTACAAACCGCGCGCGATCCTTCTATTTTTATCCCTTGACACGCCTAGTAGCCCTGACCGCTATCTTTCATTAATTCTTTAACACAACTGATTCATAACCTATAAAATATTATCTCCCATTGTATATCAATGATTATTAGCAAACGATTACTTGCTTTTCCCGCACTTTCAAATCTCCCATTAAATTATAGTTCTAACCTATAATTCTTTCTCCTCACAGTTCCAACTATATTACCCTTCTAACGGTGCTAATTTCACAGCGTTCGATCTGCCATCTTTGATCAATTTTTCTTACGTCACTCTCCTTGCTAGCTCGCAAAGTAATAAATTATTTTGATCGTACTTTATCAGCCCTCTGTAACCTTTGCTAAATTCAATTATTACACGACACGATAAGTTATTCCCAGTAGATCAATAATTCAATTTAAGATTCATCCTCGATCGATCTCGGTCGCAATGGGATTTTTATACATCGATGACTGTGTTTAGCAACAATGTAGCTCGTCTTTTGTTTGTCAGAGAAAGAGAAAGGAGTGTGCGAGTAGTGTTGTGTATTATGCGGCTCCTTGAACGAGGGAGCAAGTATGGAACGCGTGTACCTCGTGGAATTCCGTTGAAAGGAAAGCCACATGGGCACTGGTCAGGGAAGAATCGGCGAACAGGAAGAGACCAACAAAGAAAAAGAGGAGAATGTGGGGGGAGGTGGGTGCAAGGAATAAGGAACGGGGGGAAAAATGAAGCGGAGGTCAAGCAGGGCCCGATTAATTATCGCCATGTAAGAAAACGGCGGAGATTCCGCCTGGTCAAGTATGGATCGGCTAAGACGCTGCTTTCAAAGGTTAGCCAGTCCTTAGCGTTTACATAAACGCGCGCGCACACCCCTAAGAGGCAGCCTTGACACGACTGCATCTTGTTAATCTCTCTCCATGCTTTTACAATTTTCGCCGTTTTAGCCAATCCGACCATCAATTACTCTCGCTCGCGACGATTTGTAAAAATGTCTGACAACACCTAGGCCATAACTCCATCACGTTTATCCCTTCCTTGAGAATTTTTACCAAATTTTTTAAGCCTGGATTAATTATCGATAAGTTGGTTAATTCCTTCTCATAAAAATACTTCGATTTACGTTACAGTTGTTTGAGCTTGGTGAATGCTTGCCAGCCGGATGACTCCTCTGGTTTCGCATCCAGCGAGAGAACTGGTAATATTGTCTATAGAGGTCGCAAAGAATTGATATATCGCGTAAGCCAAAATATGCTATAAGTTTAAGGCGACAAGCCGTAAAAGGCGGAACGATTAAGCGAGACACGTGAAAGTTTTCAAAAACGTACCGTGAACGGATAGCAAGCACAAGAAATGCGTTGGCACTATTACTCCTTTTTCCCCTCGAGTCTCGACAGACTTTCGATCGGGCCAGTTAGTTAAGGTTAGTGTTAGTGCACAACATAAACCACACGCTGGGAACACGTAATACCCATTGCTCTACCAGCAATTGTCCCCCTACCATTCAGCTTAACGAGATTATATCACATATTTGCATACTTATGCTTCTCATAATTTCGTAGCAGTTTTAGCGAATTTCATAGTGCTCCCTTTCGTAATTCATTTCATTTACCAAATTACGATCCTAACCTACAATCTCGTAAAACAATTGAATTTTTTAGTCATAATTCGTTTTCAGCAGTTAAATGGTAGAACCATTAATTACTTTTTGTATATATAAAATGGGTAAGAGAGACGCGAAGACATTTAAATAATTTCTCACGTACTCGACGTAAAGTGTCAAGCACGTTCCTAAAACGTTCCAGTGTGTTTGCGGTTTCAATTTGCCACATTAGAACGTTTTAGGAACGTCTTTGACACTACCTGCGCTATTGTATAAGAATGAATGGGGAGCTTAGCAGGGGTTAAGTGTGTTAATGGAAGATCTTAATCTGGCGGATTTTATTTGCTCGATTCCGTACCAATTATCTCGATCGATTGTTGCGTCAGGGTCACGATAATTAATTAATTCTTCTCGTGCTCTCGGTGGGATCGTGAAAGACGAGGGAGAAAAAACGAGCAGAAAAAAGAAAGCTACCGTGTCTCGAGCTGGATAAAAATTATGTAACGATATTAAATGTGACGAGTTATGTAAGTGCGTTACAGCCATGATTATCTCGTTTATCGTCTCATCTGCACCGGCTCTACTCGGAACGGGCCAGTTTCGCGACAAATTTGCCTAATTAACATCAGATCTGTGAAATAAAATTATATCTCCTGCAATTTACAGTCATTCTCAGTTCTGCTAATCTAAAAATTTCGTCAATCTCGACATTTACCGATCACCTTCGAAAACGTTACAACGATTATTTATACGTTTACTTTTTATCTTCTTGTACTTATCCTATTGGAGGTTAGGTTGAAAACAATATAGTAAGATTTCCCTATTAATTTCAGTGAACCGTACAAACTGGCGTTGTTGGAAATGTGAGAGAAATGCTGGGTGGTCTTTGGAAAGGCTCGAGAGGTGTCGCATAAAACCTGGCTCGAGCATTGAGTTGGTTAAGAACTCACTCGTACATGTCGTATATCCAATCTTAAGTTGGCCTCAAGGTACGCTGTGCCTGCTGCACACGGAATGTCTCGTCGAGTTTACTAGACACTTTGCAGCCTCGCATTTGCCATGTCCGTTGCTATTTTTCAACCCCCACCCCACCTACTTCGCAGTGCCATCTTTTCTTCCTCCGCGCCAGCCTCCGAGGTCCATAATATCCGAGATAAAGAGGATTTCTTCTATTTTTCTCAACTCCCGTCAAGACAGATCTATACAAGTCGCTAATGATCAAGAGACACAGTAGTATCTCGACAGTAAGTAATTCTAAATAATTTGTCAAATTAATCCCATACAGCACCAAGTAACTTAAAGACATCTTTTAGACGTATTTTAGCTCATTTACGTGAATAGATTACTGATCTATTTTTTTCCGTAATAGATAATGAAAGAAAACAATCGTTCTGCCGTGAAAAAGAAATGGAACGATTTTGAGGCTAGAATTTGGAAGTTGATAGGGAAAGGCCCGAGGTATTAGGAGAGATGAAGAAATAAAAGTGAAGTCGAGAGTTGAAGTGCCGCGTGAGGAATATGACTGGCAATAAGTTTATCGAGGATATTTCTTGTGCGAGCGTTGCAATTCCCGCTTGCGTAGGAGGATCGTGGGACCAGGCTGAAAATGTCGGCGTGTCTTTAGTAATATCTTCAAGGAGCAGAGATCGTGAGTGGGTGTTGCCGTCCATTGCGGGGGCGTTCACGGGGATTCCATCTCTTTTCCGCTTACTCGCTGCCCGAGAGTAAACGGCACATTAATCTTTTCCAAAGGGCAACACGAGCACAGCAGCCTTTGCTTACCTTCCCTTACCTTAGCCAACGTAACCTTACTTTACCCTCTATCTTATATACTATATATATATATACTATACCTTGCTTTATATTTCAACTTGTCTCGATTTAGTTTTAATCCCACGACAGAGGGGATTATACTGCCCACTTCATATGCGGAACTAAGACAGTTCTCACACTACTTAACTCCTCCACCTAACCTAAAATGGACGTCACGATTGAGACCACAGCAGACTGCAGACTCTTATCGAAAACGATGACGAAAAAAAATACGCGTTGCCAATAAAAGGAATCTGTAGTTTCCAAAGAGATTCGACGAAATTTCACAAAAGCCATACGATGATCAATCTTGCTGACATAACCTTAGAAACTATTAGCGTAATCTCACTTTTGAAAGAATTTTAGAGAATCCACTATTTTGGCGAAATCGATATAGGTGTAGATATTTTATTTTTTCTTACGAATAATTATAGTTGATGCACAAAGACAAGATTCTTCTGTCAGTTCTGCTATAAGGCTTTGCCAGGATGACCTTTTCTACTTGAAGACTACTAAGGGGCATAAATTTGAATTTCGAGCGTTCAATCTTAATCTCGACGCGCAACGGTGGCACAATACACGTTGCATTATCAATGCGTGGCAAAATCTGTTAAGAAAAGATTTTGAGGTCCGAGGATCCATGCGAGTGATATGTCGGTCAGCTGTTCATAAGAGGAGAGAGAATGGTTAAGGCCACTGCTGGAAAACTCCTATTTCAAGGTGCATTCGCGTACATCGACCTCCGACAGGCTCCATGAAGCCAAACACAATCATAAATATGATGAAACTTACCCATCTGACCTCCTACATCTTTATTATCCTCCATTCTCGTTCGCCATCTTTATTACAAAATCCTACGCCAAACACCTGTAAGATCGACTGCCATTGTCAATCCTTTCCAAACGGTTCTCGATTCTACCGATTTCTCAAAAAGAATACTTAAAGACAATCATAGAATTTATCCTAGCTAGCCTTTCGTCATCTTTCGGTCAACCTCTTGTTAGCCGCTGTCCCCCATCTTTCTCAGAATAAATTTATATTTTTCTTGTACCGAGACAAGAGAGAAGCTTCTCGTGTTATTATCATAAATTTTCAAACGGTCCTCGATTCTAACGATTATTTAAATGAAAAATTCAAGACAATCATTGAATATCTAACCTCTCTCGTCAGTCCTCGGCTCACCGCCCTTATTCACGTTGTTGTCATCTTTGTTACATCGGGAATTTGTGTGTCTTCGAAAAAACAGGTAGCTCTTTTAACGATTCCCGTTTCACGCTTGTTGTTTCATAATTTATAATCGTGAACTTCGCTTAACATTAAATTTTTTATAAATATTACATACAGCCGGGAGAAGATTGGAAGCATAGCGTATATAAGGAGGTTAGGTTGAGTCACGATAAAAATTTAACGTGTTCGTTGTGCGAAATTACTCTAGTGGGTGTTATTAACAAAAATAGATGTAAGCTAAAGGTGCAACACAAAGTTAATAGTTCAGCGTTGGTCATTTAAGGAATAATTACACGTTTCAAATAATATCCGCGATTCCATTGCCAAAGCGGCTTTTGGTCTCGCACTGTTCTTTGTCAATTTTTTGTCATTATTTTCTCTCTATTTCTCTGTCTCTGTCTCTGTCTTTTTCTCTCTTTTAAAGCTCTCATGCTCACTTAATCCTTATTACTCTTGCCATCTCGAACCCTCGTTTTAACTTTTTCTCCCCATTTGTTATCCTCTTTCTTAAGGTAAATCCATCGACGATAATCCAAGCTGCATGGCAATTTACGCGGAAACACACTCCGCTGATAATTGCATAAGGCGACCTTCTTTCTTCCATGGCCGTTTCCCTTGCCCCAATCGTTGACATTAATCACAAGAGTTTGCTCAACAAGTCGATAAGATTTATGTTGAAAGAAAGATCCCTCGGGTCTTGCAACGGGATAATTTTGTTGGTTTTTATTGTGTACTTGGATGGATTCGAGGAAAAGTTCGATTATTTTAGGTTAGGTTAAGCATCTGCAGCGCTACCGTCGCCACGCTGCGCGCCGCCCGGCCACAGTGGCAGATTTTGTAAAGTTAATTTTGCGCAAGGAGAGAAGAAAAGGGAGCTTGACTAATTGCGTGGGTTTCTGGAATGGATGAAGCCGCAGATTTCGATTTATCTCGAATCATCGTCGATGATATTTTCACCGAGACGGAGAGATGGTTGGAAATCCGAGCTAAGCCGTTACAGCGGTCGTTGCGTCAGGGATTACGCATCCTCGAATTATTAGCATACTTTCAGCGCCAGCTAGTCGCGTTTAACAAGCAAAAGGTTAGCTCTGGTAATATCACGAATTGTTTTCCTCCCCACTCCTCCCTCCTACTACAGTTAAACCCAGCCAAACCCGTCTAGAACACTCCCAGGAAATTCGTTCCGCTAAATCACCTGCCTTCGTATACAGTAAAATTCTTCGGAAAAAATTCAGTTAGACCAGACTCACGATCCGTCTATCCGTTCAGTTCAGTTAACCTAACCTAATCTGACCCGTGAGGAGGAACAATCGCACCAAATGCGATTCCGAAAAGACAAGACCGATCGATCGTGATTGATAAGTTAAATCGATTCAGCGCTCAATATATTTGCATAATTATAGGCTTCCGGCAAATTCCATGGCTGAGAGGAACAAATGTTGCGATGAAATTGAAACGAGATATTATGATTATGGGACTCGGTCGTGCGAATTACAAGAAATTGGAAAAAAAGCTTTGATGATCCTTCCGGTTGAACGAACGAAGAAAGAAATCAGGTTTTTCTGAATTCATCCAAGAAGCAGATGTAGTTTTTGTTAATGGATGGAATAATTAAGAAGTTTGTGTCACGTTATGCGAATCGATCTGCCTGGACTAACAGTGTTTTCCTCGGAGCTCGCCACGGCTGGAATCGTTGAAAACTGTCTGATATTATGCAAGTCTTGCTCCAGTTTCAAGCTCCGCTTCGGTATTCCAGCTCACTTTCACTCATTCACTCGGCGACTCTTTTATTTCAGTCCTTTCTCTCTATCTATCCTTCCAGCCAAATAATAGCTTTCTGCACAATTCTCAATTTTCCGAAATAAGTCCCACTTCCCCTCCCCCACTCCAGGACCCCATATCCACCCAATCAAATTCCGAAGACACAGGTGAATAAATTTTACACGCAGAATTCTAAAATTCGAAGGATTCGCCACTAAATTTTAGCAACGTTTCAAATTTCGATGTATAATTATTATTTCTTCAAATAGGATAATTTTCTCATTGAACGGCTGTTTCGTGCTTAACTATAATAATCTTTCTGTTTTACTCCACTTCAATGTCTCTATATTACTTCATCGTTAGCTTTCTCTGTCTTACTCAATTGCAGCGTCTCTCTTTCTCTTTCTCTTTCTCTAATCCAGTCTCTTTTACTCCATCTGTGTGCAGAGCTGCCTATTACTAGCGTCTCGTTCTCGCGCTCGGCTGCAATGCCCTCTCCCGTTTGCTCTCTAACTCAGTACCCCCTCCCTTGCTGCTTTACTCCACAATAATCTTTCTCCCTATTACTCCACTTGGTTGTCTCTTTTTCTCTCTCCCTTCACGAATCGCTTATCCTTTTCTTCCTCACTACAATTACCCTTCCTGCCCCCTCCCCCGTCACTTTTAACAGTAGTTCGCACGACTTTCACTTCTCTCAAACTTCATGTATCCTTCCTTCCTCGATTACTCCCTACCTCTCGTTCCCCTAGCACGCCTAAGCACCACGGCGGTGTTCCGTGTCGCGGAACAGCGCGATTCAGCGTGGATTTAAATTCCACACCGGAAGTCTCTCGAAATACGGTAACCCAGCCACGGACGAACAGAAATGGATAGAAATTAGAATAGAGGACTCCCCGGGGGAGTCTCCCGTAGCGTAGCGGTGGCGCTGTCGGTTTCGGCGTTTCCCCGCCAGATTGACATCCGAAAAGGGTGGGGATAGTGGTAGGCTCGATGGGGAAGGGAGAACACCTTGCGCATTTTAATCGCTCGCTAATCGTTAATGAATTTTATGCTTCTTCGGGTCATTTGCCAAGCGAAACTCTCCGATCGACTAGGAAATCACCTAGATTATGTCACTACTCTTTATTCTTCATTAAATTCCTTACCTATTTGTTTTGCTGTCTTTTTTTCTCATTCTATCTTCGACCATTACGAGAGCATCGATCGAGAAAAGCACACTCTGGCTAAATTACTTTGAAATTGTACCGAATGTAATTTGCTCTGGGGATGTAGCGCAGTAATGATATTTATTCGTCTTAATCCTGTCTAAAAATTGTCTTTTTCTCCGCATCGAATCAATCTCGAGGTGTAGCAGTTTCATAAATAATTGCTTTTGCAAAAATTTCTTAAAATAGAAGTGGGGATGTTGTTAAAAGCTGCTTAGACAGTGTTAATACCGTTTTTATCATTAAGGCCGGAGAGCGTTAACGCAAGGTCGACCGAAAATGATGTGAAAGGATCGTAGCCGATGTGGAAAGAATGAAAGAAGGATTGAATCGAATAAAATTTATGACGCTAGGAAATTAGTTGAGAGGAGATTGGAATGTTGGGGAAAAAAGAGCTGATTCAAGTGTAATAAGGAATGAAAGATACGTAATAAAAATAATCGATTGTAACGAGTAAAAATCATCGCGCTTGGCTAGCCACCGAGGCAAAAGCGGAAACGTCTTTAATCCATTTTTAATCCAAATGAATTTCTATTGAATTAGAGACGATTGGGAACAAATTGTGAAAAGATGGAAATGTGAGATAAAATTTATGACGGTAAAAAGTTAATGGAGAAGGGAACGTTTGGAATGTGTAATAAGAAACATGAGCAACCCGAGGTAGACCGATGTTAGAGGCAATAAAAAAGAGGAAAAAATGGGAAGAAAATAGAGGATGAAATAATAGACTAAAAACAAGCGATGATCTTAGCTATTGCATGTTTCGGCAGGCAAATTAATCTTTCAAAGCGAGTGAATATTTTCCAAGTGCTGTGGAGGAGACTGAAACTGAAAAATGACTGTAAAAGCGAGCGAGTATGGAGGAGGAGGAGTATAAGGGCCCGATTCCAATACCAATACATTTGCGGTAAATGTTGGAGCGTGTAAACGCAAGGTCGACCAAAAATCCGGTTACCTTTCCATTGCGCAATCCGTCGCACCACCCTGTTCTCTCTCCTCGCTCTCTCTCTCTCTCTCTCGCTCGCTCGCTCACTTGCATTTCAATAAGATACGGAGCACGAATCTCTCGCACACAAACACACGCGTAACCGTTGAGCAGTCGAGCACGCGCGGACCCGTTACACGCACACCAATTCTTCCTTTTTACTCGCGCGAAAATACATCAATTCACACGTACGAACACAATTTCGCACACACACCACCGAACCACGCTTTTCACTCGCACCAACACTCGCAAAGCGATAATTTATAGCATTCGCTAAAAACACGCACTGCTACTTCAAACTCACCACGGCCCAGTTGCTTTAATTTGGTTCAAGAAACCGACCAGGTTTTTAAAGTAGAAATTCGTTATTCCGATTGGTCGAAGCTGCAACTTAAATTTTACAATAATTTATTATACTTTTGGTAAACGCACGCAAACTTGGCTTTTAATGACTGATAATAACTCAGCGGTTGTAATAAATTGGATGCTGATGCTTCGAGGGTAATGTTAAATCAAATTCGCGCAAAATCATGCACACACACATATACAGATATGCGTTAAGGTTTGAACGTAGGATTTGCGTTATATGCGCAGCTCTAACGCAATAGTTCGAGGTGAATGTTATTTTCATTCCACGTTTCCTTCGGGTTTCCTCGAGAATTTTGATACTCGATGCCATCCGAGTGACCATACCCGCGTGGGTGTCTATGGTCTCGCGTGAAGTTGGCTCTTTGTGGACGAATTTTCACGACGAATAAATTGCAATTGCGTTTATACTCGTATAATTTTAAACCAAATTTGCTTCTACTTTCTTCCAACAACTTTCTCACAATATTATAAAAATTTGTTATATCAAAGTTCGTATTGGACTAAGCACAAAATAATTTAATTATTGAATAAAATATAACCTAAAACATGTGTGACTTCTTGAATTTGGATAGGATGGTTTTTTTAACAATAGCAATAAACTTCACGTTTTATTTCTCTATAAAATGTGCAATAATTAGTTGTAGTAAAGATTTGAGAAAAAATTCATGTTAACGAGGAGATAAAGTTGGAAAAGTATTGACGATAATTTTTTTTAGGATTTATAATAATAAATACATTTATTTTTGCAGAGTGTCAGCGAAACACACCGAGAAGCGCAAGGGCGAGTAGAAACGAGGCAGCGTTGGAATTCGAGTGTCCCGAGGAGTTTGGCTACTATCCTCATCCCAGAGACTGCACACAGTATTATGTTTGCGTGTTTGGAGGAGCCTTATTGGAGTCCTGCACAGGCGGCTTGATGTACAGGTGAAGAAATTTCAGAAAAATTAGACTAATTTTCCACTCGATTACAGCAACCTACCTCGTAAAAACATAAATTATTTCATCAGATATACTTAGCATATTCGCAGTATCTAGGAGTTTCGCGTTATTAGAGACGGTACAGCAATCGACTTGGAATTAGCGAAGACAAAATTCGAGTTTTGGGATGAAAAAGTCACAAATGAAATGAATAAAGAGTTTAAACTATAATCCTTATAATAAAATTCATTAACTTATATTAATTTTAACAGATGAATAATTAGTATAAATTATAGCAATGCTGAAGAATTTTGAGAAGGACGAGTGGAGCTCAAGGATGACGTAAAAAATAATCAGAGTTAAATACTTAAATTCCCGTTTCGTACACTGTGCGAACAAACCCGATTCATTGAACTTTCCGAACGAGTCGTATCACTCGCACGAAAAGCACGCGTTGCTGTATAAACGAAAGAACGCGCGTTCAGCAGGAAACGGAATATCTGGTGGTTTGATGAAATTCGTCGAGTTAACGATTGACACTGAATATCCTTGACTCGTAACGGTTTTTTTTATAAGAGCCTCGTTGGCGAACCCGTAAAATTCCAGAAAAGCGACGCTTAATCCCAGAACCGCCATTACGCTCTTTAATACTCGAGCGGCACAGGCCATCTTCTTGCGGAACCCGGTGTGTGCATGTGTGTGTGTGCGATGATCCGTTGCCTCCCATAATCAATTCTAAAAATCTCCGTTCCCAAATGCAACGATCTTTGTACCATCGTTAAGTTGCGCCATTAGAACTTCGCATCCATACCGAGTCTTGAATTGTTTATTATGGCTGACTGGAATACTCGAGCAGCAACCAATAATTACAAAAAATATCTATTATTAGGATCCCTTCTTTTTCACTCAACACCAAGCATCCTAAATGGACCGTTAAATTGCACAATTGATTAAGTACCCTTTCGATGAGAACTTCATTTTTGCATATAATTCTTTATAAAAACACTAAACACTATTCGCGAGAAGCGATATAATATTGTCGTAAATAAAACGTAATTAGTGCATATATAGCACAGAAAAGTAATTGTCTAAAATTTTGGTTTCACTACTTCCTTCAATATTAGAGTATTTTACGCCTGTAGGCGAATGCGCGACGTTAATATTTTTTCTGATATTTTTAGTACAGGAAACGACTTGATAATATTCTATTTTGCGGGGACATGTTTTGCTAGGATCAATGTAGTTGTTTTTTTACAGGCGAAGCATGTTTTAACGGGGTATAATAATCGGATTACCACAGTGTTAGTAATATTTTTATTTAGAATTTCTGGTAACATTTAATCCTCTATTTCCACTATACATATATATATATATATATATATATATATATATATATATATTAGGAGATTTTGGGGATTCCGGAAAGGATGAATGTTGAAGAAAACGAAGAGTTCGAAGGAACAACATTAGGGATTAGAACGGTTGTTGCATCGTGGTCCCAAAGCCATTCGATAATCAGCCACCGGTGGAAGTGGTTAATATTTCAAGCGTAAGTGGATCTAGCAGGGAGTCTACTGAGAAGGAATATTAAAGGTAAACGCGGTCTCCCACGTTACATAAGTTTCATAATGCACAATTAATGGGAACGAGAGATAGCTTTCGTTAGCGTGTCTATTTCTGGTCAACAATGCTCGTGTAATTTCCTATTTTGTCTGAAACATAATTTGGCGTTGCGCTGGTTGAGCTAAAATGGCGCCCTTACATAGGCATAAATTACAAAGAGTTCCATTCTTCCGATTTTTATACTCGCAGCTACCCGGGACTCCACTTGTTTCCTGAAAGCAAACAAAAAATCCGATTATACAATTGCCAAATGGAAGTACACGGGTCGTTGCGAAATTTAGGATTTGCAGGGTTAAAAAGGACGTGGATAATGGTCGTGATTGATCATTGCTGAGGTTTTGTTTGCCGATCTTTCACACTTGTCCATATAATTGGCATCGGTGTTAACAGGGGCATTAGCGTTAAGAATCTCGAGCGGTTTACAATGTAGACTCGTTCTAGCGGGTTCGAGGGTGTGGCTGGTCAATTTTTTATCAGCCGATAGTTCGATTCAATAAACCAGTACACGAGGCAACCTCCTTTCGTGCAGGCAACGCGCTCCCGGCAGCTCGGATATCCAGTCGGCTTGGAATTTTCTGTCCGCTCACGTTGTAGGATAAAATGTCTGCAGTCTGCACTGGACACAATACCGGTGCTGCTGCCCTCCTATAATCATAATGATATAAGCAGCAACAATAACAGAGGTCCTCGAGTTTCTCCCCGCCAACGATAAATCACGAATCTTTCGTCACCACCCCCGTGAGTTACGGTGACCAATTTTTGTCAGACCCGCAGAGCGAGACCTGTCAATTAAACCATACTTGTCCATCCAGTGAGACTGACAGCGGTACCAGCGACGATAATTAAATCCTAAAAAAAACTCATATTACTCAATAATAATATACGATTCGAGAGGCTCGAGAGTGTAAAATGGAACATCGTGTGTTTTTGCAGCCATGAATTGCAAACGTGTGACTGGCCTAGGAACGTGGGTTGTCCCGAAGGTGGAACGGGCAGCAAGGACATCGAGCAAGATCCCTTATTGGAAAGGTATACTCCAGTTCTTCCTGCTTTTCTTGGTTTTCTTCCTTAGATATCGAAGTCTGAAAATTGCGAAGCGTGGATAATAATTGAGTGTGTTTAATTTGACCTTGAAAGGGTGACGAAATCGGATAACCTTGATCAGCAACACCACCAACAGCAGCAGCAACAACAACAGCAGCAACAACATCCAAGGGACCAACAACAGCAACAGCAACAACAGCATCCTCGAGAAACTCAGCACCAGATACGGCAGCTGCAACGTCAACACGTGGCCAGTTCCACGATCGCACCGGTTCAGGAACGCCAGTTCCGCCAGAGGCAGCAGCAATCTAGAAATTACCAGGACGAGGAGGACGAGTATGGACCAGCCTCCGAAGTCGAAAACGATCGGCAGCAACGCGTCTATCGTGGTCAGCCATCCACCATTGGCCAAGTTCAGAGGGACCGTGATGGCCTGCGAAGAAACATCATTGCTGCCGTAAGTCATTGGGAAAGAAGAGGACTTAAAAGGGAGAAAGAAAAAAAAACTTGATTGAACCAAATAGAAATTTCATCGTAACAGACATTAAGCTTATGAATAATAAATCAACCTCGGTTCGCGATGGATCAATCACTTAGGCACCTCGTGGTTAATGGAGAGTCGTTATAGAAATGTCTTTTTTTCTTGCTTCAGGAACGAGAAAAGGACAGTTTGGTGAGTCCACGTGCCCAGGCGGAGTCTCATTACAGGCGAGTGTTTGTTCTTTTTCATTTTCTTTGGTGTATTTACTCATCTGGTTGTACTTGGTAATTTCTTCCTTCTCTCCCCTCGATCGAATACAGGACACCAGCACCTGTTTCTTCAGGTACAGAGACGCCTAGGACCATCAAGACTCTGGCGTCCACCGTGGCACCAATTATCTCGAAGGCTTATTACAGCGACCCGGATCAGAGCTATCCTTATTACACGATCTACGATGATGACGTTTCCTTGTACAAAGATGACGGTGAGCCAGCCTTCCCCACGCATCTCTTATTGCCTTCTTTCATCTCTCTCTCTCTCTCTCTCTCTCTCTGTATTTCTTCTCTTTGTCTCCTCCCTCTTTCTTTTCGCTCCCCTTTTTTATTCAACACGTACTTATCTCACTTTTGCTTTTATTTCTTCGCTCTTTCACGCGATCTCCGCTGACGACGCTTCTCCCTTCACAAAGACGACGGTAAGACATTTTCTTGGTTCTTCACATTCTTAAATCACACCTGTCACGTTCTTGTCTTCTCTTCAGACTCGTTTCTTTTGCTCTTAATTCTTATTAGTTTGCTCTCTTGCCTCAGCCAATGAGAAACTCTCAAGATTTTTAGATCTATTTTTGTCTAAAAGTCTTCTAAAAGAACTGATCAATGATTTTAATATGACACAGATTACAATCAGTACACCGTGAATCAGACTTCGGTACCGGTGCAGCAGCCGAACGTGAAGATCAGCGAGGTCAGCACGAAGCAATATCACCAGAAACCAAAGAAGGTTGCAGTGAATGAGGCTGACAAGTATAATCTGAACCAGGATGTTACGGTGCAGGATTACGACATCTATGATAATCAGGTATCACATGCACGACTTGTCCATAATAAATAATCATTTCAATCCGTATAGCTTCGTTCGATGGATTTATTTCCTCGATCAAAACTACCATAGCTTCGTATTGCACAAATTGGCCATGATCAAACTTTGGCTCGCTATTGCCGCTGTGTATGATCGAGGCAAGTGGTATTACCTGGAACCAATAGAGGAAAAGAGGTTAAATAAATAATTAGAGACAAATGATGTGATTAACGATGCTTCATTGACACGTGATGTCGAGTGATTAGTTTGATTAATACGAGTGCTTTGTGAAATTTCAGCAGCAGCTAAACAAGAACAAGTTCCGTTTGTCGGATGGACAGCAGTCCTTGAGGTTAGTATTGAAATAAAGACGTTGATTGCAAGTATGTAAATGTATGCAAAGGAAAACAAGGAATGGCCATCAGTCATTAGAAGATTCAGCATTAATGCCTTTGTTATTACAGGCCAAACGTACTGAGCCATCCAGTCGTTCACGTGACAACTCCTAATGCAATTGTGGACACTTTTATCCCACTGACCACCACCACTCAGCCTACCCCCACCTCTGGCAGACCTTTCACGCTAAACGCTCCCAGGTAAATATTCAATAAATACAATCCAATCTTTTCTTATCAACCATTCTTTATCTATTCTGTATTTCATCATCCTCGCATATCTTAAGATTCTAATTTCTGCATTTTTTATCCATACGTTTCCCTTTCGCACAATCAAAATACGTTTTGTTATATTTATTAAGTTTTCTTTGATTGTTTCAGTCGAAGCAGACCGCAGCAGATTCACCGGGGTACACCACCTCCGTAAGTCTTCGATGAACCAGATTGCAATTTTATCCCTTTTAATGCCTATCGAGTGGCAAATTCGTTAAGGTTCGCGTTTCGATGAACGATGTCGATGATTGATCCTCGAAAATGTAAGGGGGAGGGGGTTGGGAGAAAAGTTCCGAGTCCTCGTAATTGATCGGTAATTACCGGATCGAGAATGAGAATAGAAATTGATCGATGGCAAGGATTCTTGCGCAAGCCGGTTGCGCTAGTGAAAGGAAGTCGAATGTTCTTTGGCTTTTTTTCGGATCAGCGCGCGAAGAAAGCACATGAATTTGTCCGGTGAAATTGGGACGTTGGTGGACTGTTTATCGAAGGACGCTCTGATTGGTTTTCCTCGTGTCTGATTCGAGCAGGTTCCACCACGACCTACCCTAACCCTTTCATCATTCCAATGGAACAAAAAACTCTTGCAACTGTGTAATCCTAACCTAAAACTGTGAATCATCGCTCGCTTCCCTCGTCTTCCCTCCATTCAAACGCGAATGCTCCTCGATTAGTGTGTAATAATGAAACACTTTAGTTTTTGGAGGTTAGAATCAAGGGGTTTTTCTTTTTTTAGGATGGTCAGTTTCAGACGGTCTCGACCTACCTTAAAACCATCTACGGAAATAGTTTCGAAGGCTCAAGAGTTCGTGGACATCTACAGATTTCCACCTGTAAGGCCTGCACCGATTTATCCCACTCCACAGGTCGACAAACCCGCAGCCAAGTGTAGGAGAGACGTTTGCCTACTTCCGGACTGCAGCTGTGGTGGCGCTGATATCCCCGGTACGTATGATATAGCACCTTTAAGTTAAGGTTTATCTTGCTTTTTAAACTTTTGTCTCTCCTGTTTATTTTTTCGTGCTACAATTTTTGTTTATAGAAAGTGAATGACAGACTTTATTAAGACTATTTGAACAGGTACCACTTATATAATCGTTATAGGTATGACAGGAATTAATTGTGCAGAGGTTGATAGAAAAATTTTTCAGTTGAAGTGGTTCTCCTGTGTATTGAAAAAATGTAGTCAAGGCATTCATCGATCTTCATTATATTTTATCGAGTTGTCCAAATATCACTAGGTACCTACCCATACAGCATTAAGTGACTTAAAGACATCTTTTAGACCTATTTTAGTCAATTGAATTACGAAAAGATGTCTATAAAAGAGCTTTTAGTCAAGTGTGCTGTATAGATATATTTATTATTTTGATCCCCCTTTACAATTTTCGCATTGCATTACTTTTTCACTTCTCTTCCACTTCGTTGTATTAATTGAAGAGCATCGAGCCATCTTTCTCTTAGGCATATCTAATATGGATGTGCTTCGGTGAACAGTACATAACTCGACATATTTTCTGATTTTGCTTTAGAAAGGGGGGAATGTGAGTTTTTTCAGTCGTCAGTTGAAAAGCGGAGCGAAGTTCCATTCGCGAAGGTGGCCTTCTTCTTGCGCGGCGTCGCTGAGAACGAGAAGTGAACTTCCGCTTGAGGCAAAACAAAACACGATTGATTTCGTTGAAAAGAACGTGCTTACCTTTCGCGGGAGCTGCCGACGGGAGTCTGCTCGGGTTTTGATGACGCAACGCATTCGCGATACGAATGTTAAGTTTGACCATCGGCGTTCGGTGTACGGTCACAGAGTAGTGACTTTCTCCGATTCTAACGTTACATGGACGCGCGCCACAAGCTCTTTGCGCACGAAAGTGAAACACACGGGAGACCAGCGAAGCATTTGCGCAGCCGTCGGACGTGATTTTCAAGGCAAACGGAAGTGGACACGAATTTCTTCGACGTCTCGCGAACAGATGGCAGCCTAATACAGCAGGGTAAACCCGTTGCTAAATCACTCGATCGAATTAATATACATATATTTACTTCGCGACTCGTCTTAAAAATATCCCTGGATGTCTCCCCTGGAATTGGAAGCAGTCGTGGAATTTCTTTAGCGACAATAATTCCACGTGACTATAATGAAGAAATCGTTTAAACTTATTCCACCGGGTATTGAGAATAAATGAGAGAATAGAGCCTTTGTCAGTCGGTTTTGGAACACCGAGGAGTCCTTCCTGGAAAAAGCTGTATCGGGGCTTTCCCCGAATCTCGTGAACACAATAACACAACGACTCGGGAGTTCGTAACAGAGTTTGCGTATAATTTAGGTGGACTTTCGGCGGACGAGACGCCACAGATCGTCTTGCTAACTTTCGACGACGCCGTTAACGATCTAAACAAGCCGCTTTACAGCGAGCTTTTCGAGAACGATCGGAAAAATCCGAATGGCTGCCCAATCACGGCTACGTTCTACGTATCCCACGAATGGACCGATTACAGCCAAGTGCAAAATCTTTACGCAGTTGGCCATGAAATGGCGTCTCACACAGTCTCGTAAGTTTTCCATCAAGAAAATTTCAAGATCATCCAACAGCCGCATCATCAGACAGCAATAACAACTCTCTCCTTAATCTCACCATCTTTCTTCCACTACCGTATATTTATATCATAGAAATCTCGAAAGCAATCTGCGTGAACCAATTAAACGACAATCCATATTTTACCGTTTTTCAGAAGCAAATATTCGCCATTGATTTTCTTAAAAAATTATAAATATCCTAAATTTCTGAGAAGAGTATAAGATAAATAATTTTTATACTTTTAATCTTCCTTTTTTAATACCAGTGAAATTTGGGAAAAGTAGAGGGGAGGGGGGAGATTCTCATATTAAGAGAATTCTGTGGGATAAAAATTGGAAATCTTTGGCGAACGAGTACGACGTACTTGGGTGAAATTGGCTCTCGCTCGTAAAGTTAATCAATGGGACACCGCGCATTGCCACGCGATGCCGCTAGATGACCGGGAGATGAATGATCCGTCGAGCGTCATATGGCGTGGCGTAGCGTGGCGTAGCGTGATCCCAGTTCGACCGAGTCAAGTTTCACCGAGCATTTATACGTAGTTTTATGCTTTCTTGTACGACACGTTCATCGGATTAACTAACTTTGGACTTTTCTTCTTTTTCCTATCACGTTTCACTTCGATCGCCATTCCTCGTCCTCCTCTCTCTGTCTCTGTCTCACTTACTCTTTAACCTCTCGCGTAACGTGACCTTGACACCATCATATGACACCGTTGCACGAATAACACGTATCACAACTACATACAAAAACCACATAAAACGCTATAACATACTTCGAATCTCATGCAAAACGAAATCTCCAATTTTTCCAAATTACAAAATCGTTCTTATGCAATTTTGGTGAATACTAAAAATTGCGTACAAATATAATTGAAATAAAAAAATTAACGCGGAATTTTTTAAATTGATATCTTTCTCGTGGCACAAACTGATTACACGAATACGACGGTAAACAATGATATACGTGCTATATTCTTGGACCGAACCCTCCCCCCCTTTCCCCCCTTGAAACCCCGTTATCAAAAATCCTGGCCAAACTGGAAAATAGGTGAATACCTGCCGGAGGAGATACCGCAAATCGTGTTGCTGACTTTCGATGATTCCGTCAACGATTTGAACAAGGGCCTTTACACCGATCTATTCGAGAAGGGCCGGAAAAACCCCAATGGCTGCCCCATCTCGGCCACCTTTTACGTTTCTCACGAGTGGACTGACTACAGCCAAGTTCAAAATCTTTACGCAGCTGGCCACGAAATAGCATCCCACACGGTCTCGTAAGTAAAGAAATAGCCGCGCGAGATTGAGAAAAATTGGAATTTCATTGTATCGTGCGCTGCGATAATTTTGTCAGGGAGAAAAATTCACGTTTGTAGAGCGATAACGATAATTTTCATGAAAAATGACTTTAACGCGATATCATGCCGATCTTCATCGCTTACGCATCGAAATCTTCATCAAAAATCATTCACCTACTCGAAAAATGTCGTTCATACGTGTTTGTGTATCAATCTCTGGAAGCCAAGGAAAGACGATCGTATGGGCTGAATTTATAAACCGAATTAAGCTTGAAATTCTCAGTTTATTAAGTATTTAAGACGATTGATGAGCCAAGTTGGTATCGTAGATCAAAATGAGACGAGTTGATCTTAGGTAAGGGACAGCGTTATGCTCGAATTCGGATTATAAATACAGCACGACTCTCGTGGTTTATACAGAAATCTTCTTTACCAGCTGACGGTACGTGGGAAACTGCAATACCGATCGAGACTCTGATACGATTTATTTTCCGAAGCTTTCAATTTTTGGAATTTGGATAAAAGAAAGACCTTTAATTTATTTCTGAAATAGGCACAGTTTTGGAGAACAATTCTCGCATCGAAAATGGGCTAGAGAGGTGGCGGGCCAGCGTGAGATTCTTTCTGCTTACGGTGGAGTAAAATTGGAAGATGTGCGCGGAATGCGAGCACCATTCTTGTCGGTAAGAGAAGTGTATTATCATAAAATTTTAACTGCTCGATGTAATATTTCTCTTGATTTTCCCACTTTCGAACTTACAGTCTACAAAAAAGCTTATCAATGACGATACAAGAATATTTTTATATCAATAATATTTTTATCATCGGAGCTCTACAGTCGAAGCTCGCTCGATAAAAATCTGCTCCGTCGGTAAAAAAGATACCACACACCATCGTATCATAATAACTTATATTTTTCAGGTCGGAGGCAACAACATGTTCAAAATGCTGTGGGACACCAATTTCACGTACGATTCATCCATGCCGATATACGAAAATCGACCACCTAGCTGGCCGTACACTTTGGATTACAAACTTTTCCACGACTGCATGATTCCACCATGCCCCACCAGATCGTATCCAGGTTTATGGGAAGTTCCCATGGTCATGTGGCAGGATCTGAACGGGGGTAGATGCTCCATGGGAGATGCGTGCAGCAACCCTCCCACTGCTGATGGAGTTTACAAAATGCTGATCAAAAACTTTGAGAGACACTACACGACCAATAGGCGAGTATCAGCTGTTGACCTTGAGAACAATTTATTATTTTTAAAAAGTAAGCAACGTAATTAACGGAGGTAAATATTTACATTTTCCAGGGCTCCGTTTGGATTGTTCTACCATGCAGCTTGGTTCACCCAACCCCACCACAAAGAAGGTTTCATCTCCTTCTTGGATACCATCGTCGCCATGGACGACGTTTGGGTAATCACGAATTGGCAGGCCTTGCAGTGGGTACGAAACCCAACTCCATTGGCCTTGTTGGACCGCTTCGAGCCTTTCGGATGCAACTACCAAGTGCGTAAAAAATATAACATAATCAATCTCGTAGAAATAATTAATTTAACGAATTTTTTTATTTTCAAAATTTTTCATTTTTTGCAGGATCGACCGAAAAAATGTAACAATCCTAAAGTGTGCAATCTGTGGCACAAGAGTGGTGTGCGTTACATGAAGACGTGCCAGGCTTGCCCTGACATTTATCCCTGGACGGGAAAAACGGGTATACGTAGCAGTCGCATCGACAACGACGTCGACGCCCACGAATGAGAAGAGAAATTTTCAATTAGGCAAGAATCATCGAGTTGACCCATCAGCAGCAGGAGTTCGCCATTTTGTCCCAGCCATCCTCCACCAGAATTACCTAACCTCGCTAGATATACAGATTTTAGATAAAATAATAATCGATACACGAGATGATTTTTTAGGTTAATCAATGATGAAATTTGCGAAATTAATTATGTATTCTCTTTTCGAGGGTAATTCGGGTGTTAATCGCTTTGGCACCTGGCCGAGTACGTCGATGCTTCCGCGTACTGTAGCCTCTCTCTCTCTCTCTCTCTCTCTGTTTTCCTTTCTATTTTTTATTATATTAATTCTATAATAACAATAACGATAATTATAATTATAACGTTTCCTTCCACAAACTGATGGGTCCTCAAATTTTACTTGATAATTAATTTACTCGTTCATTGAATAAGAATGAGTAATTGAAATCGATAAACGATCGAACGACGAGAAATTAAATTGCATGATTTTAATTCGGTGTACATCGGATCGAGCGGATATAAAGAGTGTCGATCAAATAATTTATATAAATTGTATATATAAGAAAGACTCTAAGATTGCTCGTACGTTTATCAATTTCAAAGTGAGACTTTTTGCTCGCAACAATATCTACAAGTGTGCGTGCCTGACGATTTTTGCAAGTCCCTCGTCGTTACGCGATGATGAGAGTCACTGCAAATTAATTGATAACATCCAGTTGTAAATTGCAATATGTTATATTAACATATTCGGGTGCAATCTTTAATGGTGAAGCGTGAAAACCGTGAAAGCCAAAGTTTTCCCGCCTAAAAATTTTGCCGTTCATCGATAAAGCGAGGTTAGGATCGTCGTGCAATGGATTTTCGAAGACTTTTGGATCTCTCGTTAATCGGTATCACGCGCATGATTCTAACAAATGACTTTTTCACGGTTTTACGCTAGAAATGTTACACGATAGGGATGCGTTAGTTAAATATAAAGAAAATTGATTTACTTACCCGAGAGAGCCAGGGAAGAAAATTTCAAGAAATCTTCTTTCTCGGCTCCTCGAAATCTCTTGAAATCGCAATTTTTGCCCTTGGCGTACTCGGTCGAGTTGAGTAAACCATCAACAACAAGGACATTTTTACGATTTTTGTGTCATTTGTTAATCGCGAGTGGAGTACCTTTTACCCTTTTACTCTTTATTCACTTAAGAGTTAAGACAATTCCTTTAACCTTTGCGCGTGCAGACTTCCGCCATCTTGTTCTCCGCCCAGCGATATTTCGTGAGAAAATGTGGCAATTTCGTATCGCAGTAAGCTTTGCCTGCCTTTTGTAATGTCGATTCTCCATTGCGGGGGTTTCTATTCTTTTTTTACGAAAAAAGTATTTTTTTTACATACCATAGATATTTAATTTTTAGAGTAGCGAAAATTGAGTGCGAAAAGTATCATTCACGCGGGGATCATTTATTCACGTATAATTGTATCCGATCTTGTATATGGTAATCGTAATAAATATAAGTATTTCGCTATAATTAAATTCTCCTCCATCTTGTCAAGAAAAACCTCTAGCTAATAAGGTGTTTTATAAACTGCACATCCTGTTTGAAATTATCTTTGATTAGTGACGAGTGAAGAAATCTAACAAATGTGTTTCTCCTAGTGCTCTTGCCATTATTGAGCTATTGACTGGATTACAAAACGAAGTTAATTAAAAGGTAGGTATATGATGAAAAAAGAAATAATTAGAAACCTTTATTTGCTATAATTCAATGAGTCTATGGCTTAAGCCAATTACCACCTAACCGTTACACGCTATACAATAAAAAGGTTGGATTCAATTTGAAATAAGAGTCATCAGTATTCCTAGATAAATAAGTTATTTATTTATGATTACAGTGTTATAATGGGAATGTTGGCACATCATACTTAAATTACAATAACCGCTAATAGGAACCTGTCTCAATCATTTGTTCTTTTAGATTACAAAAATCAAATCTCAAATATCTTTGAGAAAGAAAAAATAAATTCAATTATACAAAAAAAATCTGTAAGAGCAAATTTAAAAAAACAAAATAATATTATAATCTGTTGTATCGAATAACGAGTCGATAATCTTATCGTGAGAATTTCATCGTATATATAGCAATTTACTCCGCAACGTTAAGCGAAGCAAAAAAAGTTCTATTTTGTTCAAGCGCCTTAGAAAAAATGAAAGTCACAAGATTCTCAAACAACAATAGGCAACTGAAATATCACGTGAAAAAAAATTCATCTCGCTTAAGAAGAATCGAAAAGAAGCCAAGTTTCCCGAAGACTGTCGCGATTGCTCGCGAAAGGATTAATATAAAATTATAGAAAAGGGGATCAGGCAAAGTGTTAGCACGTTGAAAAAGAAATGGAGTTTTTTTTTTATATATGCCTGTGAGTGATACGAGAAATCCATGTCCTTTCGTACGTGATAAATCTTCGTAGGTAAATTTAATCCCACTTTTTCCCTCCTCTCTCTCTCTCTCTCTCTCTCTCTCTCTCTCTTTCACTTTCTAACCTCACTTTTCATTTCCCACTCTCCTTCTCACTGTCTCTCTGTTCCTTCCTTCATGCAAAAAAGTTTCGTTCTACTTTTTGGTCCCTGATAAAGTCTTGGTCCATTCTTCGTAATATACTTTATCCTATAATATATAACACAATGATCGCTCGTCTTTCACTAAACTCTCCTCAAAATTGCATATCACCGACGAGTAAAACGCTCACAGCGCCCTCTCGGCGAATTTGACTAGAATCGGGAGATCTTGCTTCTTCCTCTTCCTTTTACTCATCGTCCCTAAATTCTCGGAAATTTGAATATCATTGAACGCACATTTTCGAGGCTAGTGGGGAAATGAATGATTGCATGCAACTTATTCTCTTAATATGGCAACATATATATATATATATATATATATCAATTATAATAAATCGTGTTTAGCAAAAATATTTTTTGCTTGTGATATTACAAATCTTTCTCTATCCAGCATCTTTCCACGTTTTGTACTTGAATTTTTCAGTGCTTCCGCCAGAGGCCGCTAATCTTGAGCAATAGGGGGGGGGGGGGTAGATATTGCTCTACAAAATCTCGCAATCTGGGTTCCCAGAACCACCGATCGAAAAAGAACGACAACACATAGATCGTTCAATTTTTTTTCCTACCACGCGACAATAATCGTTCGAAAATTAACGAGAAAAATAATTACGAGAAAAAATATTAATGACATCGAGGAAAGCACGCGCTACAACCAAGCTTTCTTCGATATATCAATTTTTACCTGAAAGTCATTTCAAAGATTTAACGATTCCCTTGCAAATAGTTAAATCACAAGAAAATAAGCATTTCGAGCGTAAATATTTTCCGATCGAGACTCGTGTATTATTTCGCGTGGTTCGAAAAGCGGAAGAAAAACCGAAAAGAAAAAGAAACTAAAATTAACTTGTGAAACGTGTTCTTTTTTGAATCGAGTAGTCTCGCGGAGCCGAGATGAAGATCGACTGCTCGTGGGGGGTCAACGGCAGTTGTACGAAGCTTGAAGAGGTGGAATAATGTGTAACTGGTACATTGTACTCCAATAAAACTAGGGGGGTGGGGGGAGGGGGTGGAAGCAAGTACTAAAAATGATTGCCTTTGAAGAGATGCAGGTAGAAGGACAGATTGTCGTTGCATTTGTGTCCACAAATGCTGCACGTGTAAGGGTCCTTGTTCACGTGAAATCCCATGTGGACAGCGTACATGATAGTGTTATCGTAGGTAATATCGCAATAATCACAAGTCAACTTGTTCTTTGGCAGGTCTTCCGGTGGAGCTGGAGGAGTTTCCGGGGGGATATCCTCGTCAGTGTCTTCCTCGACCAAACGACGACGTTCTAATTTGACGGCCCTTCCTTTTCTTCTGCTGGTACCAGTGGCCCTTGGAGAGTTGCTTACGGTGGCCACTTTAGCTACGTCCTTGGGCTTGGTAAGGTCCAGGGGAGTGCTAACCGCCTCCTTCTCGCCACTCTCGATATCCTGGACCGGTGTGGATGCTGAGGACCTCGGGGTGCTCAAATTGATCCCTTCCGGACTCGGCGAGGACGCTGCTGATCTCGCATTCTGCACGTTTCCTAAGCCACTGACCTCCTCCACAGCTGGCCTGGGACTGGTAGACATTCTGCTCAAGCATCCCAAGGCCAAGTCCCTCGGTAATTCTTCAGCATTCTTCTCGAGGCTCGAAAAATCCATCATGGTCTTCTCTTTGTCCATCTCGACGTTGAAGTGGTTCAGAGGGATTGCTCCGAACATTGGGTTGAAGAATGGCATCAGGTTCTGCTCATTCTTGGCCAGATTCAAGTCTGAGTTATCTGTACCAACGAGGCAAGGATGGAGAACTGGTGAAAGTTGAGAGTCCATCGTGGTTGTATTGTTTAAGCTACCAGGTAGACTATTGTTGTTGTTATTGATATTGATAGTGGGCTTGCTGTTCTGGGAATCTTCCTGGTTCTTCATGGGCTTCTGCTTAGGCCCCCTCCTGGTACCATAGACATCAATGATGGGCAGTGGGTTGGGGGACCCATCCGCATTGAGGACCATGGCAGGACGGTGGGAATATTTCCTCAAATGCAATTTTAAGGAATGACAATACTTGGTAGCATAGGAACAATCTGCACACCTGTACTGATAAACACTGGAGTGAGATTTGAGATGACTGTTCAGCATGGACTTGTTGACGCACGAATAAGAACACTTGTCGCACTTGAAAGGCTTCGAACCAATGTGGTTCCTCAGGTGGTACTCCAAATGGTGCTTGTACTCGGTGACGAAGGGGCACTTTGGGCAAGTGAGGAGCTTCTCAGCCTTGATGTGACCTCTGCTGTGCTCCCAGAACTCCAATTTCGTTATAGCCACAAAGTTGCACTGTTTGCACCTGAAGGTCTTCACTTTACCTTGCGAGTTGACTCGTGGGACCCTCAACCCTGGCTCCTCGCCATCCTCGAACTCGTGTTCGGATTTGTCCAGCTCCTGACCCATCGGACTGGACCTATCGTTGCTGCTCTCTCTTTTCGTGCTACCGGAAGTCGATACAGGATTCATCATGGACGTGACAAAATCCGAACCCTCCAAATGACTGGACGTGTAGTGACCCGCCAAGTGTTCGGAAAACTTCAGCCTGTCGAAGAAATAAAATTCTATGAAATCCTGAAGAATCTCGACCAAAGCCTTCTTATGATTTATTGCACATGCCACGGTGCTCCACGGCATAATTAAACGATAATAACTAATCGCAAAGGTAACGTCTACACGGAGGTCGATTGTTCTTCGAGAGAAATTGGATTACCTGGCTATCATCGATGCTCGTAAAACCTTTATAATTTTTATACGACGTTCGATGATTTACGCCATCGAGTGCTTTATTGTGCTACAATAAAAACGACGCTTTACCGTTTCATCGTGGCGAAGGGGCAAAGCGGACACTGCAAGGTATCGAGGCCCATGCTGGACTCGTCCTGGAGGCTTTTCGAGAGGTCCAAGTTCTGTTGACTCCTTTGGTCGTCCAATCTGGCATAATCCAACGGTGATATGCAATCTTTGTACATTTGCTGCTGCTGCGACGAGCAATAATCGAAATCCCCGCACTGCATAGCGCTCGAGTCTTGAGACAGGGCGCTTCCAGGTGACAAGCTGCAGTTCGCCGTTGAAGAAGATGACCTTCCGCTTCTCGGCGACCCTGAATTGCTGTTGCAGTGATCCGGTGAAACTCCCGAGTCGTTCGTTTTATCTTCGGAAGGCTCGTCCTTCTATAAATAAAAAGAATAAACAAAATTTAGTAAATAAATATTTTTAATTTTCCGTGCAAAAAAAATTCAAAAATTTCAGGACTATGAAAATATTAACGAGAAATCCTTGTATATTTAAATTATATTTTAATTTGAAAAAATTTCGTGTTATAATCACTATATATAGTTACATAAAAATATTCTTGTTCGTCCCTTGACGAGTGCAAGCGAATCCAGATTTGTGGAGAGGTAAAATGGGGGAGAGTCAGACATTTTGTTGGTGCACGAGGGGTGAAAGTTTGGCGAGTCGAGTGAACGTGCGTGGGAGAGGATTCGTGTGGAGGGAGTGAAAAAAATAATAGTGGAGAAAGCAAGAGAGAGTGAGAGAGAAGGGGCAATAAATAGAAAAAGAGAAACTGCACAAAGAGAGAAAGAGACGAAGGAGAACGAGAAGAAAAACAAGGGGAGAAAATTCGATCGGAGGGGATTGAGCATCGGTTACTCACCACGATTCTATCAGAAATACCCCAAACGGGCGTGGTTGCGGAATGGAGGGGATGCCTTTGCTCCTCTGGTAGAATTTGTTGCTGCTGATGCTGATTATGTTGAATCGCTTGAGTTTGTTGCTGATGATGAATGTGGTGATGATTCGGTGCATGGGCCAATGGCTCCGCTTCATCCCAATTTCCTCTCATCTCATTGATTCCTGTACGATCCTCTAATTTTCTTCCGTGAAAATCTCCTGCGAAACAAAATCCATTATTTACAATGTGTAAGATTGAGTTTTTTCAGGTATAATCATAATGATAAAGTTAATTGGCAATTTTTTGCATATTGCCAATATTTTTCGAGCTACGTAAACAAACACATCGAGTGCAAATTAGTCAGATGGTAACTTTGTTATGAAACTCGTTAGAAATGAACGATATTAAAAATTGTGTGGAATAATTTTTTATGGTTATGATAATAGGATGTAAAAAAATAATTAATTTTGTTGTATTATTTGTTGTTTATCGAGTTACGTAACGCTGTGTGGCTTACACGTATCGTTATGTAATTAGATAAACTTCAATGATAAAAAAAATTATTAGTTTTTTATCGCCTATTATCACATTTGCATTAAAAATTATTTTATATAATTTTTAATATTGTTCGTATTTAACGAGTTACGTCATAATATTTGTAGGCCATCGGCCTAACATTCACAAAAACTCATATTTATGCAATTAGAAAAATTTTATCAATAAAAAAACTAGTAAACTCTTCTTATCATTATTATCGAATCTGCAAAAACCACTAAAAATCTTGTAAATACTTAAAAAGCTGTGCAAAGATCCACGCAAATAAATGATTAAAAAAATCGTTGTGCAACTATATCAAAATACACAAATATAAAAAAGAACAAACTTTTTTAATCTCTCTGTTCAAAATCAGGTCCCTTATCCACGATTATCAACACAATCATCCTATTCAAAAATTCCAGCACATCAAAGTAGAATCCCAAAGATCCCAGATCTTATCAATATTTTCAATAACAAGAGAGAAACCCGCTTAAAAGTGAATAATTTTGAAGGAAAAGTTTTTGTCTTGTTTGGCAGGGGGGAAGCGTGTTGAATTCCGCTAGAAAAGTAACTGTTTTGAGAGAGTGTAGGA